>NC_051071.1:28721660-29051660 GCF_004664715.2 Peromyscus leucopus | reverse complement strand
TTCTCTTTGTCTGTAGGGGATAGAGTGGGGGGTTTTACTGAGGTATCACAGTATATATACAAAGGATATATAGAACACATAGTCCAACCATGAACAATGGCTGTTTACCAATAGAAGGTCCAGGAATTCAGTAGTTGTTCAGTCCATGAGGCTGGATGTCTCAACTGTTCTTCAGTGTACACCAGAATCCCAAAGAAGTAGGCTCTAATGCCTGTGAAGGAATGGGCTTGCCATTGAGACTGAGAGCAAGCAGAGAGAGCAATTTTTTTCTTCTATAACCTTTATATAAACTGCCAGAAGAAGATATGCCCAGATTAAAGTTGGAGCTTCCTATCACAAAATATCTAGATTAAAGGTATAGCTTCTCACTTCAAAGATATGATTAGAATTGGGTCTTCTGACTTAAAATGACTTAATTAAGAAGAAATTACTCACAGGTATGCCCAGTCATTTGGATTTTAATTACAAATGTAATCAATTTGACAACTAAGAACAGCCATCACAAAGGCTTTAGAAGCATCTGAAAAAAAAAAAAAAAAGCAGAAACTCTAACATACTGACTACATTGATTGGCATCCCTAGACCTGGCCTAGACTGTCATGGCCAAGTGAGTGAATCAGAACACTGGACCCATTATTGAGACAAGAATATCCTAAATCAAGGTCTGTATGAACAAGTTAGGGAACCATAACTGTACCCATGGAATCTTCCAAACCCTGAGTTGTCTCAATGCTACTTATCTATTTTTATGCTATAAAACATAAGCAAGAGAAATTGCTGCAAGCTGCAGCAAAATATAATGAAATTCAGCTACTAAGCTACTACTTGGAGAGGTCAAGGACTTTTCTGAAGGTCAAGTCATGTCTTAAGAAGTCTTGGTGATATTTTAGCTTTTGTATATATATTAGCTGGATCCTACAATTGATTTTTTTGTATGCTATGTATGCTTCCAAAACTCCTAACAATGTATTTATCTAAAATACCTATCAAGCATCCAAGGCCAAATCATCTCCAGAACTAAGGTAACACCATTATGGGAACAACACTTGTCTCCTAGGTCAGGTGGATAGCTTTATTTCTTCTGCAATTTAAGCTGAGACCCTCCTTTCTTATAGAGCCTTACTAACATTATAGACTCCTAACATTTTGACCTAACCAGTTCTAGGAATGTAGTTCGAGTACATAAATTCCCTTTTTCTGATATATTAACCGATTTTTGCTCTCAGTTGACCTCCTCCTTTACCACTCATTTTTTGGGTTGTAAAAGAAAGCCTGAAGGTCACTGCCTGAGGAAAACACTTGTCAGCCTTTATGACCCTATAAGAATTCAAGCCTGGTGACCTTGCTTTGGCTAGAGCACTGCTAGCTATTGCATGGGTATATAATTGTAAACCTCAGAGACAAAAAAAAAAAAAAAAAAAAGGATTTTGGAGTACTTGGACTGGAAAGAATTTTGACTGGGGAACTAGACGGAGAACTAGAAGAATGAGATGGAAGATGAGGAAGAGCCAGATGGAGAAGAATGAGGGGGATAAGAATGAGATGAAAAAGACCAAGATAAGACAGAACTAAGATGAAAGAATTAAGATAGAACTTAGAGGGGGGCAGCAAATAAATGTAGAGAGAAAGCAGGCAAGAAAGGAGCTAGACTTCAGTACAGAACTGTAGCTGTGTAGATAGAATCTTATTCCATAGGAATAAAGCAGACAGACTAAGAGCTCAGTGTACTTAGATCCATTGCCTGAAAATAATTCTCACTGTTCATAGCCTCTCTTCTGGGCCCCTGGGAAGAATATTGTTAAAGCTGGTCCTATAATAACATCCAAGAAGAAATGGTTCATTTTCATGCACAGAATAATAAGGACCAGGCCTGAAAAAAATGTCTGATGTAGTCCAATATTGTGGGTTCAGCATGGAGTTCTTATGGAAGCCAGGAAACTAAAAAGAGGCAAACAGCAGGTGGGTGCCTTAAGGGTCAAAGGTAGAAGAATTTTGGTTCTATGAAAGCAGAGAGGGGAAGTCCTAGAGATAGACAGGTTTAAACTGGCAAGAGTTGAGGAATAATGGAAATAACTGCAAAGTGAGAGGATCTTAATTTAAACAAATGGGCTATAATAAAGCCAACAAAATATAAACCTGCTCGGTAGTGGTAGTGGCTTAATCCCAGCACTCAGGGGGCAGAGTCAGGTGGATCTCTATGAGTTTGAGACCAGTACAGAGTGAGACTCAGGAAAGGCACAAAGATACACAGAGAAACCCTGTCTCAAAAAATGTGTGTGTGTGTGTGTGTGTGTGTGTGTGTGTGTGTGTGTGTGTGTATAATATTTAGAAAAAGTGGAGAGGAAATACCCTGTATAGTTGGAAAGAGTTTCAATTAAAATCTGTAGAAAAAAAGAGGGAAAAACAGCAGTGTAGGGGGAGAGACAGCTCCTTATGAGTGGCTGATCAGAAAATTCTCTAGGACATGAAAACAATACAGGCTCTTGCCATTCCTCTGGCTATTTCTGTCTCTCTGATCTTTCAGCATTCACCCCAATACCTGGCTCCAGGTTTGTTTTTATTAACAAAACCTTCTAACAGTTCATGTTACAAGAAAGAAGGCTAAGTAACACATGAGGAACAAGTCATTAACCAGAACTCTTCCATGATTCCTGCTCAAGGTCCTGCCTCCAGGTTCCTAACTTGAATTTTTGCCTTCTCTCAGTTATGACCTGAGAGTTGTACAATGAAATAAACCCTTTCATCCCTGAATTGTTCTCTGTCATAGTGAACATCCTATCAATAGAAACTATAAATGAGACACGTGCTAGGTAGGCAGCCATGGGCAGGGGCATCAATGATATTACCCAGCTATGAACCCAACTATAAGATGAATCTGTTAGGCTACTTGTGTCCACTGAATAAAATAGTTGAAATATTTTTACAGAGACACTGATAAGATTTGAGTCTTGCTCCATGGGAAGAAATCTATTTCATGGACTACAGACTTTGTCAAAACCCATGGATAGGGAACCACAGGCTTCACTGGGGATGCTGCATACTATACCATTGGTTAGCTAAATTGGCATAGTGTCAAACTGCATTATAAGTATGTATGTTTATTGTGGTGGTATATTGTGTACCCTAATAAACTTGCCTGAGGATCAGAGGACAGAGACAGACACTAGATTAGACAGAGCGGTCAGGCAGTGGTGGTACATAACCTTAATACTATCACTAGGGAGGCAGAGATTCATCTGGATCTCTGTGAGTTCAAGACCACACTCAAAACAGAGCCAGGAAGTAGTGGTACACACCTTTAATCCCAGCACTGGGAAGTACACATGCCTTTAATTTCAGGAAGGAATGTCTGGGCAGAGAAAGGTATATAAGGCATGAGGAAACAGAAAGTCACTCTCTTTAGGCTGAGGATTTTGTAGAGGCAAGAACTAGTGGCTAGATGTTCTGCTTCTCTGATCTTTCAGCTTTCACCCTGATTTCTGGCTTTGGGATTTTTTTTTTTTTATAAAAACACCATTTAGATTCAAATAGTATCTGGTGTCCAACATGTAGGGCATGTATTCATGAAAAAGCCACTTGCCTGTGGCCTTGCAGGCCCCAGCTTAGGCCTGAGCTGCATGAGTCCAGAGACTCCACCCCATGTGGGCCAGAATCTCTAACACCTGGCTGAGTTTCTGTTGTAGCCTCTCTGCAAAAACTCCCCAGACTCAAGCTCCAAACACTCCAGAGCTGATTTTGCAGATTCCTAGGTGCAAAAATCTGGCTTTTTGGCTTCTTTCCTCTCCTGGTAGGTTCTAGATTTCCTTGGGCCCCCTCCTTGGGCTGCTGCCACACCGTCATCTAAATCGTCATTATCAGCAGATTTAGTGAGTCAATTAAGATTTCTTACAGGGAGAGATTAGTTTTAAAAAAGAAACATGTTTTACAATGGAGAGAATTTGGTTTCTGTTTGATAATACAATTGACAGTCTGAAAATGGAACAATTAAATTAGAGGATAATTAATGTAGATTTATCTAATGTCAATATAAATATTACTTGTTTGATCATTTTTGTTTTATCATCAAAAAATTGGTTAATTTGAATACCAAGATAAAAATTTTAGAAAAACTTGTTAAAACAGTTCGTAGAGATATTCAGACCAGACAGAGGAATTTAAAGGTGAACCAATCTCAACATTGCATTATATGGTTACAGAGAAACAGCCTAAGGCTTTCAAATAGCCAACCTTAATCTATTCAGTAACCTTACAGGAACTACCAAATGCTCAAAGCTGTGTAAAAGCTGACTGGACTCCTGTGCAAATGTTAGATTTGAGAAGATTCAAAGAAACTATAGTGTCATAGGGTATGCATGCCCCATTTGTAAAGCAGAAACTCATGGTCAACTTGTAACAGAATTATCCCTCAAGACTGGAGAGATTTGGTTACAGCTGTTTTAGAAGCTGATCCACAATTACAATGCAGGACCTTGTGGAATGATGAGGCAAAGACTACTGAAGAACAAAGTATAGCTAGAGGTATAGAAATCTCCCAAGATCAACTTTTTGGATAGGGAGATTATGTAAATGTAGAAAGGCAGTCTCTATATGATGACCACCTAGCTTTATACCAAAAGGGAGCCTTAAATGCTTAGGACAGAACTGAATAAATAAGAAAGAAAATTGAGTCATTACAAAAGTTATACAGTGCCCAAAAGAAACCTTCCCTATATGATTTCTTATAAAGGCCGTCTTCATCAGTAACTAGAATGATACCAAATTCAGGAGCTAGGCAGATAATAATTGAATCTCTGGCTTTTGAAAATGCTAATGCACAATGCAAAAAAGGAATTAGGCCATTAAAGGTAAGATCAGCACCCTTGGAGGAATGGATCTGAGATATAATGAATATTAAATCTCATGAACATGATGCTGCTTGGATAGGAGAGGTGATTTCAGATGTTTGTCGAAAAGTAAAAATGTCAGAAGTTTCAAATGTGATAAACAAGGTCACCTAAAAATGGACTGTAAACAGGGAGTTCCTAGAAACATTGCTTTTTCAAGGAACAGTGGCAACAGAATGCCCCTCTCTTTTGGATCATGCAGAAGCTGTGGTAAAGGCAAACATTGGACTAACAAATGTAGATCAACAGAGGATAGAGAGTGGTAATCTTTTGCCTTTGTCATTGGGAAATGCCCTGACAAATTCAATTCAGTCCTTTCCTGCCATCATGGAAGCAATCTCTTCTCAGAGAAATTAAAGAACCTAATGCTTATTGTAAAAAACCATACTGCTCAGGGTGATAGAACAGCTATAGAATAGAAAACAAAAAGTTTGGCAAATATATGCCAAATGTCTATAAATGAACAAAGATCAAAATTAAAAATACAAATAAATGATATTCTTAGTGTAGGTCTTTTAGACACAGGTGAAAATGTAACAATAATTGCACCAGAATCTTGACATCCAAATAGGAATCTTCAGGAGGTAAATTTTTAGGGATTGGAACATTATCTCAAGTGAAACAGTGTGAGGTGGGTTGAATGTACAGGGTCAGAAGGACAGAGAGGAAAATTTAAGCCATATGTGGCTAATATAGCTCTGAATCTATGTGATTTATTACAACAATGGAATATCTAGATTAACATTCCTCCAATCTCAGAAACAAACCATAAACTCACATAGGTTTCTGGGAAAATATTAGAAAGTATTATAAAGAATAATCACTGACCATCCAGATTATACAAAAACAAGGCACAACAGCTGCTGATCTTTCAAAGATACCAACAACCCTACCTTTAAAATGGTTAACAGACAAGCCTGTATGGGTTCAGTAATGGCCTTTAAAAACAGAGAGACTTGATTGTATGCTATTCTGTTGGTATTAATGGATTTTACAGAACCTCTCAACATAGTTACTGACTCTCAGTATGCTGAAAGAGTGGTCTTACATATTGAAACTGCTGAATTTATCCCTGAGGAGTAAGAATTAACTTTGTTATTTATTCAGTTATAAGAGATAATCAGTAATGGGAATTATCTCTTATATATAAAACTCACATCTGAACCCAGATGGGTCTGTCAGGGCCCCTAGCACAATGTAATGATGAGACTGATAAACTATTGATAGGAAATGTGCTGGAGGCCTCGCAATTTTATTAAAAACATCATGTCAATAGTAAGGGTTTAAAAGGAATTTTTCCATTACCTGTCAACAAGCCAAGGAAATGTCCACGTATTCTTTATACAATCAAACTACATTACCAGTAGGATATAACCCAAAGGGTACTCAGAGAAATGAAATCTGGTAGATGGATGTGTTTCATTTTGTAGAATTTGGAAAATTGAAATATGTAGACCACATCATTGATACCTATTCAAGAATTCAATGGGCAAATACTCTGGGTTCCGAAAAGGCTGATCCTGTAATCACACATTTGCTAGAAGTTATGGGTGCACCTGTCCAAATTGAAACTGACAGTGCTCCAGCATGTCTCTTATAAAGTGAAACAGTTTTTTGCTTATTGCAATATAAACCATATTATAGATATACCACAAAATCCTACAGGCCAAGCAATCATAGAAAGATCAAATTGAACTCTAAAGTATATGCTAAATAAACAAAAAGGGGTAACAAAAAATCCCCAGAAATAGATTACATAAAGCTTTATTAACTTTGAATTTTCTAAATACTAATGACAAAGGAACAACAGGATAGAAGAATGAGAAGAATTTCAGCTCAAAGATATAGAAAAACAAAATCATAAAAGAAAACTTTCCCAACCTAAAAAAACACATGCCTATGAAGGTAAAGGAAGCTTATGGAACACTAAAGAGACTGGACAAAAAAAGTCCCCTTGCCACATAATAACTGAAGCACTAAACATACAGAATAAAGAAAAAAAAAAGCCAAGGAACATATAAAGGCAGACCTAGCAGAACTACATCCAACTTCTCAATGGAGACTCTAAAAGTCAGAAGGTCTTGGACAGATGTTTTGCAGACAGGAAAAGACCAGGATGTCAGCCCAGACTACTGTACCCAGCAAAACTTTCAATCACCATAGATGGGGAGAAAAGAAGATATTCCATGACAAAATCAGATTTAAACAATACCGATCCAGAAATCCAGCCCTAAAGAAAATACTAGAAGGAAAACTCCAACCCAAAGAAGTTGGCTGCACCCACGAAAACATAGGCAACAGATAATCTCATACCAGCAAAACCCAAAGAACAGAAACACACATGCTACCAGCAAAAAAACAAAAAGCAGAGAACAAAAAACAAAAAAGTAACAGGAATTCAAAATGACTTATAAATGCAGGCTTTTTTCTGTCCCACCATGTTCCATGGCCACTTGTAAATAATCACTCAGAGCTGCTTGATGTTAATTACAAACTGTTCAGCCTATTGCTCAGGTTTATTACTAATTAGCTCTTACAACTTAAATTAACCCATTTATTTATTTAAAGAATATTTGTAGATTTTATATACAAACCATAGATGCCCCATTATCCCTCCTCCCACCCCCCCAACCTCCCCCCTTACTCCCCATTCCTTCCTCCTAAAGGGTAGAGGCTCACATGGGGAGTCAGCAAACCCTGGTACATTCAGTTGAGGCAGGACCAAGCCCCCGCCCCACACTGTATCAAGGCTGAGCAAGGTGCCCACAATAGGTAAATTAACCCATTTCTATTCATCTGTGTTTTGTCACCACATGGCCATGGCATTACCAGTCTGCTGGCATCTTGCTCCTTGGCCTGATGGATGGTGTCTCCCTCGGCATTGCCCGTGTTTCTCTCTGTATTCAGTTTGGCTTTCCTGCCTGGCTGTATTCTGCTATGCCACCAACCAAAGCAGCTTTATTAATAAACCAATAAAAGCAACACATATTCACAGCATACAGAAGGAAATCCTACATCAATCACTGGTCATTAATATTTCTTAATATCAATAGACTCAATTCACCTATTAAAAAAAAACACAGGCTAACAGAATGGATATGAAAACAGGATATATCCTGCTGCATACAAGAAACACACCTCAACTTCAAAGACAGACTTTACCTCAGAGTAAAGGGTTGGAAAAATTTTTTCCAATCAAATTAACTTAAGAATCAAGCTGGTGTGGCTATCCTAATATCTAACAAAATAGACTTCAAACCAAATTTAATCAAAAGAGATCAAGAAGGACATTTCATATCCATCACAGGAAAAATCAATCAAGATAAAGTCTTAATTCTGAACATATATTCCCCCAAAACAAGGGCACCCACATTTGCAAAAGACACATTACTAAAGCTTAAATCACACATCAAAACTGGCACATTAATAATGGAAGGCTTCAACATCCACTCTCACCAATGGGCAGGTCTGCCAGAGAGAAGCTTAACAGAGAGATAAGGGAACTAATAGAGGTTATGACTCAAATGGACTTAACAGATATCTACAAAATATTTCACCCAAATACAAAAGAGTATACCTTCTTACAAGCACCTTCTGAAACCTTTTTTAAAACTGATCACATACTCAGTCACAAAGCAAATCTCAACAGATACAAATAAATTGGAATAACTCCCTGTATCTTATCGGGTCACCATAGATTAATGTTAGAATTCAATGACAACACAAACTACAGAAAACCTACAAACTCATGGAAACTGGATGACTTTCACCTGATTTACTCCAGGGTCAAGGAAGAAGTAAAGAAAGAAATTAAAGACTTCCTGGAAATCAATTAAAATGAATGCACAACATACACAAACTTATGTGACATAAGTGCCTGCATAAAGAATTTGCAGAAATTTCCTGGTGGTGGTGGTGGTGGTGGTGGTGGTGGTGGTGGTGGTGGTGGTGGTGGTGGCACATGCCTTTAATCCCAGCACTCGGGAGGCAGGTGTATCTCTGTGAGTTCAAGGCCAGCCTAGGCTACAGAGTGAGTTCCAGGAAAGATGCAAAGCTACACAGAGAAACCCTGTCTCAAAAAAACAAAAAAACAAACAAACAAAAAAAAAAAAAAAAGGAGAAGAATTTGCAGAAATCTCACACTAGTGACTTAACAGCAAAACCTAAAAGCTCTAGAACAAAAGGAAGCAAATGTAGATGGCAGGAAACAGTCAAACTCTGGAATGAAATCAATAAAATAGAAACAAAGAACAATACAAAGAATCAATGAAACAAATAGTTGGTTCTTTGAGAAAATTACCAAGATAGACAAACCCTATACAAATTAACCAAAAGGCAGATAAAGATTATTGAAATTAACAAAACCAGAAATGAAAAGGGAAACATAACAACAAACATGGAAGAAATCTAGAGAATCATTTGTTATACTTCAAAAACCTGTACTGCACAAAATTGGAAAATGTAAAAGAAATGGACAATTTTTGTGATAGGAACCACATACCAAAATTAAATCAAGACCAAATAAACAATTTAAAATAGACATATAATAACTAAGGAAATATAAGCAGTTCTGAAAATGTCTCCCAATCAAGAAAAAAGGCCAGGGTCAAATGATTTCAGCACAGAATTCTACCAGAATTTCAAAGAAGAGCTAATAGCAATACTCCATCAAAATTCAATGCCTCTTCATGCCAAATGTGTTGGAGAGATCAGAAATACAAGGAACATACCTAAACATAATAAAGGCAATTTACAGCAAGTCAACAGCCAACATCAATTAAAGGGAGGGAAACTCGAAGTGATTCCACTAAAATCAAGAACAAGACAAGTCTGTCCACTCTCTCCATATCTATTCAATATAGTACTCAAAGTTCTAGCTAAAGCAATAAGACAACAAAAGGAGATCAAGGGGATACAAATTGGAAAGGAAGAATTCAAACTTTTGCTATTTGCAAGTGATACGATACTATAATAAGTGACCCAAAAAATTCTACAAGGGAACTCCTACAGCTGATAAACACCTTCAGTGACATGGGAGAATAAAGATTAACTAAAAAAAAAATCAGTAGCCCTCCTGTATACAAATGATAAATGGGCTGAAAAAGAACACAGAGAAAAAAATCCCTTTACAACAGCCACAAATAATATAAAGTATGTTAGGGTAACTATAAGAAAATAAGTGAAAGACATGTATGACAAGAATTTTAAGTCTTTGAAGAAAGAAATTGAAGATGTTATCAGAAAATGGAAAGATCTCTCATGCTCATGGTTCAGCAGGATTAACATAGTAAAAATGTCCATCTTATAAAAAGCAATCTACAGATCCAATGCAATCCCCATTAAAATCCTAACACAATTCTTTACAGAATTTGAAAGAACAATATTCAACTTCTTATGAAAAATAAAAAAAATGAAAGCTAAAACAACCCTAAATAAAGAACTTCCACAGGTATCACCATCCCTGACTTCAAGCTCTACTACAGAGCTAAAGTGATAAAAACCACCTGGCATTGGCATAAAAACAGACAGGTGGATTGATCAAATCAGAGACTCAGACTTAAATTCAGACACCTAAGGACACCTTATTTTTTTTTTCTTTTTTTTTTTTTTTTTTTTTTTTTTTACAAAGAATCAAAATCATTCAATGGAAAAAAAGAAAGCGTCTTTGGCAAATGGTGCTGTCTTAACTGGATGGTTGGAATGTAGAGGAGTATAAATAGATTCATATCTATTACCCTGCACAAAACTCAAGTTCAAGTGGATCAAAGACCTCAACATAACCCAATAACACTGAACCTATGATAGAAGAGAAAGTGGAAAGTAACCTTGAACATATTGGCACAGGATATGATTTCCTAAATTTAACACCAGTAGCAAAGACACTGAGATCAACAATTAATAAATAGGACCATCTAAAACTAAAAGCTCCTGTAAGGCAAAGGACACTGACAATAAGAAAAAAGCAGCAGCCTGAGAAAAGATCTTCACCAATCCCATATCTGACAGAGAGCTGATCTTCAAAATATATAAATGACTCAAGAAACTAGACATCAAAATACCAAATAATCTAATTAATAAGTGGGGTACAGATCTAAATAGAGAATTCTCAATAGAAGACTCTCAAATGGCCAAAAGACACTTAAAGAATTGTTGAACATACTTAGCTATCAGGTTGATGCAAATAAAAAGGACTCTGAGATAACATCTTACACCTGTTAGAATGGCTTAAATCAAAAACACTGATGGCAGCTTATGTTGGAGGGGATGTGGAGTAAGGGGAACAGTCCTCCACTGCTGGTGGGAGTGCTAACTTTGTGCAGCCACTTTGGAAATCAATATGATGGTTTCTTAGAATATTGGGAATCAATCTTCCTCAAGACTCAACTGTGGTGGTATTGTGTTCCCCAAAATATTGTGTACCTTAATAAACTTATCTGGGGTCAGAGAACAGAAAAGCTACTAGTTAGGCAGTGATAGCACACGCCTTTAATCCTAGCATTCCAGAGACAGAAATCCCTCTGGATCTCTGTGAGTTCAAGGCCACACTGGAAACAGCCAAGCATGGTGACACACGCCTTTAATCCCAGAAAGCCAGCCTTTAATTCCAGAGAGTGGTGGTAGAAAGCAGAAAGATATATAAGGCATGAGGACCAGAAACTAGCAGCATTTGGCTGGTTAAGCATGTGGCTGGTTAAGCTTCAGGCTTTCGAGCAGCAGTTCAGCTGAGACCCATTCCAGATGAGGACTCAGAGGCCTCCAGTCTGAGGAGACAAGACCAGCTGAGGATCCGGAGAGGTGAGATAGCTGTGGCTTGTTCTGTCTCTCTGATCTACCAGCATTTCACCCCAATAACTGGCCTCGGGTTTGATTTTATTAATAAGAACTTTTAAGATTCCTGCTACACTCAACTATTCCAATCTTTGGCAAATACCCAAAGGATGCTTTGTTACATACCACAGGACAGTTGCTCAACTATGTTCATAGCAGCATTATTGTAATAGCCAGAATGTAAAAACAACCAAGATGCCCCTCAACTGAAGAATGGATAAAGAAAATGTAGTACATTTACACAATTGAGTATTACTCAGCTGTAAAAAGCAATGAAATTTGCAAGCAAATGGGTGGGACTAGAAAAAAAAAAGCATTCTGAGTGAGGTAAACCAGACACCCAAAGAAAAACATGATATGTATTTACTCAAACTTGGATATTAGGAGTATAGGATAACCAACCTACAATCCACATCCACAGAGAGGCTAGATACCAAGGAGGGTCCAGAGAGGGATGTGTGGATTTCCCTGGCAAGGGGAAATAGAAGAGATTTCCTAGGTAAAATGGGAGCAGGGGTCGGGGGATGAGAGGATGGGAACTTGAGGGAGTGGGTTGGGAAGGCTGGGCATAGAAGGTTGGTCAGGGACATGATGGAGGATGAGAGTAATGAAAGAGAGGTCTTGATAGGGGTGTCCATTTTGGAATTAGGGAGAAACCTGGTTCCCGCGAAACTCCCAGGAATCCACAAGGATGACCCCAGCTAAGATGCCTAGCAATAGTGGAGAGGGTGCCTGAACGGGCCATCTACTATAATCAGATTGGTGACTACCCTAATTTTCATCAGAGAGCCTTCATAAAGTAACTGATGGATGCAGTTGCAGAGATCCACAACCAAGCACTGGTTGAGGTCTGGAAGTCCTGCTGAAGAAAATGAAGAGAAACTGTACAAGCCAGGGGGTAAATGTCATAACAGGGGAGCCCACAGAGACAGCTAACCTGAGATGGTGGGAGCTCATGGACTCTAGACAGACAGCTAAGGAGCCTACATGGGACTGACCTAGGCCCTCTGCATGTGTGTGACAGTTGTATAGCTTGGTCTGTTTGTAAGGCTCCTAGCAGTGAGATCAGGATCTGTCCCTTGGTGTTTAGCTGGCTTTTGGAACCTGTTCCATGTTCTGGATTATCTCATCCAGCCTTGATGCAGGCGGAGAAGCTCAGTCCTGCCTCAACTTAATGGTCCAAGTTTTGTTCAAGCCCATGGTAGGCCTATGGCTTTTTTAATAGTGATGGAGGAGAAGTGGATGGGGAAGGGAGTAGATAGGAGGTGGAGGGGGGAGGGAATGGGAGAAGAGGGGAAACTGCAATCAGTATATGAAATAAATGGAAAAATGTTAATTAAATTTAAAAAAAAAGAATGACTTGTGACTCCTCAGATGTAGATGGGGGAGGGCCTCATGTGACCCTATCCTCACTACTGAACTATTATATATTTTATTATATCCAAGGAAGGGGTGATTCAATAGCTTTTATTTTGTATACACTATTGGGCTCACAAAGCTCCAGAGGAGAGTTCCTATACAGTGCTTACATAGAGGACTTTGGATATATAAAATGGGTCACAAAACAAAACCAGAAGTCATAAAAGAAGTCATAAATTCAAGAAAGGTGATAGTAGGAGGGGTCACAGGGTTGGGAAAGAGATAGAGGAAACCAAAAGTAATCAGAGTGTTTTGTTTTAATATGGAAGGGACATTAAAGAACAAAATTAGTTAATAAAAAATAAAAATATCTTTAGATTGGTCACAACATTCAGCAAGTTAAATTTTGCTGTTTTTAGCCTCTACAGTTAGACATCAAATGATACATGCACTTCAATAGTCTTTGTAGCATTATTCATAATTGCTATGGAAGTAATAGAGGTGTCAAATATGAGACACATGAACACACATAATGAAAAAATAAATATTCTTTAAAGATATCTTTAAAAATTAACCTACTGATATCATTTTATGTAGCATATAGGTGGACATACTTGGTGTCATACCAGGAACCACAACTCTAAGGAAAAAAGACTTTCTCTTCCTTAGCAGCTATTAGTGATCAGTAGCTCCTTGGCTAGTGGTCAGTGTTGTAATGTTGATTGTCTCAAACTCAATTTGGAAGGCATGGAAGTTAGGAAGTGGATCTGTGGATATTTTGGAGTGGGGGATAAATATGATCATATTTATCAAATACAATGTAGGAATGTGTGAAATTCTTAGAAAATTAATGAAAATATGATACATAATAAAGAAATAGTTTAGAAATGCTGCATATTTTATCATCTTATGAGAATGGCCAGTAGGATTTCTTTCACTCAATCTGTCTCTCTCTCTTTCCTCTCTGTCTCTGTCTCTCTGTCTCTCTCTGTCTCTCTGTCTGTGTGTGTGTGTGTGTGTGTGTGTGTGTGTGTGTGTGTAGTCAGAATACAATAATTACCCTGTCAGACTTTGCCTAGATTTGGTGTGTTTGTTTTGTACTTG
Organism: Peromyscus leucopus; assembly: GCF_004664715.2. Taxonomy (NCBI): domain Eukaryota; kingdom Metazoa; phylum Chordata; class Mammalia; order Rodentia; family Cricetidae; genus Peromyscus; species Peromyscus leucopus. The sequence continues at coordinate 29,037,486 of NC_051071.1, read as the reverse complement.
TGAATTTGGTTTAAATGCATTTGTCCCTATTTATTTTCTTCATAAATATGAATTCAACCAACTTCATGAAGACATAGAGCTGGCTTTCTTCTTTCTGTTTGTAGTGCTTAGGAAAGTTCCAGAACCATAGCTTGAGCTCAACAAATGTTTACCACATGAGTAAAGTGAATTACTCACTGACTCAGACTAGTTTCACATGTCAATATCTGAGAAGTCACCTACAAAAAATTGTAGAAGTCTTGAGCAAGCATCTATTCCTCTAAAGACTAATACTAAGACTTGAGAAAGACACCACCTTTTCTCGATCTCTTCTCTTCAATTTTAGAGACACTCTCCTCTTAGTAGCATGTCTTGACATAAAGTTGCTCTAAATACCTACTTGATCTGTTTGTGTCAGTCAACCCTGCCATCCTCCATAAGCCTATGCCTCATTTTATTGTGAGATTCAAACTCAGCAAACATCACTTGTGGAGAAGGGCAATATAGCTTTACTATATAGGGAAGAACCCTCTAAGGAGGCAGAAAGCTGTATACAAGTTTAGTTATTGAAAGTCCTCTACCCTTATTCACTAAGAATGCTGACTTTATCACTTATGAACCATCTTAAAATGTTTTAGAAAGAAAATTGATTAATTTTATACTCAGTTTCTATACTTTCTTTTCCATTATATAATGTTTTCATGCAATTCATGATTTTTTGGAGTTTTGCTCTAAAACGATTCCAATAGATACAATTGCCTGCTTTCTAAAGCTTTCCCATCTATGTCCCCTACTACAAACATCCATACAACTGCTCCTTGGATATGTTAAGGAAGGACAGGAATGGGTTGGAGATTAATTCACTGTCAGATTTACTATTTCACAGTCCTTCATAACATGGAGTTATAAGAAAATAAGAGAAGAATTGTCTCTACCAGAATTCTGGACTCCGGGGAATCCTCCAATTTTTAGTTCTTCAGACTTTAAAAAAATCAATTTTTAGTCATTATACAACACTTGGAATTTTAGCAGGATTCTGGCTTCAGATTAGATACTTTTGTCATGGGCACAAATTTGAATTTCAGTGATATTGGAGACAAAAGAGGGAAGATCAAAAAGGAAATAAAACCTCTACTTGGACTATGATGCTTCTTGACCCTGTTAAGAACTGGCCTCCTCGATCTCACAGGCTTTATGACCTGGTATTCAGGGCAACAGGACCTGCAGTGCTTAAGTCAGTATATCCATAACAGCTTTGTCAGCAACTTCTTCTCTTGTTCTCTGACTTTACACATGGTCACTGTACATTACTCACATACTGAATATCCTTGTAGTGAATTATTTGGACTTGCACTACGTCATCTCACTATGGATGTTTGGCTTCTGGGCTTTTTCATGTCAGTAGAAATTTCAGTGAGGTGGACGAAGAATGGGAATCAGTATGACAGGATCATGTAACCCATGTCTCTCAAAAGCTCTTCTGTTAGGGAAAAGAGCTAATAATTTGGATAACAATATCAATAAAACAAAATTGTCAAACTTAGTAAATTGGAAATAATGGTGTTTAATTTTCCATTCATTGTATTTTTTCTTAAGTACTAATTACTCTTAGTACAGAGTTGGCTGGTCATCATAATGATCAGCAATATCTAATATTTAAAATCTTACACTCTACTGGGCAAAAACAATTGCAAATATGGGCAAATAAGTATGAACATTTTAGATAATCATAAGTGGTACTACATGGTAGTGATATGGTGGGACCAGGGAGTTCATAGTGTGATAAATGTAATTTTTGTTTCTGTGATAACCAGGTATATACAACCACCACCACAAGAAAATTTTGTCTATTCTTAGTATTTTAAGTGGAAAACTTGAATTTTTCCAACATGAAATCTTGATTCATCTTGTTCTCTCAGTCTGTTTGTTGTTCATGAGTTATATATTATGCAAAATACAGCTCAGTTAACATCTCTCAAACAAATGCCTTCCAATTGTTCTGGCTCAAATTAATTATACATACCTCATCCTTAAACATGGCCACCAGCACTGCCACCTTATCACTTACTCCACATAATCTTCCAGTGTGTTTGCATTGGTGGCTCCCCCAAAGACAACAGATTCTGTGAGGGGAGAGGCAAGGCTTCATTCACCTTCCTTCTCCCAGGTGTTTTGCATTTGCATGTTTCTAGAAAATTCAAAATTGTAGACTTTAGGGTCTAAGCAAATAGAAAATGAAGTTCATTTTATAGGAAAAAAACTAATGTTTACAAAGCAAATAATAAATGCTGGGATATTATATATATATATATATATATATATATATATATAATTATCCTTCACAGTTGAAGTTTATTTCCCTTATGTTCATGGGGACAAAATAAATAATTCTTTTGGCATTTACATTGGCATGGATTAATCATTAATTATTTTCCCCCAATTCCAACCTTTTCTTTGGTTTGACACTGAAGTTCCCTTACTAGGCTCTGGTTGAGATAGAGGAGTAGAGTTCATCCTGTATCAAAAATATACCTAAATTCCACTTCTACTCTGGCATGTGTTTTTTTGGGAGACTTTTCAACAGGCCAGACAGTCTATTATGAAGTTCCCATTGCTTTCTAAAGAGGATACAGCCATCTCAAACCATTTTGTCTCAAACAAGAGAGCAAAAGGAGGGGTGATGTCCCTGAGATGTGACAATTTCACATGCCTGTTCAGAACATCCAGGATCTATCACAATCAAGCAAACTGAATTTCATAGCAAGAACCAGATACATACAAGGCAGGGGATTGTAAAATACAAGTGATTATCTTCTCATTACTAGCAGAAATTGCTTCTGAGAAGGCAAGAAAAGTAAGTCCATAATTCTTTGGGTGAGAAGTCTGCATATACCCTGGAAAGCAGGATCTCAGGAAGGCTGACTTCTCTGGAAGAGGTTACTCTTGGGAACTGAATGAGAGCCTTCCCAACATCCCTATTCTTTCCCATAGGAGCCTTCACAAGCATTTTAAATCATTGGCATTAGTCCTTTTAATGTTGATACAAAATTTAAGTAAAATAGTTATTGGTCTACTTATGCTGATTCTTTCCACAGAAACTTGCTAGAAGAAAGGCATACACAGCCCAGAGAGACATAAGAATTTCCATTCTTTTATGACATGGATGGCCCAGTGGATCATACATGACTGAAGATCCAGGAAGAAAAATGCCTGCAGTTTCATGGACTGATGGCAGAAAGCACTAACACATTTTCTGTTTTATAAACTCAAGGGTCATGTGACATTAATACTAACTGTTACTGCCAAAAGCATTGATCCTGATGGGAATACTAATTCATTTGACCAGATGTGTGACAATGTCACTCTGAAAGGTGGTTCCAGTATACTGATCTGACTTTCACTAACACTGAAATTGTCCTGCTAATAGAGTATGTCTGCATTAGTGGCTTACCAGTGGGACTTCAATCACTGTAAATCATATAGAATCCAGGGCTGCAAAGCTAGAGAAAAGATTTTCAAATTCCAACAAGAGCACTTCACTGAGATCTCATTCCAGAAGTCAGGATTATCAACACAGATATCAAATCTCAATTGCCTAGTTCTGATCATACAGTTCTGTTTAAATGAACAAATATGTATTAAACATCATTACACTGAACATCAGATAAAAATATATGACTGAGATGAGCAAGGTCCCAATTTAAGAATGCTTGCCTCTTTATAATGTCATATAGAATAAAAATATACTGAACCAAAGACCAAGGAACTATAGAAAGGCAAAGGGGAAGTATTGAAAGACTTGTCTGGGGTGACGGAGCAGTACTTAGTAGAGTGAAAGGAAAGACCAGCTCTTGTAAATGTATACATGCTGAGGGATAATGCTTTTGTGCACTGGTTTAATAAAACACTGATTGGCCAGAGTCAGGCAGGAAGTATAGGCAGTTTAAGCTGACAAGTAGAATTCTGGGAAGAGGAAAGCTGAGTCAGGAGACACCAGCCCACCATCCAGGAAGCAGCATGTAATGTCACACAGGTAAAGCCATGGAAAATGTGGCAACATATAGATGAACAGAAATGGGCTGAGTTTAAGTGTTAGAGCTAGTCAGTAGTAAGCCTGAAAAAATGGCCAAGCAGTTTTAATTAATATAAGCCTCTGTGTGCTTACTTGGGTCTGAGCAGCTGTGGACCGGGTGTGACAAAGGAAAACTTTGGGCTACAAAGCAGTAAAAGGAAACAAATAAAATGTTCAAGACCTAAAAATGGAAATAGAAGCAAGGAACTACAGATGCAAGCAACACCAAGAATATATACAAGACGGAAGAGAGAATCTAAGGCACTCAAGATACAACAGAAAAACAGATATATCAGTCAAATAAAAAATGTTAAATCTAAAAAACTGACACAAAACATCCAGGAAATTAAACGCAGCTTCCCAGTTGTCTCAGGCCAACCACTCTCTGCAGGCTTGAGCTACTTACTCTATGGCAGGTTTGTGGCATTCAGGCTTGACCTGCAGCATGACGAATTCCCACCACAGTACACAAAGGCATCTCTAAGCCACACATTATGCTGCATGGTGGATTTAGCCTTTGCTAGTACAGATTCCAAAAAAAAAAAAAAAAAGAAAGAAAAAGAAAAAAAGAGGTTTCTGAGCTACATGCAGCTTTGATAAAAGCACAGACCCACTGCCTCCCAGAGTCAGTGGACAGCATAGCTCCCAGAGCTGGCTGCAAATTATCTCCACCATGTTGGAGAGCTGAGGTAGGCAGAGCCAGCAGCTGAAGCTGCCATTTCAGTTCTAGTCATGCTGCAATTTAAAGCAATAGACTTATAATAAGACAGATTCAGATGGGATCAACCCTAAATAGTTTGCAATATATGTAAAAATGTATATAGACTTGAAACAAAGAAAAAAATAGGGTAAACAGTTAAAGAAATAAAAAGTTTTAAAAAATAAAGTCTTTAAAGAGATAGTAAAGGTAATGGAAAAAACAAGCCACATAAAGATGGATATCACACAGAGACTCTAGCTTATATTGTGTTTGGGATTTTTAATTACAAAAAGACATTCGATTGTAAAAGCAGATGTTAAATCAATATGTATATTTTAAAGATATCTTGACTTCAAACTTTATGTCTAAGGATACGTTGCTTTGAAAAAGAGGGTCTGCTTTTGTTTCCACAGAGGATGAGAACCTATGGATTGCTTCCCAGCTCAAATGGTCAAGGAAGAACCCCTGAAAGGTCTCTAGATGTTCCAACATCCAGATCAGCTTCAAGACAACTGGCTCAGGCAATGCTGTAGCTGAAAGTTTTTCTGTGTCCTGCCTGGTCTACAGCCGCTCAGACCCAAGTAAACACAGACAGGTTTATATTAATTAAAATTGCTTGGCCATTAGATCAGGCTAACTACTGACTAGCTCTTACACTTAAACTCAGCCCATTTCTGTTAATCTACATATCGCCATGTTTTCCATGACTTTACCTGTATGTCATTACACGCTGCTCCCTGGATGGCATTCTGGCATTTCCTGACTCAGCCTTCCTCTTCCCAGACTTTTCCTTGTCTGCTTATCCCACCTATACTTTTTGCCTGGCTACTGGCCAATCAGCATTTTATTTATCAAACAATCAGAGCAATACATATTCACAGCATACAGAACATCCACAATGCAGCCTCATAGACTACTCCAGTCAGGACTTGACCACAATTCTTAATTTTCTCAGGATCCCCATAAGACTACCAGTACCCTCTCTCAGCAGGAAGTAGTAGAAGAAGCTATGCCCAAATTCCCTAAATATTGTTTATAAATGCTTATTTTTATTTAAAACAGGTTGATTATAAATACAATCTCTTTCTAAAAAAGAATAGGGGATTATATAGATATGCTAGGATGAAAGGGTCAATTGATGAACCTACTTTTAAAGAGCAGCAACTTGTTTAAAATGATTTACATTGGTATAGATTTTATTTTATTGACACAAATTTAAAATTAATTTTGTTATACTGTATGTATATTTCTACACTTTTTAAGGTATTATGTTTGTGCAGCTCATTTAAATTGTAATGGATAATTAAGAAATACAGATTAATAATTAGTTTTCTATGATAGTCAAACTTATAGTCATGTTAAGTTTTCTAGGTATACATAGATATAATTCAGTTTGGTAGGTAATCTTCAAACACTTCAAAGACCTACAGAATATATCATTTAAAATGTTTTAAAAACTGTACTTTCTGAACAGTGAGACATGTCTGCTCCTGGCAGGACCAATTTACTTCAGAGAGAAAGATGGGCATTGAAGACACTCCATATGGAATTTATCTTCTTCTTAGCAAAAATAGCCATTGGGCAAGAAACTGTTTTTGCCTGGACTGCTTGACAAAATGATGTATCAACTGGACATGCAAGACCCATAGGAACTTTGCAAGGTGAGATGGTCTTTCAGATTCTTGCTTCACAGAAGAAACTGCCACCAGCTATTCTACAGGACATAGAGAGAAGCAACTGAGAGACTGTAGGTCTGTAGACAGAAGCATGGATGACCCAATGTTATAGAGGAACTTAGGATAACTGTCCAGGCAGTCAGATGTCTCTATCATTCTAGAAATTTGGAAGTTGCCTACAATGCTCTTCTTGTTTACTGAAGTAGTATTATATCCTTCATAGGTCTTTGATGTAGTTGAAGACTAGATATAATTTTTGTTAGTTATGATAAAAGACAAGTTAGATATAAAACCTTAGACTCACAAATATAGGATAAATAAAATATTTTCTTTGAATTTGCCAAATATAAATAGATTAATATTGTAACTGTAATTCTTGGTTGATACCTGTTTTGTTATATATAATTTTACTGTGTTAAAGTTAAAACTTTCCTTTTTAATTAAACAGAAAAGGTGAAATGATGTGGGATACTGCTTTTGTACACTAGTTTAATAAAACACTGATTGGCCAGGAGCCAGACAGGAAATAAAGGTAGGATAAGGAGACAAGTAGAATTCTGGGAAGAGGAAGGCTGAGTCAGGATATGCCAGCCCACCATCCAGGAAGCAGCATGTAATGGTACACAGGTAAAGCCATGGAACATGTGGCAACATATAGATGAACAGAAATGGGCTGGGTTTAAATGTAGTAGCTAGTCAGTGGTAGGTCTACGCTAATGGCCACACAGTTTTAATTAATATAACCCTGTGTGTGTTTACTTGGGTTTGAGCAGATATGGACCGGGCAGGACATAGGGAAACTTTCAGCTCCACATACAAGAATCCACCAAGTGGTGAAGGATATTTCCAGGAAGGATAAAGTTGTGATGTCCATATAAACTCGGAGAGGAAAATGGTCCTGAAGAAAGCTGAGACTCTTGAAGCATCTGTTCAAATAAAGTGGTACAACATGGTTAAAAGAGAGAAATAGGAGAGTTCAGGTCACACTGACAAGTTCAGCTGTGTTTTGCCATAAGTACGGAGGGAATTTAATGAGGGGTCACATGGGGAAGCCACAGACTCTGTAAGTCACCTAATCATATACTAGAGCCTATATGAAGGCATGTGATTCAGAGTACTCTCATAGAATCCTATAGTTGATTGAAGTGTGACTTAGCTTCACAGTTGAATTTATGGGAGAGAAAATTTTAGAAGGACCTTAATTTGAAAAAACAGTCAACTTGCTGGAATTTAAATTAAACACTACCACCACCACCATCTCTTGATGGTGGTGGTGGTAGTAGTGGTGGAGTGTGTATGTGTGTGCACATGCTCATGCACTGTATCCTGTAATGCTTGGGCCTGAAATTATGACTGGGATGACATGGGGATGAAGAAATGGCAGATATACATACAAAATGTTCAGGCAGGGTGGGATGTGCTCACTCTGATGGAGGGCTTCTACCTCAGTGGAAGCTCAGCCAATGTGTTTACTGTGCACAGCACAAAGATAAATGGCTAGTTCATCTTGGTGGGAGGACTCTGGGGGAATCAGTTTAGAGGAACAAACCAGGAGGAGGAAGTTGTTTTCTAGTTTTCTGCAAACAAGGAATTTAGCTAAAAACCAACCATGCATAGACACCCATACTTGAACCAGAGAAATTCTTTGCTATTTCTCTGATCCTCATCTGGGGAAGGAATTTCCTTGTCCATGGGTCTGTGGTACTAGAATCCCTGAAATGATTGTACACATGTCAACAATACACAGTCATTCAGGACTACCTCTACTCAGCATAGTCTTAATTTGGATTATTTTGGTCTGTTTGTTTTTACTTTTAATGATTAGGCTTCATAGTTTGAAAATAGTAGAATTCTCAAACATCCCCTCCTAGTCCCATATCTTCTCTCTTTTCCCATTTTACGTTCACATATGTAGTTAGTGCAATTGTTAAAGGGATGCAATTAGTTAGTAGTAGTAGTAGTAGTAGTAGTAGTAGTATTGTTTTTGGAGGTGGTGGTGGTTTTGTTATTGTCCTTCAAGCTCATATTTTTCATTGTGAGTTTTCTAAAATAGTGACTATCCATTATAGGATAAAATAGTTTATAGTCATAAAGTTTGTTGTCTTAAAATATTCATTTGCTTCAGCCCTCCATTCTTCTTCTTCCAGCACCAAAACTTGAGTAACGTTTGATCTTGTTAATCTGTCAACAATTTTACAGTTTCATATTCAGCTAGCTGGAATTCTTCAATTGGCAGCCCTGCCAGATATGCCTTAATGTCTATAATAAACATTAACTCACTCCCATGTCTTTCAGCAACTTGATAGTTCATCATTTTTTACCTGGATAATTATTTCACTGTAAGGATATACCACACTTGACTTTTTCATTAGCCTAGGTAAAACTATATTTCAGACTCCTTTAGTCTGTAACCATTGTAAGTAAAGATGCTCCATATTGTCAAGTGTAATTCCTGAGAACATTTTCAGTGCATCTAGGTGAGCATCCTGAGCAAAATTCCTGTATTGCATGGTGTTAATGTGCAAAGTTTTATAAGGAAATGCTCAAACTGCACTAAAGTAGATGTTCTCCTTCCTTCACATTTGTGTTCCTTCAGAAAACGAATGAGAGAGCCTCCTGGGTCACACACCATTGTCTTACCCATTCTGATAACTGTATCATACCATACAAGTGTATTAAAAATATTGAAGATTTTCATCCATTCATTTTTAACAATCAATTTAGCATTTATCCATTCCTACAACAATATTTCATTTATAATCATATAATAAATAAGAATTTTTTCTATTAATCCACTATATGCTCTAGTGTTTGAATCAGACACTAAGGGTAGAAGGTGATTTAATTAGCTCCCCCACTTTCCCTTCTTCTGGGAGCTCAGTATTTTACAGGGAAGGTACAAGTTTAAGCATGACTGTGCCGAGTAGAAAAGCATGGGCAATGGAAGTCCCAAGGGGTCGTACCTAATGCTCCTTTAATACAACTGGAGGATTTTGTAATGTGAGGAATTCTAGAATTGTATACCAGCTGGTGGAAAAGGAAGGAACTATGGGCTGTTCAGTCTGGTATCTGGTAGAAACTTCAGGTCCAGAATGGCAATCTTTTTGAATATGTTTCCAGAGGTATTGATGGGTAGGCCACTATCAGGAGAGCTAAGTGGTATGAAAGAGTATGGTTACTCAGCCTCGAAGTGTTTGCTTACCTAAGCCAATTTTTCACTAAAAGATTCTTAATTTATCACATTGATAATATATAAAACTTCATAATCTGTACAAAGTACAAATAGTCTTCATAGCATTGTCACAGGCTTTAAAAACATTCTAACATGTTATGAGACACAACTTGTGTGTGTCTGTTATAAATTATTTTACTGCATGATAGTTACATAAAATATGAATGAATCAACAATTAAGTAATGATCTCACACTAATAAATTATAATTATGAACATTTTAGTTTATGATATGCTATGTTTGCATGCATGTATAGATGAAAGCATTAAGAAAATTGATCACTCAACACCAGTTCATTTCATTAAGTGGAGGTTTCAACTTCATTTTAAATGGTTTCTGAGTAATCAATCTTCAAAATGCACAAGGAATGATTTATTTATCAATTATCCCTTGAAGGTTAGTTCAGGCACTTCCATTTTTTCATATTATAAATAAGTCTCAAATGGAATTATGGTACCAAATTTGGGGAAAATCAATTCAATTATTTTCCTCAGGAAATTCCTTTTGCATTTAAATTGTAAGATCAAAGTATATGTATCTATTTAGTAAGACTTTAATAAATGTTGCTAAATAATTAAATAGGTCTATAAAACAACATCATACTGTGAGTTTGTATAACAATGTACACATGCATGTCTACATGCCATAGAATTCTTAGAAGGTAAGAGATGTTCAATATGTGTTTATTTTAACATATCAGTGGTGTGTTTTAATCTTTATCAATATAAGAATTATGGGATGTCAGTGTTGCTTAATTTGTCACAAAAATCCCTTGGTTAGATTTTTGTCATTACCTACCCATTCTCTTGAGAGAGAAAAAAAAAAGTGAATTCATTTTACCACTACCCAAGTCTTAAATACCTTGAGGTCTTGTTGCTATTAGACTATAGGCTATCTGACTGTCCTTGATAAGGTTGCTTTACCACCTTATGTTGAGATTGGAGAATACTGGAGTCCTACACAGATTCTCACCATTTGCTTTGTTCTGTGGGTGTTTCTCTTCCTTCTGCTACTCTGCCTGAAAGACTATCTTTGAGATAATGATCTAACAGACAGATCTGCTCCTGAGTAAGACCCCAGTCTCCTTGTCAGTATCCTAGAGAGGACTTCTTTGGGAGGCTAATGGAGTGCCAGTGTCATCTGCAGATACCTCAGAAAACAACCCTGTTTTGTTGTTCGAATAACACTGTCTGAAATGACTTCTTGTTGGGACTTTGCTCATGTCCTCTAGTCTACTTTAGGCCATTTGTCTTGATTTTTTTCTAATATGCTATAAACAATTGGTAAATACATAATATATGACTGAATAATCATTTTAGTATGTATTATAATAATTAATTTTTGATCATATATTCTTTGTATAATTAAAACAATAGATTCTCAATCTTTCTATATTAAATTGGATATTCATAATCTTTATTTCAAATGCTCATATTTCCCCCTTCTTAAGAATTCTTTGCCTGGAAAAACAAAAACTCTCAGGATAGCCAAAAGGATCCTGTCCAATAAAACAACCTCTGGAGGTATCACAATCCCTGACTTCAAGCTCTACTATAGAGATACAGTAATAAAAACAGCTTGGTACTGGCATAAAAACTGACATGTGGACCAATGGAACCGAACTTAAGACTATGACATAAATCCACACACCTATGAACATGATTTTTGACAAAGAAGCCAAAACTATACAATGAAAAAAAAAGGAAACAATTTCAACAAATGGTGCTGGCATAGCTAGATGTCAACATGTAGAAGACTGCAAATAGATCTGTATCTGTCACCATGCACAAAACTTAAGTCCAAGTGGATCAAAGACCTCAACATAAATCTAGTTACTCTGAACCTGATAGAAGAGAAAGTAGGAAGTAGTTTTGAATGCATTGGCACCAGAGATCACTTCTTAAATATAAACCCAGAAGCACAGACACTGAGAGAAACAATTAATAAATGGGACGTCTTGAAGCTGAGAAGCTTTTGTAGGGCAAAGGACATGGTCAACAAGACAAAATGACAGCCTATAAAATGGGAAAAGATGTTCTCCAGCCCCACATCTGACAGTGGCCTGATATCCAGAACATATAAAGAACACAAGAAATTAGACATTAAAATAACCAACAGTCCAATTAAAAAATGGGCTATAGAGCTAAATAGAGAATTCTCAACAGAAGAATATCAAATGGCTGAAAAACAATTAAGGAATTGCTCAACATCCTTAGTCATCAGGGAAATGCAAATCAAAATGACTCTGAGATACCATCTTACACCTGTCAGAATGGCTAAGATCAAAAACACTGAAGACAGCTTATGTTGGAGAGGATGTGGAGCAAGGAGAACACTCCACTGTTGGTAGGAATGCAAACTTGGACCACCACTTTGGAAAACAATATGGCACTTTCTTAGAAAATTGGGAATTAACCTCCCTCAAGACCCAGCTATACCACTCTTTGGCATATACCCAAGGAATGCTCAATTGTACCACAAGGACACATGCTCAAATATGTTCATAGCAGCATTATTTGTAATAGACAGAACCTGGAAACAACCTAGATGCCCTTCAACCTAAGAGTGGATAAATAAAATGTAGTACATATGCACAATGGAGTACTACTCAGCAGAGAAAAACAATGACATCATGAGGTTTGCAAGCAAATGGATGGAACTAGAAAAAATAATCCCGAGTGAGGTAACCCAGACTCAAAAAGACAAACATGGTATGTACTCACTCATAAGGGGATACTAGATGTAAAACAAAGGATAACCAGACTGCAACTCACAACTCCAGGGAGGCTACAAAGTAAAGAGGACCCTAAGAAAGACACAGGGATCTCCCAACAACAGAGAAATGGATGAGATCTACATGAGCAAACTGGGGGGTGGTAATGGAGGGCAAGGGACAGGGGAAAGAGAGCTTAAGGGAGCAGAGGTACCAGCTGGATCAAGAGTAGAGTGGAAGAACAGGGAGGTATATACCATGATGAATGAAGACCTCAGAGGAATAGGAAGAATCAGAGTGCTAGAGAAGTCCCCAGAAATCCACAAAGATACCTCCACTGTAGACTACTGGCAATGGTCAAGAGAGTGCCTGAGCTGACCTGCTCTGGTGATCAGATGGCCGAACACCCTGGCTGTCATGATAGAACACTCATCCAGTGTCTGATGGAAGCAGATGCAGAGATCCAAGGCCGAGCACCAGTTAGAACGCTGGGAGTCCAACTGACGAGAGAGAGGAGAGATTGTATAAGTGAGAGATACTGAGACCATGATGGGAAAAAAGCACAGGGACAAATATCTAAACTAGTGAAAATGCATGAACTGTGAACCAATGGCTGAGTAGCCCCCATGGAACTGGACCAGGCGCTCTGGATAAGTGAGACAGTTAATTAGCTTGAACTGTTTGGGAGGCCCTCAGGTAGTTGAGCCAGGACCTGTCCTTGGTGCATGGGCTGGCTTTTTGGAGCCTGGGGCCTATGCTGGGACACTTTGCTCAGCCTTGGTGTAGGGAGGAGGGCACTGGACCTGCCTAGGCTGAGCCTACCAGGCTGGACTGACTCCCCAGGGGAGACCTTGCCTTCGAGGAGGTGGGAATGGGGGAGTGGATTGGGGAAGAGCGCTGGGGGTTGGGAGGAGGGAGGATGGGGGAGTCCGTGGCTGATATGTGAAATTACGTTAATTATAAAATAAAAAAATATATATAAAGAGAATTTTTTGCCACTGACACAACAATAATGCTTTCCATGGCATTTCTCTGAAATATTTATTAATTAGTCACTTGTCTCATACTTTTTAAAATTGATGTCTACGTGTAATTATTCTTGAAGTCTGCTTGTCAAAATGTGTAAGTCTCATTTTGTGTCTGTGGAGGAGTAATGATGGTAAAGTCCTGTTTGTAGGCTTTGCCTAAAAATTAATGTGTAAAACACAATGTGCCTATTGTTTCTCCCAGAGTCATTATAATGATACCTTTCATAAGTGTACAGGATAATTGGAAATCATATTGTTATAGAAATGGAGAGACTAACAAATCTTATTTTTCTCCAAACAACCCCTTTGTTCCAATATGCTGCTTCTGATCTTTCTTTACTAGCTATTGGAATTGTTTGTATTAACATTCTAAATTCAAAAACGTAATTCACTCTCTACATTTTCATTGCTGCTAAATAATTTTGCTCATTTAGATCTGTACTGTCATCACTGAGGTTTTGTTAACTGTTGAAGTTTAAATAATAGCAAAACATGATGCCCTGTAAGTTTCCTTTGTATCTGTGCAATGTTGACGTTGCCACGTAAGCTTGGGGATATTTTCCTCAAAATTGTCTCAACCCCCCATTGATATTAAAAATCACATTTTTCAAGTACTATCCGTTTGTGTAGAAGTGAAAAGTTTTTGCCTTAATTTTGCTGACTCAAATTCACAGTCTACATCTGTATCCATGCCATGATGTAACTTGGATATTTCTACTCAATTTCTCTTTAAATTTGAATTATATAGTTCAAGTTTTATTATTTTATTGATAGCTATACAAATTTCAATTCCTGGTGCATATGAAAACTAATAGTATGGAACTGCTAAAATTTTATAAAGGAAACATTAATTTTGCCTCAAAAGCTAATAATCATATTATTCTTACTCATTAAAACAAATTGTGTTTTTTAAAAGATGAATTGCATTCTGCTAAGATTTATACTATTTCTAAATGATAACGATAATACTTTTTAATCTGCAATGTTTACTACATTTCTTTCTTTATAATTTTCATGAAACTTTTAGGAAAGCCTCTATAAAAACAGGTAATAGTTGACAGTCCTTGTATTTGTTACCTGAGCCTTATATTACTTCATTTTACTAAACCATTTCCTCTCAGAAGGAGGGAGGAACACTTTGTTATTGAATCACATTCTACACCATGCATGCAATGTGTAAGAAGTGGGCATTTTTTGAGGACTGGGAAGCTCTTTGCCCTTCAGGTGTCTACATGTGTTATCTTCTGCCTTTAACTGTTCTCCACTTCTGCCACCTAACAGCATGTGTGACAGTCTGTTTTCTTTATGTTGTTTATATTCACATTTACTAGTTCTCCAGCTCAAGCTGCCTCATTTTTAATGTAGAATATAGAACATACACATTTGAAATTTGAGTAAATGTTTAATTTATTTTTAACTGGTACATAAAAATCTAAAACTGACCTATGGTGGTATTGTGTTCCCAAAAATATTGTGTACCCTAATAAACTTATCTGGGGTCAAAGAACAGAACAGCCACTAGATATAGAGGCCATAAAATGGTGGCACATACACCTTTAATCTTAGATTCCAGATGGATCTCTGTGAGTTCAAGGCCACACTGGAAATGCCAGGAATGTTAAACTCATGCCTTTAATCCCAGGAAGTGATGGCAGAAAGGTATATAAGGCGTGAGGATCAGGTACTAGCATGGTTAAGGTTTTAGGCTTTTAGCAGCAGTTCAGCTGAGATCCATTTGGATGAAGACTCAGAGACTTCCAGTCTGAGGAAACAGGATCAGCTGAGGAATTGGCAAGGGGAGGAAGCTGTGGCTTGTTCTGCTTCTCTCATCTTCCAGCATTCACCCCAATACTTGGCTCTGGGTTTGTTTTTATTATTAAGACCTGTTAAGATTTTTACTACCTTGACCCAGAATAATGTGGTGCCATGCCATGATCCAACACAGGATCACACTGAGTAATATTTGAAATAGTGAAACTTATCTCTTAGGTGTTTATCATTTTTATATGTGAAAACTTTCAAATTTCCCTGTTCTGTATTTGATTAGCATGTAGCATGTAAATGTTATCTATAGCTACTCCATTGTACAGTTTAAAAAAAAAAAAAAGCAAAACTTCTTATTCACATCTGCCCATTGATCAGTCTCTTCCTCCTTCCCTCATCTTCCCAGCTTCTAGGGAGCATTGTTGTGCCCTCAACATTTATGCAATCAAATCAATATCACTCTATAATGCACATATAGTAGTTTGTCTTGTTGAGCCCAACTTACTCCTCACATGAGTTTGGTTCAGTTATTGACAGATACATTTCTTTGAAGACTAGCCATCAGGCAAATGGACTATGATTATATCAAATGAGGAAACTTGTGGATCCATGTTCATCACCATTGAAGCACAGCGTTAAAAAGAATGGCATGGGTTCACTCTGTGATACACAAGCATGGATGACTTCAAAGCAAAATCTTGAGTTCCCTATGTGATATGCAATCACTGTAGGGATACATTTCAAGGAATGCACCATTGAGTACTTTTGGTTTTCTCTGAATATCATAGAATGTAGTTAGAGAAATCGATACAGTATGGTACACATCAATGGCATGTGTTATGTAACATTATGTGGCCAATATTTCAATTACTAAAAAGTTGTTATTATCATTGAAAATCCCCATGACTTTTTATCTGCATTGCTGAATTACATTTTCCTCCAAAAGCCAGACTGGAGAAATAATGTATAAGGAGTCACATTTTTGAACCACCAATAGTAAATTACCGTATTTTTCAACCTTTATTGTTTCTTTGTACTATTTGATTGTTTACCAGAGATTTTTTTTTAATAATGTGAATCAAAGCATAAAAAGGATAGAAATTTAAAAAAAAAATGAATGGGATCTTGGAGAGACTGCTCAGTGGTTGTATAAATCTTTTGGAGGACTCAGGGTCTATTCCCAGCATCGACTTGTGATTCACAATCATCTATAAATACAGTTTCAGGGGACCTGATAAACTATTCTAACCTCTGCGGTCACCAGACGCATGTAGAACACATAAATGAGTGATAAAACATTCATACTCATAGAATAAAATAAATATAAATCATTTTTAATTAAAAATATTTAACAGATATATAGATCAATGAACAAAGCTAATGAAAGAGGAAAAAGACAGAGGCAGAGAGAATGAAAGTAAAGAAGAAAGTAAGGAAGGAAAAATGGTTTCTAGTACCAGGTATAATTTTCCTCCATTTAAACAGGCCTGAAGTTCAATTAGATAGCTGTTGGTTTCCATCAAGATCTAAGTACCGCTATTGCACCTTTAGAGATATCTTGCTGTGGTGGCCATTTTCGTGGTTTATAGGTGTCACAGTAGGGTAAGACTATTGATTGCTTCCTTTTTAGGCCACTTCCATAGCACCCTCTGATACTGTGAAAGCTAATCCTCAGGGAGGACGTTTTCAGGTCATATCTACCTCACATCCTCCAAGTCTTGTATACTAAGTGTGTAATGTGATGTCTTCAGCAATAGGAAACAACCAAAGGCAATAGCAATAGCCTGAATTGTCTTGGGAGTCTCTTGGGTACTCAGACCAACAACTCAAAAGTAGTTTCTTATGCCTGGTACTAGATTTTCTGTAGATAGTCTACAGCTCTGGTGGGAACATTGTCACATTGTCAGCCCAAGTAGTATAATTTCATATCTTTCTATCTATCTATCTATCTATCTATCTATCTATCTATCTATCTATAAAATATGTGTGTTGTATATTATATAATATAGTATATATTATATCTCAATTTTAATCAAATATAAAATAATGTAATATGATTTCATATGGCTTTTCCACCCATCCTTAGTGCTGTTTCTTATTTCTCTATTGATCCACCACAATTAAAGATTCCCTCCTATCAACTTTATAAAAACATACTTTATGCCAAAATAGTATTTTACAAAGTATAAATGTGCATTTATTACTGTATATTCCTTAGCGCAGAGCTCAATATATACAATCCATTGCTCATGGCTACAAATTTGCATATTTTTCCTCTATCATCTTATTCTTAATTAGCATTAGAGTAGTGTCTGCGGCACTTGTTTAGTTGTTGGTAGATAAAAGTTTTCTCTTTCTGTAAAGCTTTCCTGAAAGGCAGAGACTGTATCATACCTATACTTTTTGTTTATTTTTCTATCAGGAGAATTAGTAATCACTACTAGATTCTTTATAAAATGTGTGGTTGTAGTGAGAAACTATCAGAATGGTAAAATCAATTTAGATATTTAAAGCAGTTAAACATCAGCTGTCATCTGTTAATAATATAAGACAACTAGCTGGGAAGCTCCAGAAATTTGCTGTATTTAAAAATAAATGATAATGCTGATTTTTAAGATTTCACATTTGTTTGTACTTGACCTAATCTTAACTGTGTGTAACCTAGCAAGGTACAGAGAGCTGAGTGATAATTATTTTTGTTTGATCCTCACAGAAGACTAGCTGTCCCTTACTTAAGGCTTCTGCCATGATCTTCCTGACTGCAAAATTCTTTCTGGAACTTCTGTTCACCTATTATGTTTTATCCAATCTGTTTTCTACTGTAGATGTAACCAACCATCTTATTAAATAAGAAACACAGAACCAATGTAAAAGAGAAAGCCAAAGGGTCAGAGCTCAGAGCTAAAATCTCACCCTTCCTCCTGCCGTGGTTCCAGCTTCCCAAAAGAGAGCTATTTCCCTGTGTGTAAGTCGTTTCATAGTCATTCTGCCTTCTCATTGGTTGTAAACCCGAACACGTGACTGCCTCGTTACTGTCTGTATGTACAGCCCCCCAGGTCTTAAAGGCATAATGTCTCCAATGCTGGCTGTATCCCTGAACACACAGAGATCTATGGGATTAAAGGCGTGTGCCACCACCGCCACACTCTGTCTATGGCTCTAATAGCTCTGACCCCTGAGCAACTTTATTTATTAACGTACAATCAAAATCACATTTCAGTACAATTAGAATACCACCACATTCTACATTCTTGAAACATTGACTTAGCAGTCTTGACTATCCAGAATGGAGATTTAGAGAGTAGTAGTGTATACTTTGAGGAAAGAGGTTTTAAATTCTAGGAATACCAGATATCCTAAGATTCCTGAGTGTACAATTGGATTGGATGTATGCAGTAATATGAGCAGAAAATGGTGGCTAGAGAGATGGCTCAAAACACTTGATATATAGCTCTGATGGCTGGAGTTCAGATCCCTGTACCCACCTGACTAGAAAGACAGGAATGTAAATCGACATCTGTAACTCTAGTGTTGAGGATGTAGAGTTTGGATGATTACAGGGCCTTATTGATTTTCAACTAAGCTGAAATACACAAGCTCCAGGTTCAGTGAGAAAACCTGCCTTAAAGTAATAAAACATAGAGTGATAGAGGGAGATATCCAACATCTCCTTCCTCTGACCTCTATGATCAAATATATCACCTACATCCCTGTAAGTCAAACCAGTTCTACATATTAACTTGTAATCAGAGCTCTAGCAATTTATACTTGATGCTAGTCATCAAAACAGGTGTATTGCGTGTGGATAAGTCAGTTTGGTAAGCATGTGGGAAGCATGGATTGAAGCACTTTAGAGAAACAGTTGAATTTTATGAAAAAGAGGGAATAGCCACCATGAGATGCTCAGTGAAGAGCAGCATAAGCACTGAGATGATGTTGGGAAAACTAGAGTGTAATTTATGTGTTCTTTTCATATTCTTGATTGAGGTTATTGCATGGAGTCTACTTGCCAACTTACAGTTTCAGTATCTGCAAGGAATGTAGATTCAACAGCACACAAGACACAATGAAAGAAAATAATGAAGGTTTTGTGGGTGCAACTATATATATATATATAGCTTCTCCTATACAAAACACACTATCCCAAAGCAGATGTTTGAACCTCTGACTCTCACAATTCTCTGATTTCCTCTTCTGCAATGTTCCTTGAACCTTAAGTGTAGGGGCTGTGTTGTGTATCTGTTGGGATTGGCTCACACACAATCAATTGTTCTCTTCATTTTGACCACTTGTAGATTACTGGGCATAAGGAAAATAGCATTTGCCATGCCAATGTGGATGGGGGAAATGTTACAATGCCCCCACACAGATGAAAAACTATTGCTGAGAGAAAGAATAGGCTTTATCCAGGGACAAACCCACTGGTAAACTGTTAGGTTATTTACCCCCAGTGGTCATCCATAAATGTACACTAAATAAATGAATATTAAATGATTTTAGAAAGTTTTATATGTATATATGTGTGTATAAAACAACTGTATATGTATATATATGTATATATATATATCAACAATAATTAAAGAGGTTATAAATTTGGGAGGGAGGTGGGAACATGAAAGGCATTGGTGAGAGGAGAGGGAAGGATGACAATGATGTAAACACAGTATTCATGTATAAAATTCCCCAAAATAATAAGAATTACATAAAAATCAAAATTAAATAATAAAAATAAAAACAAAATAATGAAGAGCACTGGTTCTTTAGGTGTACATAACTCAACGTATGATACTTGTGGTCAAGAAAGCCTTGTCCTTCCTCTTTCTGAGAATTCTGTGTGCATAGTAGGAACATTTAAAGGGTGTCGGTAAGATGATGACCCATGTCTCTCCTTAATCATCACTATTTTGCTCTCTTTTAGGTCATTTACTTTTTCTAACAAACATTTGAAACTTATTGTGTGTGGTGATAAATGTGTTCCTCCAAATATTGTGTACCCTAATAAACTTATCTGAGGTCAGAAAACAGAATGGCCACTAGATATAGAGGTCAGAAAATGATGGCACACACACCTTTAGTCCTAGCATTCTGAAGGCAGAGATCCATCTGGATCTCTGTAAGTTCGAGGCCACACTGGAAACAAGCCAGGCATGGTAACACACACAGCCAGGGCTTTGATCCCAGGAAGTGATGGCAGAAAGCAGAAGGGTATTTAAGTCATGAGGACCACGAATGAACTAGAGCTGGTTAAGCTTTTAGGCTTTTGAGCAACAGTTCAGCTGAGATTCCTTCTGGATGAGGACTCAGAAGCTTCCAGTCTGAGGAAACAGGATCAGCAGAAGAATTACTAAGGTGAGGTGGCTGTGGCTTGTTCTGTTTCTCTGATCATTCAGCATTCACCCCAATACCTGGCTCTGGGTTTGTTTTTATTAATAAGAACTTTTAAGATTTGTGCTACAATTGTGTTGTAGTGTTTGCAAGACAAAAACCTGAAATGCTAAGAATTTGACAAAATTGCCCAAGTTTATGGTAGACACTAAGTGAGTGGCCTTAATGTCTACATTCAATATCTACATTGAAAGGCCAAAATTGTGCATAATCCTCTGTACTTGAATGTAGGCTGGATAAAGCAACTCCTCTCTTATGAGTAGAAATTTGCATTAAATTGGTTCTTCTCAGAAGAAATAGGTATTATAAGATGGTAGCTGCCAGAATGGATATATCATATTGCTGTCTTGTTTATTCTGAGGAAAGGCAAAAGCCATGATTGCTGTGGGGGAGGGTGGTACAATGTGAGTGAACCCAGAAATATGTCTTCTAAAACTTTCTACTAGCCACTAGAATGATCTTGGATTATCTTCCACTGCCTAACCACTGCTTCAGAAGTAGATCATGTCCCACTGGATGTTTGAGATGATTGCAACCAGGGTCCATAGCTTGATTACAAATTTATGAGAGAGATGAAGTCAAAGCAACCCATGTAACCGCTGCCCAGGTCTGAATCACAGACACTGTAAATTAATAAATAGTTTTATTCTCAGTAGCTGAGTTTGGGGAGGATATGTAGCACATCAATAGCTAAGACAAGATTCAATATTACTCCAGAAACCTGCTTTCTGGTAATGCAACAGTAGAATTAATAGCATATGTCATTTTTCTAAGCACTTTACAATTTCCAAGAATGTCAATATTATGCAAGATCCCAGCAAAGAAAGTCTATATCAACAATTTACAAAGAAATTCACATATAAAATATAGAGATCAATGGTACAATGTATATGAATAATGGTATAATTTGCTATTTTTAAATTTACAGTGGAAGATTGTTTAGCTGCCATGATGATAATGGAATTAAAGGATAAGAGTAAATGATAGATTCATTCAGGAAATTAAATATGTTGACTTTAGAATAATTGACTTGCTGAGTGGGTGGAAATGACTATTGAGGAAAAGGTAGAGATAATGAAGGTGTTTAAATTTTGATTGCAGGTACCTGGAAAATGGATTTCAGAAAGCCTTCTAGCTAAGAATAGCAAAACTAAAGAAACAAAGTGAGGAGGAAAAGAGAGCAGGCTCTGTTTCTCTCTCAGCTCATATAATTTGTTTGGCTTCTACAGATTACTCCTCTCCTATCCGTTCCTTCTCAAGGAGCCCAGTGCTTCTTATTTCTCTAGGTATTCAAATAGACACTTCTTTTAGAACACAATTGCTTTGAGATACATCCAATGTCTGTGAAAGGTCAACTGGTCCACACTGAGGGACATTCAGCAGGAATGAGAGGTGGTCTCCTCTGCTGATTCTGACATTAGGAAAACATTATCAGTTTTTGTAGATGTTCTTATAGAGGCAAATTTACACAATGAAATTAATCTTTTAAAAATCATATAATAAAAAGAAACAGAAGTAAAAGAACCAAAGAAAAATCCCAAGAAATACATATAAATATAGAGACATATATGTTTGTACATATACAAATCCCACAAAAACACAAAACTGGAAGGTATACCATATTAGAATGACTTGTAAGGTATTTTTTAAAAAATGACATAACCAACACATTATGTGACAAAGAACCTCCAAAGATGACATTGAGTTAGTTTTATGTAGACCCCCTACTACTAGGCATGGGGCCTATCCTCAAGAGTGGTTTGTATCTCTAGTGAGACTCTGTTGAGAGAACTAAATTTTCATTTGTGAGTACTTCATTTGGAGATAGCTTCTGGTTTAGGTATGGGGGCTTGTGTCCACTTTGTTGAATTCTAAGACCTCATCTGTCACAGACCCATGTAGACCCTGTGCATTCTACAACAGTCTCTGTGACTTCATATGTGTATTTGTCCTGTTGTGTTTTAGAGAGTCTTGTTACCTTGGTGTCCTCCAGCCTCTTTGTCACTTACAATATTTCTGCCTCATTTTCTGCAGAGTTCCCTGAGCCCCGAGGGGAGGGATTTGATGGAGACATCACATTTAGGAATCAGTGTTCTAAGGTCTTTTACTCACTGCACATTGTCAAATTGTGGGTTTCTTTATTTGTTCCCATATGCTGCAGGAGGAAACTTCTCTGATGATGACTAAGCAAGGTACTAATCTATGAGTACAACAGAATGTCATTAGGAGTCATTTTATTGCTACTTACCTTTAAAGAACAATAGCATTACTTTTCTCATAGGTCCATGACCTATCTAGTCTTACATTATTGGCCACTTTAGCACTGTTGTGAATGGGTTCTGGGTCATAAAGTGGGACTTAAAAGCAAATTTCAACCAGAATTGTGGCATGTATCAATTCTTTTCCACAGCTGCATAATATTCCACTATGTCATACTACAACAGCCTATTCATGTGTTGAAGGGCATCAGTCTGTTTCCACCTTTAGGATACTGGGATAGACCCTTTATTGATCAGTTGTGAAAAGTTTTGTCTGACTCTCTGTTATATAATACACTACATTCAGGAGAAAGGGACTGAAGTATCTAAGAGTCATTTTTATGAGTATTATCTTAGCTCACTTGCAAGGATATTTAGTTTTATTTTCTCTATTGTATCTTGAATCTGAGTAAATCCTTCGTATACCAAGGATGTTCTGTTATTTTCTGAGTAAATATTACAAGCTCTACTTTGTTACCTAATATTACCAATGTAGCAGTCAAAAGGATTCTCAGATAACCATTTCAATTTTAAGTAAGAGGGCACCATTATGCTTCAAAACAGTTTCCATGATTTGCTTAAAATATTCTCATTTTTACTTTGTCTTTTATGAGCTCCAGTGCTTTGTGAAGTCACCTACCTCCTACCAGTTTATGATTTGTTTACTTCAAAGTCTTTGGAGTTATTTCCAAGGGAGTCTGCTACACTAAGCTATGGATTGCCTCAAAAGTCTTGAGAGATTTCCCTGTTTCCTGGTATTGTTAGTGATTCCCCTTGTTTCTAGCCCATTTTATATCTCTCTGTCAATTATGTGTCATGTGTTCTGAATAATGTAAGAAGGGTCTCACAGCAGCATGTAGAACAATAGGAGACTTACAGCATGCTGCTCTTATTTGTTATTTAAACTGAGCCCAGTGGAAAAACGGAGTTTGTATTTTTCCTTAGTGTTATTTTCTTTTCCTTGTAAGCTTACAGAACCAAAAGATTTCTTTGAATTATAAGGCTATTATTAAGGAGGAAAACAGCCACAATACTTAGACTCATATAAAAATATTTCATTTCAATGTTGTCTTATGATAAATATTTTTTTCTAATGGTTAAAAACTCGGTTTGACATTTCATTTGAGACATAGGAAAATAATTAATAACCCTGGGTCCAAGGGTCTGTTTCTTGATTTTTTTTCTCTGGTTTGAATGTGAAGTTTGAAACTTCCAAAGGATTCAGACTGAATTTTATTCTTTTTTAGATTTTGAACATGAAATCCAGAGCCCCATTCATTCCAATCAAGGAATCCACCACTGATGTAAAACCCTAGGCCTTGAATCCTGTGATATAAAAGTCCTGGTGCTTATCAAACTAAAAGGAAGGAAAGCAGTAACAACCATTGTGCTTTTTAGCTCCCATAGACACCTGTAAGAGGTCAATAGATGTTTTGTTTATTTATTGAGCAGTAATAAAGAAAATAATGGGTGCATTGTTATCAGTGGCTTTGGTTGGGTTTCAGTACTGAGGCTGGAGTGGACAGTTATTTATGTGTCTCAGTGGTCTTGCCAAGTTGAGTCTCCACAGACCCTCCTGATGAGTATTTAATTAGTGGAAATAATACATTCAGATGGGAAATCTTCTGATCCAAGACCTTCCTACTTTTCTCTGCTTTTCACGGCAAATACAATGAGTGTCCCATAAAGAGGTAATCAATCTCGGAACCAACAGTGTGTGGAGCACAACTTGCATCTCTCAGTTTCCCTCTTCCATAGTCAGAAGCTATCCAAGTCGAATGTCTGTCCTCACTAATGCCCAAAGAGTACTAGGAACACTACAACCAACACCCAGATGCTGGTGTGGTTTTGGGTTCCTGCCTTAACTTCTTTGTTTTAGAATGACCCTTTGATGTCAGATACCCTTAGAAAGTGGCTCATTCAGCCTGAAGAACTTTCCAGAGCTTATGAGATGGACATTTACTTCAGCTTTATAATAGAAATAAAGGTACTCTTTTTTGAACCATGAAACATGTATGACAACAGTTTCTATCAGTTTCAGATTCTTTGAAAGTGAAATGTATAACATGTCTGGATACCTCCCTCTTCTGTATACCTCTATAGCCTAATCCTAACCACCTTAGCCAGATCTCTATCTGTGTGCTCTTTGCCTCACTCTTCAGACCTGTCTTGCCAATGTCCTCCTGGCTCCTCACATGGAGCTACTAAAATTAAAGCCATCACTCCCAGAATGCAGAAGTCATAAGCATAACACAGGTTTATGCAAAGCCATCTTAAGGTTGCCCCAGCTATGTTGAGCAGCAGGTTTTTTTTGTTTTTGTTTTTGTTTTGTTTTTTTTCTTATCAAGCCATGTTAATAGCCAGATAGTTGATTTGTGGACAAAGCCTTCTACTGTAACTTTCTATTCAGAAGGTGAGTAGTCTCCTGTTTTAAGCATTTTAGGGTCACAGTTTACTCCTTTAGTTGAGCCCTTGATATCTCAAAGTCAGGTGTCTGTCAGAAAATGGGCATTTCTGATCTGATGCCCTATCCTTTCTTTGTATCTTTGTTTCTCTCCCCTTTCCTTTCCTTTAATCTCCATATGCCTTTTGATGGATAGTGATGGATTCTATTTGTCAGATAATCTGCAAGACACTCAGCAAATAAAAACAATCAAATAAGTATGCAAATGAAAGCTTCCTGGAGAAGAAGCACAGATGAAGAAAGATGGATGATAAAATTCAGCCAGCAATGCGGTCACAAATATAATACCCAGTAGGTAGGATGTGTCATACTACATATTATTTTTTGTGAGAAAAGGAAGGTTTAAAAAAATGTAGAAACAGTTCCAACTCACTGAACTGCTGAATTGCCACCTAGTGGGGAGAGAAAAATCAATGTCCGGCAGCTTGCAGCAACATGCTACAAAGTCAAGGAGCAGAGCATACTAATTGATCATTCAATATCATAGGATTAGCCCTGAAAGCATATACATACAAATGACAGTATATGGACTGATAAGGCTGTGTTTAGATTCTTAAGAACACACACACACACACACACACACACACACACACACGCACACGCACACGCACACGCACACATACACATGCACACATTCATATGTAACAACAATTAAAGAATAGAAGGCCATTAATTTGAAGGATTGCTCTGGAGGGAGGAAAGGGAAGGGGCAAATGATGCAACCATATGAAAACCTCAAAATATTTTTTTAATTAAGAAAAATCAAAGGTTGTTGCTAGGTAAGAGTCTTTTTTTTTCCTGGGGTAGTTGACAGATAACTTCTGCACAAGATATTGAAGCTTAATTTTGAAGAATTTATCATTGTCAGAGAAACTGGACATATTACAGACTTAGAACACCATAAAGTAAAAGTTGTAAAGTCAAATTATTCCTTAAAATATTTGGGACGAAACAAGGCCAGACTTTAGATTAAATGAAATAGAGAGTTTATGGGTCCCCAGGCCACTACTGTAGGTTCTGGAAAAACATTGTGAAGTTCTTTGGTGATTCACAAAAACCAATCTACCAAAGGAAGGCTGGGAAACCTTGTAGAAATGAGCCCAGGAGATGAGGAGTTAAGAGAATCTTGTATATGGTACTCAGAAGAGAGTGAGAAAAGCAATTCTTACTGCTGTGTGAGGAAACCCCCACACAGCCTAAATGCTCTGTATCTTAGAAAACTAACAGAATATTGCTATGTCTTTTATGCAGCTGAAAGAAGATGCTGAAAGAAGGAAAGTCATTGGCTGAATGTTAAAACCCTGTGTGGAGCAGGAGTTAAATGATGGTTAACCAATTTGCCATTTTTTTAATTATCATTTTTTATTTATGACACAAAAGCTTGAATGTTTCCTCCAATTCATCTTTAAAGAATAGAGTGTCATTCCACATAACTCACACTCACTTTTTTATGAAGGCCTTTAACTCTTTTCTGCTTGAGGGTTGTGTTTTGTCATATCCATCTATGACAATGCACCTTTCAGTGTAGTGTAGTGTTCGTTCCAAGAGCAATCCCATGGGTGAGGGGGTGATGCTGTACTTACTATGTTTGAGATGAGAAAAAAGATGTTTAACATGTTACGGGGACTTTATCAAGGTCATCAGCCATCTAAGGGAGAATCGAAAAAAGAATCCTTTGTGTTTTTACTGTCAAATCAAAAGAGTCTTTCAAACTCTACTTGCATCTTTAAGCCTTGCCTACATCTCAGAGCCACCAGATAATCCTTTACAATATAAATTACATTTAGAGAAGCTTTCCATTTGCAGACATAAATGAAAGGATAATGCAGAGGGTCTTCCAGATACCTTTCTATATTAATGATATCTTACAACTGTGAGGAAATGTGTTATTATCAACAAATTAATACTATTATATCACCAACCAAAGGGTATATGTTATTTATACTACCTTAGTCTTTTATGCAAAATCCCTTATCTGCCCTTGAATGTCACATGTTATTTAGTCTCCCAAGGCTGATTTTGGCTGTGACAATTCCTCAGACTTCAGCATGACTTATGGCTATTGATTCTGATCCAGATCACCTGGGCTGAGGTCATGTTTGTCAGATTCCTCCACTCTACAGTCCCTCCTTTTCTATCCTTTCCAGGCTATGCCCATGGGCATGAGGAAGGAGTGGTCATTTGCTTCCCATTTCTAAGGACAGAGAAGCTGTGGGAATCCTTCTTCATGAGACATCTGCCTCTCTTTTCATTTAATTAGGCAGTATTTTATTCATATATGCATGGCTTCGTAGTTATTGATGTTATACTTTTAGTCTTAATTTAATATTGCTTAATATTATATTCAAATTGTTCATCATTTGACATTTGGTACAGGTTTCAAAACAATAAAAAACAAATTTACTTTCAAAATTATCTTTGCTGGTAAGTAGGCAAGCAGCTGAACCTGCTGTATCAACCTAGTATTCTGCAACCTTTCTATATTTGCTTATTTCCAGGGAATAGTTTTATCCTTTTTAAAAATAATCATTCACTTCATTTATATTAGTTCTTAGCTAATTCCATATGTGTATACAATACAATGTACTCCTCAATATGCGCCCCATTCCTTCTCCAGCCCCTTCCTTACCCCTCTTGCCACATATCCTCCCCAAATTCATGTCCTCTCTTCATGGGCCACTAAGTGAAGTCAGCATTGTGCTTGTGTGCATGGGTGTAGAGCCATCGGCCAGCACATGGGCATCTTAGTGGACCACACTTCTCCAAAGAAAACTGACACTTCCTACCCCAACAGCCTTCAACTGCGGAGGCTCCTACACCACACTGGGGATTTTCTACATACACAATCTTGTCATCAACTGTGAGTAAAGGTTTCCATTTGCATCTTTCTTTAACTTAAATTTCTGTTTTTGTGTTAGTGTACTGCTTACAACTTTCAGTCCAGTGATGAAGAGAAGCGGTGGTGGGAAGAGCCATGCCTTCCTCTAGATCTTAGAAGGAAGAGTCTAGGTTATCATAATTAAAGAAGATGTTATCAGTAGATGTTTAATAGGTGGTATTTTTCCACTAGAGACATTTGTTCTGCTTTCCCAATTTACTAAGAGATTTTATCACCAGTGAGTGTGGGGACTGTGTTACCTGTTCTCTGTAAGTTAGCAAATAAGATCTTTCCTTTTTAGCCTATTGATTTATTTACAGCTTGTGTCATTGGGCTAGTACTCATTTGAGGATGCTTGATAATTATTTTATAAGTGAGCAGGCAGTGGCTGTAGTGGCCATTGTTTTGAAGTGTTTGCCCCCATGTTTATGAGAGACACCAGTCTTCATTTTGAACTTTTGTGTTGCCTTGGCCTGGTTTTGGTCTAGTTCAGTTTTCAGTGAGAGATTATGGTTTTCTTCCCATAAATATTTGGTATGATTTACTATGAAAAAATATTTAAGTCTGGTCCTTTTCAGAAAATTATTAATTATGTATTTAATTTTTTAATAAAAATAATCTAATCCAAGTTGATTCTCTACATTTTATTATCTTTAATCTTTCAAGAAATTTGGTTCATGTTTTTATACTTTATCAAATTTTGAACACAGAATTTTTCATAGCATTCTGTTTATCTTTTAATGATATGAGCTCAGTAGCAAAGTATTTCACTTATTTTAGAAATTAGTAAGTAGGATCTTAACTTAATAAGTTTTATTGGTATTTTCAATGAAACAGCTTTTTATTCTATTAATTTTCTCTATTGATTTTTTTTTCCGTTCACTGATTTCTGTTCCAAGTTTCACTTATTTTCTTATAGTTGCTTTAAGATTGCATTGTCCTCTATACAGTTTTGCTTTTAACTTCCAGTTGCAAAGAAATACTTTACTGGCAACCCCTACCTCTACTCGATTACATGCCAGTGCTGACTATTCCCACACAAAGATGTGTTTCTTAAGCATTGAAGACTGAAATTAAAGGGACTAAGACATTTTCTGACTATCTAGACAGTTACCATCTATGTTTTCTTGGTATGTGTTTGTCTTCATTAGATTTTCTATTACTGTGAAGAGACACCATGATAATGGCAATGATTATAAAGGAAAACCTTTAATTGGGGGCTTAAAGTTTCAGAGGTTTAGTTCATTATCATCATGGTGGATCATGATAGCATGCAGGCAGACACAGTGTTGAAGAAGGAATTGAGAGTTCTGCATCTTGATCTGCAGACAACAGGAAGTGAACTGTGTAACTGGACATAGCTTGAGTGTAAGAGACCTCAAAGCCCTCCCCCACAGCCACATACTTTCCTCAGCAAGGTCACACCTACTTCAGCAAGGCCACACCTCCTAATACTGCCACTCTCTATGAGCGTATGAGGGCCAATTACATTCAACTTATCACAGTGTTCCCTATGGAACTTTATTAAATTGTTCTTTTTGAAAGTAGTGGCTTCTCTATTGAGCCACTACTTTCGGTTGGTCCTGAATTATAAGAAATATCACATTAACATTTACCTTGCTTCAGTCACACTTAATAGCATGTGGGTATAAGTAGAGAGTTAATATTTTCTCAGTGATCCTAGGTTATGGACTCAGGATAGAAAAAAACTAAAAAAAACTCTATCAAATTAGAAATACAATAGCTACCTCCTTACTGTATCTCTAGAGGAAAAGAAGGTGAGGGATAATGGTGAAAGCAGATTATGACAATAAACACAGAAAAAAAAATATTTTCCCCCTCCAGAATCACAGGAAACCTGTAAAGGGATGATAAAGACACAATTTTGCCTCTGCCAAAGAGTAGTGAATAGTTTAAAAATGTAACAATGATGTGATAAAGTCTCTTCCACAATGCGAGATCCACCCTTGGCCTCCTGGAGATAATGTGGATCCAAATTCCATATCTATTTCCTTTGGAATGAATGATAAACTGCTGGGGGGAATACAACTTTGCATAAAGTCATTGGCTTTTGGACAGTACCAAAACTGGATTTAGTAATTGAAATTATCCCTTTTAAGAGGGGAAAGTATGTTATTTTTTATGATATCCACACATAGGAGTAAATAGACAATTCCCATTCACTGATTCATTGTTTCTACCAAATGGAAAACATCTTTTTATATGTTATGGTTTACTTAATCAGCCCTTGACTTTTGTTCTTGAGGACAACTAAAATCAACTGTCGTAGCCATTATCTATTTGTGAATATTTGAGATAAACAGGAAATATTGTAGCTCATCAGATTCATCTTATCATAATATCACATGTCATTTAATTACCAGACCAAACTTAGTAACTTTTCCATTCACTCACAAATATTTGGGAAGTACTTATTCTTTTTCAGGCTCTAGGTTATAAGCACACTTTCAGCATGATGCCAGGGGTTGAGTCCAGAGATACATACATACCTCTATACTGAACATGTCACTTGGGATTGACTCCAGCACTGCACACATGCTTGGCATATCAGCAACATTCCTGACCATTTTTTAAAATATGTTTAAATAGAGTCTCGCTGATATAAGCCATGATTGAAATTTCAGTCTTCCCAAGGGCTGAGCCATGTATGTGCTGTTAAGCCAGCCACAAAGCTATGTGTTTTAATATTAGTCATATGATTTGACTATAAAACAAAGCAATAGATGGAGAGATAGCTCAGTGGTTAAGAGCACTTAATTCTCTTGGTTCATTTCCCAGCACCCAAATCAGATAACTCACAATTGCCTATAGTTAATAGTTCTAGCTGATCTAAAACTCTTTTCTGTCCTCCATTGGCACCTGCATACACATGGTGCACATAAACTCATGTAGGCACGATTACATACACATATGAAAATAAAAGGCAAGCATATATGATGCTAGTCAGTACCTCAAAGATAAGGGATATTTAAGCATGTCATAATCAAAACTTCATCAGACTTCCCCTTAGTGAATATGAGATAACTTCTTTCTTATGCTTCTTGGCAAATATTTATTGTTTGAATAAGCAGGTTAAAGAGTAAATGGGTTTTACTAGTGTTGCAGAATGTCAAAATCATGTGTGAGATAAAATACGGTGCCACCATGAAGGAAGTTGATTATTGCAGAAAATCTAATTGCCATGTAATCAGGTGTGAGTTGTTTTTGAAATTAGTACATACTGTCACAGGGACTCCTGAGAGGCAAGCACTAAAGAAGTCTAGACAATCAGATTTGGTACTAGATTAAAGCTGATAACAAATGATATCAAATGTGGCTCACACTGGGTCAGGTCTACAGAATTCTCAGAAAATAGGCTTGAATATGTAAAATCACTGAAGTGAGATGGGGTTCAGTGTTCACCAAGGAGGGTCAAGAGACCAGGATAGATGGAGAAGGGGCTCGATGTTCACTGAGATTGTTAAGAGGGTCTATAATCAGAATGTTTCTCAGGAAAGTTCAATCAGGGGTATTGCACAGTGACTAGCACATGATAAGCACCTAATGATATTTGTAAGTCTATCCTCTGACTTTGCTAAAATGGGGGCCACTAGAATGTTTAGTTAAGGCTAACCCCTATAAAGAGTGCCCTAGTTCTTGAGTGACTGGAACAGCCATGTGGGGCAGAATAGATGAGAAACTCTATTCAGGAATGGGAATGGTGATGGGACCAAGATGAGAATCTCAAGACCAATCACAAATGCCCGACTTTCTGCAATTTGCAGAAAGCAAAACAACAAGCATGCTCCAGTTACCCACGGTTGTTTTTGATAAACAACAGCAGAAGAAGGTCTATGTTCACAAACTGTTATAAAAATAATGATTGTTAAAATCAACTTATTCCTAACAAGCAATGTCAGAAGCCTTCCATAAATGAAACTTTGTACAAGTATGTGAAAACATGATAAAATAATACATTTTATGCCCTCCTCTTTCATGGCTTCCTTTCCAAAATGTGTCTAAATGAATCTAGAAACTCTCTCTTGTGTGACAGAACAGATTAAGCTTTCAACTATCTTTCTTAATAGGCAGAAATATAAAACTTTCAACCAAATAATACCACCTGCTCTCTCCTTTTATCCTCTCAGCTTTCCACACCAGGAGATTTGACCAGGTCCCAGCATGTGTTTAATCAACCCAGAACCAAGTTCTTAAGGATGAGTATTGCCTTCCATCTCTTAAAATTCCTGCCTGAGAAAACCATCCAAAGAATTGCAGAGTGTTTACACTACAACACAGAATTGTCAAACCTTCAATACCTCGTCAAAATGTACCTTCTATGACACAAAACTGTGTAACTCCAAGGCCTGGAAACAATGAGCAGCAACAGAGGGGATGGCAAAATAACCCAGCAATTGCTTTTTCAATCCCCAGAAACCACATCAAAAAATGAAATAAAATCTGGACATGACAACACAAGTTTATAATGACAGAATGGGAAAATTGAGACAGGTAGATGTCTGGGGGTCACTAGCCAACCAGTTTAAAGTACTCAGAGAACTCCAAGCCAGTGAACTGTCTCAAAACCCAAGCAGCAACCTAAGAAATAATCACCAATGTTGACTTTTGGCTTACACATTCACACACACACACACACACACACACACACACACACACACACTGCAGAAGGTATGAACCTCACTTCACTAGCATCAGTTAGCCAAGAAGAGTGTCATTAAAGACTTTCCAGGCATCACTTTAAAAGGCTTTCATTTTCAATGTAGTTTAACTCAGTTTCCACTGAAGTCATTGTCCCCTGAAGCAACAGTCCTAACAAATCTGTCTCACTGTTTTCACATGTGCCTTGTTAGTCAATTTTCTTTTACATGCTTCATTGGCATAATTATTTTCTCCCCTTGATTTGAACATCACCAATACACAGAGGGCAATCTACAACTGTGTGGAGAAACTACAATAATGCAATGTTTTACTGAACAGTGTTGCAACAGGACAACAAGCTGTATTGGCATCCCATCTGCCTTTTTTCTCCTCATTAGAACTTAGTTTTGAGGTGACCAGTGTTGCCTCTATTGGCTCTTACTTGACAGCAGCTGCAAACCCAGCAGTTCTTGCTCTGCAAAGTGGCCCTGCCTCCTGCAGAGGAGATTTCCTCTCTCATCCTAATACCTTCAGAAGATCAAATAAAATGACTTTCACTTCCATTTCTTTTGTAAATCACACTCATTTAAGTTCCAATTTCTTCTTGTTGTTGGAATTTTTTTTAACAGGACATGTGGTGGCATATTGTAACAGGGAATGGAATTGGGATCAAAGGGCCATCCTTAGTTGAACATGGAGATTCTATTTGTTTTGTATGGTTTAAATTATCCTGAAACTTATGGATATTCAAGCACAGAACCTTTGGAAAGTAAATGGCTCGGCCCTGGCATGCACACAGTTTTTAAATGATGAGTTAGATACTGCAGAACATCTTGACTCCCTATGTGTTCACAGATACCTCTACTAAACATCTTATTTTATAGAAACAAAAGATACAGAGGAAAGACACTTAACCTTGTCCATTGATTTAAAAAATTTAACAACATTAGGGAATAATCTGGAGTTGGAAAGTTAGACATTCACACAATGAGAGTCCTAGACTTTACAGAATGGATAAGTTATGGAATGGTATAGAATTCTCTCTGAGAATTTTAGTGACAGATTCCTTCAGATGAAATGACAATTATCTATAACAATCAGCTCAAGAAATAAAAGGGCTTTACTTCAATTGCTGGATAGTATCACAAAATAGACCTGTTCTCTACACATTAGTATAACAGCTTATTTGTTCATACTGGCTTTGCTCCCGTACAAAAGAAGGTCAGAGCACTTCTGTCATCTGGCCTCTACTAAAAGCTTTCAAAAGTGACCTGTCAAGAGGTGGAGTTGCAAAGTGGAAAGGATCAGTTCTTCAGAATGGACAAGTGCACTGACATAGATCCAAGCTATTGTGGGAGCAAACCATAGATAAAGAAACCTGGAATTGTAAACAATAGACACGTACTATCAGTGTTATTTGAAATCATCCGAGACAACTTCTAAAGCTAATTGTAAAGAGGTTGAAGCCACTCTTACGGCAACATTAATGACAGACCCAAAGAATATTGAGAAGATCTGACCTAGATCTAGGGTTAGGCTCCATGGCAAGGGAGGGAAAATTCTTCCACACATTCCATGTTTCCTTCAAAATGAAGGGACTCCATTACTATAAAAATCCTTGGTCCTGTTTTACCTATCTTACTTCCTTTCTTGAAAGATGGTTTGTGTCTCAGATTGCTGCACATAGGGGAAGGAATATGATGTGTAGAACTGAGATACTCTGTTTTTGAAGCAGGTCTGCCTATGCACAACTTTGAATTTTGACAGTAGCCTGTACAGTGAACTGATATGAGAGCACTGCCACACTAGGAATAGATGCCCAAAGGCCATCTGGTTGAGAATTTCAAGTTCATACCCTATGTTTAGCATTAAGACATTCGCTCCACCAATATCACTTCTATTTGTTGCAAATTTTTGGTTTCTTTATAGGACTTTGCTGGTGAATATTTAATACACCCTTCCAGGAAGAAAAAACAAAACAAACACATACACAAACAAAATCCCACATCTGTAGAGTCTGCAGTTCTATGCTGCAAATAACTCAAGCAAATTTTATTTCACCAGCGCAAATGGATGAGAATTAAAACAGGCACACAAGGACAAGGCAAATGTGACTCCTTCCTATTAGTTTCCACTTCACTCTTTTACCTTATTTCACTTGGATAAAGTTCTAGTTAGAGAAGAATGGCTACTGATCAGGCTCTCTCCCACTCCACTCACTTGTTCCCACACGAACACTTACACATTTTATCACAGCATCATTTGGGGGTTGAATCCCCACTACTCATTACACAAACAACTTGTAAACAATATATGTGGCATTTACAATGTATACAATATTAATAAAATGTGTGATCATACATAAACATATATGCAGTGTTATACAAACTTGTAGTGACTGCTCATGCATTAAGAACTTCGAAACTTAATGAACTTGATTCTCTCTCTATTTTATCTCCATTAAGTTAATTGTAAAAGGCTAAGGTAATCACTCAAAGTAGGCAAAATCAAAATATTAGTTGCAATCTGAAGCAGAAAGCCATCAAGGTGGTAGATGTGAGGTGTTTCACAGCATATAGTTCTCCAGTTCTGCATATCTGTAGGCCTTTGCTAGTTGATTTCTCTCTGCCTTCATTGGTGATGAGTGCCTATCCATGAAAATGTAGCATACAGAATAGAAGGAAACAGAGAAAAGCACACTACCAGTCAAAATAGCAATGCAAAAACTGGGACTAAAATTTGTCTTGTCTGTGTGTAGTGACTGTCTTTGAGATACATGAAATTCCTCTGATTCCTTCTATGGCATGCTTTAATAGGGCAAAATTACACACTGCCTGTCCTTGGCAGCAAATAGCAGGCAGATGAAAGTTGTATTTGGCTTATAATTAAGGTATTGCTCTGACACTGAAAGCTCTTAGAAGACTGAATCTCAATTAACATCCTGAACTTCTGTCGTTTTAATTGACCATCTAACCTTTCTATTTTAAACAGAAGTTTATTTTTCCCTAGAGCCATGTCTTCTGTTGATCACTTTCCCTGCCCTATATTGTGAATTTCATTGATATTATAAAATATTCCCATTACTGGGTTGCCATTCTCTGTCTCCTAGGCACACATATGTACTTGCTCCACATATGCACAAATGTTTAAAGTTTGAAATGTATATATGTTTATAACTATATGTAAAGATATATGTGTGTGTGTATTACCACATTACTGTTTTAAATTGTGATGTTCTTTTTGTATATATATCAAAAAGAACATCACAATTTAAATATATTTATATATTATATTATATATATTATATATTAAATATTATATAATATTAAATATATATAATATATTCTTGAATGTGGTCATCTGATGATTAAATACATTTTAATCACACAAAAGTAGGGCTGGGTATAGCTCAGTGGTAGAATGTTTGTCTAGCATGTGTGAGGTCTAGGTTCAATCTCCAGCCCTGCAAGAAAAAATAAACAGTATGCTCCAGGGATAACCGTGTGTGCTCACACATTTATTCACACACAGGTACACATAAATGAAGAATGTGGTATTTTTAGACAGCTGGCAAAAGCATTTACAGTCAGATGATTGCAATCCCTCTCCTAACTGTCGCTGCAGGGCTCTAAGTGTTCCTATCAACAGGGCAGCCCTGGCTGGAAACACCTGAAACTGTTCTTTTGGGGAACTGCCTTTGGTACTAACTCTTCTCCGTACTAACCAGTGACAACTCTTGGCAAAACTCAGCCTTTTGAGAGTTGACTGAATTTCTCAAAACTGCCACAGGCACTTGGAATCAAGAGTGCAGAGGGTGGTTGGTGGAAACACTGTGGATCCAGCTTGGAATAGACGGCTCTGTGTGACTCTTCTATAATGAGGCTTTATTGCTCTCTGTGGCTCTTGACCTGTGTCTAAAGTCAGGTCTAAATAAGGCATTCATAGCACACTAAAGCAAGTACTTATGAAACCTCTTTTCTTAATTGCCTCCTTTGGCTATGCAAAATAACATGCAATTAGGAGCAACACATTCACTTTGTACTAACAATGAAATGTAATAATTCTTAATGAATGCTGTTGGCTACAAGGTATGACATATACACCTTATTCATATACATATATACATGCATGAAAACCTGAAAAAATACATGTATAATATATTAATACACATACATGTTCGTGTATGCATGTATGTTTCTGAGGTTGTGGATTTAATAGTTTATTTACCTTGTCTGTGAGGTGGGCATGAGTCTCCTACATCAGGAGATTTTTTTTTGATGGTTAGATAGGAGAGCATAGGATATATGCTTTAAAGATCTTGAGGGAGCTACATGCCTTTAATATTTACTTATTAGCTTTACTTCCACTAACCATTCCTTCCTCTGACAATTAAAATTTGGGGGAAGGTTCTTACCTTTTTCAATGATTTTGTAAATGCAATTAATAAGTGCTACATAATCAAAAGCAGGAAAACAGGACATCATCGCCAAATGCATGTGTCCTAAAAGAGAAAGGCCAAGAATTTTAGGGTTTCGTAGTCACCTCAATACCAGAAAACACTTTACCTGCAGCTGATAAATTATAACAAAACGTCTCAACCTGAAGCAAAATGCTTTGTGTAACCCATTTGCCACTCACACTTTGGTAGACAATGATAAAATAGACAAGGTGAAAAGGCATGTGACCCCAAAGGCCCAAGACAAACGAGAGCACTGGCAGCCCCAGTCTGTGCAGCCTTTTCAAACACTGTTTCATTTCTGGCTCCCAGAGAGCCCAGCTGCAAACAGAAGATGCGGCAACGCTGATTGTGTTGACTTTGAACTGAGTGTGTGACTGCTCAGAGGTTACAGTCCCCAGGAGCCCTTTGCTTCTGTGCCGTCAACCCCCCACTCCCCTCCCCCCCACACACACATTCAGAACTGCTTGCTCTCACTTGGTTCTGCTTAGTGCCAGCATTATGTGAACACAAAGCAGAAGTGGGGCATTTGGATGAACCTGCCAGCCTCAATTGCATTTTCTCACATGGGGGCCACAACAGCTATTGAAGAAAAAAAAAAATTCTTCAACCGTTCTGTAACAGGCCACAGAGGAAAGCTGTTTTCTAAGGAGTGTATTGTTTCACTGTACACTGAGTTTTGTTTTTGTTTTCAGATGGGAGATGTGCTTTGGGGGCTGCTTTGGGGAAAATGGCTCAAAACCAGAACCTGTCATTAGATGGAAGTACTCCTTGGCAAAAGCAGTAATTTCACATCATAGCCTGCATTTACCACCCAATGGCCACATCAACTTCTTGCAGAGGAGGTTTTTACCCTTTATTTTTGACTGGATCCTTGTGCCTAATAGTGAGAGAAGTTCCTGCCTGAGCCCAGCTGTTACCCCAGCTACAAGGGGAGTAGCATTATATTTTGCATTTCCTGGATTATGGCTAAGATTGTTGAACTATTTGCATGATGTCAATGGGAAAGGACAGTCTAAGTTTCAATGACCCAGTTTCTCAGATAGAACACAGCTGTGACCTAGTGTATGATGGGACATTTAATACAGAAAGTCATCAAGCTCACTCTGGTGTCCAGGTGTTAAGACTAAGAGAATTTGGTTGTTTTGCATGAAGACACAGAAAGAATTGGGGCAGCCTACAAGTGTCCCAGGAAAGTGGAATAAGGTCTCAGAAACAGAGAACTTAGAATTTAAAAAGAAAGAAAATCAAAACAAACAAATAAGAGACAAATAAGATAAAAGTAAAAAACACAAAAGTCGGACGGGCGTTGGTGGCGCACGCCTTTAATCCCAGCACTTGGGAGGCAGAGCCAGGTGGATCTCTGTGAGTTTGAGGCCAGCCTGGGCTACCAAGTGAGCTCCAGGAAAGGCGCAAAGCTACACAGAGAAACCCTGTCTCGAAAAAAACCAAAAAAAAAAAAAAAAAAGGCAAAAGTAAACAAAATGAAACAAAAAGCTCACCCCCCAAAAAAACAAAACAAAACAACAATAAAAATGGAATTAATTTTGTGTTGGTCAACTACTGCTTTGTAACTATGAATGTTTGCCTGTGGTATGTATGTATACTACATGTCTGTGTAGTATGCATGAAGGTCAGAAGATGGCTTTGGATCCCCAGGACTGGAGTTACAGATGGTAGTGGGCCACCATGTGGGTTGTTGGATACTGGATTTGGCTCTTCTGCAAAATCTGCAAGTGTTCTTGTCCACTAAGCAGCTTCTCTAGCCACAAGAGGTAAGAATTATGTGAGCATGAGAAGTGGCATCCCCAAGTGAGATGAGAGACATTAGAATATACTGTAGTCAAGAACCAGACTTGGGGACAGTTCTTTGAAAAGATCTTCTTGATATTTCATCATTAACCATTTGGTTTTAGCTTTCGTGAGTACCTGCTTGGCACAGATTCTCCAATTAACTTACATTCTGCTTAGACAAATGGCCTGTCATAGGACTATTTTATGCAAATCAAAGCCAGAAGAATTCTGTTTGATGGTTTGAAAAGGAGAAAACTGCAAGAAGCTAGGTGATAGAATATGAAGAATAGAGCATTTGAGTTTGTAAAAGAAAAGGGGAATAAAAGAAGCAAACATCCTTGAATAAATTCTGGAAAAGACTGGGAAATTATGAGGACATTTGGTGGCAGATTAGTATCTGAACCAGCTGATTAATAGTTAAATGTTATCATTTGGTGCAGACCTAAATCTCAGATCCTTGAAGCTGTTTCAAGAAACTAATGCTAGTATGGTTAGCACAGCAATCACACTTCATTTTTCCTTGGCTTTTCCATGGGTGAGTCTCCAAAGGTGAAATATAAAACCTACATTTAAGACAGTGTGTAAGATTTTGATCTCATCCTACTGTCCTTATTTTGTTATCTTAAAACTGTCTACAACACATGACATTGAGATAAAAAATAAAGAGAGAGGGGGAGAGTATGAATAAAAAACTCTATAAAATTGACCTGGAAAATAAAACCAATTTCATAGGCAGTTATAGCATAGAAGGAAAAGAGGCAAAAAACCAGTAACGTAAAAAGAGGGAAAATTTGGGGGGATGATGTAGTTCCCGGAACCCTCTTTCTAGTGAGAAATTAGTATTCTTACCAAAATGCTAAGTGATTTTTCTGCTGAACTCTAATAGGATTAAGCTGTATTCTGGGACCTCACTCCATTGACTGCCAGTTGGCTGTCAGTCAAGAATCCAGTGACCTTTAAGAGATTTTCTTTTCTTTCTGTATCTAACATGATTATCCACATTTAATAGGTAATCTAACAAGGTTACTCATTCCTTCTCTCCCTTAAAAAATACCTACCAAGAGTCAATCTTTGAATTCTCCCATTAAGGGGCTTTATTAAAATCTCTCAAGCAAGACTGTAATAAAACTTCAGCCCTTGAGTATAACTACATGGTCTGATTTATTTTTTATTCAATAACTGTATACAGGAGCCTACTGTGGATGTCTCAAAAAAACAAAATACAAAGCTAGAGACCAGATACTGCTAGTAGGCAGAAGTGCAAACCATACATGTGAAAGGCATAGATAACACTGGGGAGGGGGAGGAGCATTACTTAGAATTCACTGGTTAGAGTATCATACTTTGACAATGCCTGATAAGGAAAATCCTGGGTATGTGGGGTTATCTAGCATTTGCTATGTTACTAGTATAAATTGAGATGTGGTATCATATACACTTGTTTGGGAAACTGATAAAGGTAGAATTTACAGTATCAATAAAAGTTACATGTTGAAATCAAAAGCTTTGAAAGTAAAAGAGTGTATAAACTATATTATATTGCAAAATGAAATTTACTTTAAAAGAATAATGATGTTCCAAGAAAAGGGAGCAATTACATGTTTATGTTTCAGTGGATATTCAAACAGTTCTAGATGATGTTTGTGTTCTCTGGGACCCTGTTTTATATGTTGCTTGGTTGGTTTCCTCTCAGTTCTAACAACAATATATTACAAAAATCATGCAAAACTGCTCCCCAACTTGGTAAGGGATGATGGTAGATGATATCTTTAATTTGATAGCAAAGTAAGAAGATACATTTCTAGAACTCAAGCACTGAACTAATGTGGTGATGTATTTTTGTTCAAGCAATGTCATTAAATTTCCAATGCATTCAGAACATTGTTATATTCTGTGAATATGGTGACAAAAATCACCCGTGTGCTTTCCTCCTCTAACTACAGAGCTATGAGTGACGTGTTTCACACTTTTAAGTACAAGCACATAACACACCAAAGAATCATGCTATAGGTAAATCCCTAATAACCACTGATAAACTACCAGGGGCCCTAGATAGTCTAGAGAGTTTTTAAGTGAGCTGTCTGTTTTTGTGGCCTATAACATGTACTTGGAAGATGAGCATATAATTTTTTGACCTAAGGATCTCTTCTGTAGTGGCTGGCACTCACTGGTACACAAAATAAATGTGGTTTTAAAGAGGAAACCTGAACAGCACCCCTCAATTTCCCCTCAGATTTAGCTTTTCTGAGGTATCCATCTATAGTCGTTGGTGGAGGTTGGGACTACTTTATTTAAGCATGAAGAGCTCTCCCTTGTGTGGCCTCTAGTAAAGCTACAAGAAGGTCGTTACAGTGAGTTAACACACTCTGGTATTTTATACATTAGCACTAGTAATACAGTGAGATGGCTCCATGGTAAAGGCACTTTCTATGTAGCCTCACAACCTGAGTTCAATCCCCAGGGTCCACACCTTGGAAAAAGAGAAATAACTCTCATAAGTTGTCCTCTATCTTCCTCACAGAACACAAAAGCAAAAGTAAGCAAGATGAATATATGTTTTTAAAGTTTTAATGTGTGTGTGTGTGCGTGTGTGTGTGTGTGTGTGTGTGTGTGTGTGTGTGTGTGTCCCACATGTACAGATGACTGTGGAGCCCAGAAAAGAAATTCAAACATCCTGTAGGTGAATTACAGTAATTAATGAGCTACAAGACATGGGTGCTTGGGAAATGCACTATAGTCTTTTGGAAGAGCAGCAAATATGCCAAAAGCACTATGTAATATATTATAACCACATTTTTCCCTCTGCAACTCTAATTTTCCTCATGTTAAACGGTGTTGACTGGTGCTCTTGCACCCAACTATGTGGAAGATAAAGTAGACTCATTAAGTTTGATCATATCTGGTAATATCTATGAAATTTATGAACATTTCTGAGATTAGTTATTCCTAGTCATCCCAGCAGCAAATTTTGTGAGCTTTAAAGACACAGAATAGTAGACCTGGTGCCTGATCGTATAACATGTGCTATGAAGTCTTGAACCAACAGAGGTAAACAAAGTTTGGAATATCAGATACCAGCATCTAATGTCCGTAACACTAGTTTAGTCTTTGGTTATTTTATGCTGCACGTGAAAAATATCAATTCTCATAAAACCTACTCAAAACATAAGTATGTTCTCTTAGGAATATATCTCAGATGGTAGTGATCATGAGGAAGCGGTAGTTTAAAAGGAGCCTCTCAGAGGCTGCAGTGCATGTCCTGTGGAATTAGAACACAACAATGCCTATCAGTTTTCTGTCTCAATAATGTCTAAATACAAAAGGAAAACTAGAATCTGCTTCTCCCAATAACAGAGTAAAGCACAAAATACACTTTCTCTATGTGTTTCCTAGCAAAGAGAGGACTCCAGAAACAAGCATCACCCAAACCAAGGAAATCATAGTTGAGATCAAAGGCAGTCTCTGTATACTCAGAGATGAAGAACTATCCAGGAAGTCTCACATCATAGGCTTTCTGATCCTAAGTAGCAACACTGCCACCCGCTTCCCTACAGTGTCCTCTCATCTAGAAACTATCAGAAATAGTGCTAAGTAGTTGTCTTGGTTAATGTTCTATTGCTGTGAAGAAATACCATAACTAAGGCAACTTATAAAAGAAGGCATT
Source organism: Peromyscus leucopus (assembly GCF_004664715.2). Lineage (NCBI taxonomy): Eukaryota > Metazoa > Chordata > Mammalia > Rodentia > Cricetidae > Peromyscus > Peromyscus leucopus. Next base: position 28,994,764 of record NC_051071.1, on the reverse strand, counting down.
TTTAAGAGACTTGCTTACAGTATTACAAGGTCAGTCCATTATCATGGCAATGAGCATGGTGGCACACAGGCAGGCATGGTGCTGGATAAGGAACTTAGAGCTTTACATCCTGTTCCACAGGCAGAGAAAGAGAAATAGAAAGGGAGGGGCACTGGCAAGGGCTTTTGAAACCTCAAAATCCACCCCCAGAGATACATGTCCTCTAACAAGGACATATCTGTTTTAACAAGGTCATACCTCTCAATCATTCCAAGTAGTATATCAACTGAAAACCAAGTGTTCAAACATATGAACACTTGGGGAACATTCTCATTCAAACCACCACAGTCATAAAAGAGAAAAATAGAAGCCTACATCAGATCCTGGCCTATAAATGGACCGAGAGTCTGGAAAATTATGGTATTAGCCCACCTGGAATCCTACAAATCCTAAATCCTACAAATTCTAAATCAGAGTGGAGTTTTAAAGGAAAGAAAAGGGATGAAAAGATTGTCTATTATCTAATAATATTTAGTGCTTGTGAAATCATCCTAAAATTTCAAACACAAATTTAAAAAAAAGTCCCCCCAATTTAGCAAAGAAAGAATAACTAGCTTCCATTTCTACATTTCTATCTATTTTTTGAGGATTTTATACTTGTATACTCTATTCACATCATTTCCATTCCCTGTCTCCCCCCACCAACTTCTCCAATCTCCCCAACTCTCTCATTTTGAGGTCCTAATCTGACATATTTTTCTTCAGTTATTATTGTGACACATATATGTGCTACATATGTATATATAAATATGACCTGTTTAATTCATTTTAGTATTGTTCATATGTGCATATGTTTAGGGATAACTACTTAGGAATAAATAACCTTTCACAGGCTCATCACTGAAGAACACTGATTTTCCTTCTCTCAGAAACCATTAATTGCTTTTAGCTCTACATGGTTTTGGGGGCACGTTTGAGATTTCCCCATCTACACTGTTGTGTCAACTGCTGTTGTCATCGTACCAAATCCCTTTTAGGTAACCGTGTTGTTGAGATATAATGGGTGCAGCTCCCTGTTCTATATAGAAGACAATGTCTCAAGAGAAATGTTCCACTCCTTTGGTACATTCTGTTCTTCTGCTTCATTTTCCATGATGAGCCTTAGAGGTTGTATTGTAGATATAACAAATTGTGTTGGGCATTTCACAGTCTGTTCTCTTCATTTTTACTAATAATGAGCTGTGGATTTCCATAATAATCTCCATTTAGTATATAGACTAAGAGATTCTTTGATGAAGGATGAGAGCTAAATCTATCATAAACATAAGTTTTCAGAGTGGCATTAGAAATTATATTGGTTTAGGAATGTGTCAGAAGTATGTACTCTTCAACAATCTAATGGAAATGTAAAGTCTTTGCACCAAAGTGGCCAGCTTCTCATGAATTCTTCAGTGTTGCAATAATGACACTTGCATCATGGCAGTAATCAACAGCTATTTAATTGAACTTAATGTCCATTCAGTAGAAAATGATCCATGCCTGGTATTGTAAACCTAGCCAACTCTCCAATGTTGATGATGTCAACTCTACTTTTCTAGCTCAGTTTTTAGATTTTTTTTTTTTTTTTTTTTTTGAGACAGGGTTTCTCTGTGTAGCTTTGTGCCTTTCCTAGGACTCACTTTGTTGCCTAGGCTGGCCTTGAACTCACAGAGATCCACCTGCCTCTGCCTCCCGAGTGCTGGGAGTAAAGGCATGAGCCACCATTGCCTGACCCAGTTTTTAGAATTAACCCAGTTTCTCATATGGCAGGTGTAAAAAAATATTTGGTTACACATGCTTCTTTTCTACCTATGGGTTGCACTCCTTCAATTTTGTTTTGTTGTTGTTTTTGTACATTAAATAACAATACTACTGTCACATATACACTTATCATGTAGCACATTTTAATAAGTGAATAACTGTTTCTGTTGTGCTCATGATCTATGTGAAAAATATTAAAATGAAGAACAAAAGTACTCCTTGACCCTAGAAAACATTCAGTGTACGCACTTAGCAGATTAAAGTTTTTCAGACATCATGAGCTCCAGGGAAGTGCCAACTCCAGAGTTTCAGAGATGTACAAATGTGATTTGTCTTGTATGTTCAACACTTCTGAGTGGGTATCTAACAACCCAGCTAATGAGTAAGGTCTTATTACATCATCAAAACTAATGAGAAATTTCAACATTCGGCTGAATCATGAGAAAATTTTTCGAAATTATTGGGCATATTGATCTCCCAGCAGGTCATTAGCCATCTAAAGCAAACTCCACCACAGGAGCTGGAAACACAGGAAATTTGCAGCTCAGATAGAAAGCTCACCCATCAGGGGTCTTATTTATCTTTCCCAGTCCACACCCTGCTCCATCCCAGCTTCTGGATCCACATCCCTGCTGCTTCTTTCTTGGTCCTTTCTATTTTCCTAGAAGGCTTCCTAGTGCTCCCTGCAGCCAGGAAGCTAGCAGGATATCCAACAGAGGTTTAAGAATGCACACAACTTTATGGCCCATTTACTTAAAACCATATTTGACTAAAAGAAAATTGGAGCACAGGAACAAATCTTTCTCAGCTCCCCTCTCTTCTCTTTCCCTCTCCTCCCTCCCCCCCTCTTTATCATAAATCTTTATCTAGCTCACCCCCCACACATGAATATATTTCTTTTCTTTCAAAATACAACTGAAATCATTCCTCCCATGGAAAATCATACTCAGCCACCCTGTCATAGATGCATATTAACTTCTTCTAATCATATAATATAGGCAATCTCTTTTAATGTATCGGGAAATATTAAAATATATAGCAAAGCTTGGGCAATAATTGAGGCCAGTTGTCATCTTGAAAGTTGAACATCACTCAAAATGATTTAATATTTTCTGTTTACAATAATAACTAGTAAGGATAAAATCTCCTAATAATAATAAAGAAGTGCATAGAGGATAGGTTTGTGTCAATTTTTATTCATTTTTAACAAAGAAATTCAACATTCTTTCCTCACCTACAAGACTTACCTGTTCAACATATAAGCCACAGCAACATCTGTAAGTACCACATAAGTGAGGAAAGATGTACCCCAAAACATCAGTCTACAAGACAGCAAATGAACACACAGTCCCAACCCAGTGCATCTGAGCTGTATTGGAGACACTCATTATTTCCTCAAAATCTCACCAGCAGAAAACTTTCCAAAAATAATGGTTCTCATGAGCTGAACTGTGCATCTCAAAAGTTTATATGTGTAAAATCTATCTTAGTATTCCAGAAAGATTTGAGGAAAAGGAACTTTTAAGAAGTAATTACGTTAAAATGAAGTCTTCTAAGTGAGTCTAATTCCATTATAAGCTGTATCATTAATGTTTACAATCATTATATGTGTATTTATGTATGCAAATAATATGTATCATTATTCACATATTTACCAACTAATGATCTTGGAAGATGGCCATACACAAGACAAGGGGACTTTAAACTAACCATCTATATGGATAGTTTGACTAGGATTATAGTCTCCAAAACTGAGAGGAAGTAAATGTATATTACTTGAGCTTTTCAGTCCCTGGTAACATGTGACAGCTCCTACTACAAGCTACAAAGAGGGCAAGGGTCTGTGATGGTAATTTAGAAATTTCACTCTGAGATTATAAAGTGAGCAGAGTAGATGGAAAGACAGTGACCCTAGAAGATAGACACATGGACATTTCCAGATGTATACTGCTGGAGAGCAGAGCAAAAAAGCAGTATGCTAATTGGTATAGATTTCATCTTATTAGACAGTGAGTTGTTGGTTAACAAGAGAAATAGTTCTTTACTGTGGACTACACATTAGCAGAATTGTTTCACCTTCTTTACTTCCCTCGGGCATTTTAATTATTCTATGATTTGTGACTTATTGCCATTCTCACCTGCAATGAAGAAAGCCACATGCCAAATGGGGGAATAAAGCCACCTTTGCAACAGGGCATTAATTAATTGGCAGGGAGTCTGAAAGGGTTTAGAGTGGATTGATCACAACAGATGGAGACAAGTCGCTTGTAGAGGGGAACATCTGGAATTGTCTATGCTTCTTCTCCATGCTTGCAAATTCAAAGCAGAATTAATACAACCTATTATAAGAAGCAATCAGCAACCACATGAGTGAAGCATTCTATTCTATGTAGGAATGCAGTCATTAATTAAAAGGAGTCAGGTTCTTAACTCTATGGTTTGGGTGACTGCATGGGTTACTAGAGATCAGTTGTAATGAACAGTATTTGCAATATACTGTTGATTTTTTTCATTTTGCAAAGCAAGTTTTGTTTACCATGAGGAAGATATCTAAGTCAAACCACATTAAACCACAAAGATTTAAAAAGCTATAGCTCTGTGGATTATAGAAGCATACTGCTTTGGTTCAGATCCTATGCCCATTACACTATGGTTACATAATCTATGGAATGTCAAAGGCATCATTCTGCCTCTGTTTACTATTACTAAAATAATTGAAGAAATAATGACCACAACTACAAACATTATGGCTTCACCATACTTTACAATGTATTTTGAAGCTATTATATTAATCCCCAGAATAACCTTATTATCATGAAATTGAGGCAAAAGTAGCAAATAGTCCAAGTCACTGAGGTATCAGGTTATAAAACTGAAAACAAACCCAGGCAACTTTTCCCGCAGTCTGTTCTTTCCTGATACTCTGATAGCTCAATGTAGCTTGTTTTTCTATTACTGTTCTTATCAATTAATTTTCATGAACATAAAATCAGTACAACTGGTCAATGTAAATCTCATCTTTTAATGCTGGTCTACCTCATTCTGTGTCTTAAGCAGGTTGTTTCTTGAACCATGAACTAAAACTTTGCTCTCATCTTTCTTGCCAAGATGTTGATTGGCAGGGTCTCCTCTCAGTCCTTCAGTTCCCTCCAGAATTAAAACCAGCTATTGATGTGCACCTAAATTCTGGTATCTGACCAGAGTTACTCTTTCTCAGAATGTTGTTTTCAATATCTCCACATTCATTTTATCTACTCACCAATGCTTCTTCAAATAGGCTCAGGTCACTTTTTATATTGCAACTACATCTTCCCTATTGACACATTAGGGTACTCTCAAAATATATATCTTCCTTTCTTCCAAATAATTTAATGAAGCTTAAGGATTTATAAATGGAAGGAGAATATATGGTTGACAAAGTGATATGTAGAAGAAAACTGATGTAGAACGAGGGGAAAAAAGAAAACACCACATAAAACCCCCATGAGAACTCGTTTCTTAAATGATAAAAAGATAGTTATTGAATCTACTATAATCAAAACAAACTGTTCATCTCAAATTACTTTACACTGGTATGGATTTTGGTTTATTAATACAAATTTAAGGTCGATTTTCTTATACTCTATGTACATTTCTACTCCTCTTTAGGGTATTATGTTTATGAAGCTTATTTAAAAATGTAATTAGGAAATACAGATTAGGGCTGGAGAGATGGCTCAACCATTAAAGGCTAGGCTCACAACCAAAAATATAAGAAATACAGATTAATAGTCATTTATAGTATCAAACTTGTAGTCATATTAGGTAAGCTTCCAAAGTCAAACAAGTATATTTTAGATAGATAGGTCATCTTCAAACCCTTCAGAGAGCTACAGAATATGGCACTTAAGATGCTTAGATAACATAGATTCTTTTTTTTTTTTTTCATGACAATAAGACATGTCTGCTCCTGGCAACAGCAATTACTTCATAGAGGATGATGGGCATTGAAGAAACTCATTATAGAGTTTGATTATAATATGGAAAAGGCTAGCCATTTGGGCAAGAAACTGCTCTTGCCTGGACTGATTGATAAACTGGACATGCAGGATCCATAGAAAGCTGACCATTGGACTTTGTCAAAACAAGGCAAGATGGTCCTTCAGGTTCCTGCTTCACAGAAGAAACATTCTGTAGGCCACAGAGAAAAGCAAGTGATGAACTTTGCCAAAAGATGAAGCATTCCTTTAAATTTCCTGCTTCACCAAAAAATATACCAGAGATTCTAGGCCTGTAAGCTGAAGATAGATGCCCCAATGCTACAAAGGAACTTTGAGTGACTGTTTAGGCAGCCAGATGTCTCTGTCATGTCTAGAATTATGGAAGTTGCTTGCAATGAACTTCCTGTTTACTCAGATAATATTATAGTCTTTTGAGGTTTTTGATGGAGTTGAAGTCTAGATAGTTATGATTATAGTTTTCCTTAGTCATGATAGAAGATAAATATGAAACTTTAGACTCACAAAAATAGAATAGATGATAAAATATTTTCTTTAATTTGGTCTACTACAAGTAGACTAGATATTGTATCTATAATTCTTGCTTGATAACTGTTTTGTTATATATAATTTACTATATTAAAATGAAAACCTTATATTTTGGTTAAACAGAAAAGGAGAAGTTCTGTGAAATGGTCTTTCTGTATGCAGTGACTATGTGTTGCTATCATTGGTTAATAAAGAATCTACTTTGGCATATGGCAAGACAGTTTATAGGCAGGAGGGAAAAGCAAAGATACAAGGAGAAAAAAGGTGGAGTCAGGCAAATGTAAGGAGCAAGATGCCAGAAGACCAGTAATGCCATGGCCACATGGCAATATATAGACTAATAGACATGGGTTAATTTAAGACGAAAGAGCTAGCTAGCAAGAAGCTTGAGCCATAGACCAAAGAGTTTGTAATTAGTATTAAGCCTCTGGCTGATTATTTGGGTACTGGTAGGCAGGAAAGATTTATCCAGCTACAGTTTCCTAGGAACTTTCCACTGACATTCACTTCTCAAGTTATACCATCTCTCCAAAACATCATCCCTAAACCAGACCTTCAGCACACGACCATTTGCAGCTATATCCGCATCCCAGCAGTTTGTGTGGTATAGGGTGATCTCCAGAAATATCAGCAAGGAGTGATTCAAAGACCATGAGTTTGTAAGTCCAATCACTCATATGTACAAGCTTTATCCTCCAGTCATTACCAACAGGAATATTTGGGTCCATCTTTGCTGAAATGATTTTATTTTACAGCTAGTTCATTGTCCAGGGCAGGGCAGAGAGAGATGTTGTTTCCTTAGCTCCTCTCAAACAAATCAGATGGGTGAGTTATGGACCTTAAAAAATGAACAAGGTATAAAATTTTAGAGAATAAATTATTCATGGAATGACTTTGTTATTTGTGTGGTTTGAACAGATACCTGTCATCCTAACCTAAGCATAGGTCATGCTGATGTTATTTTTTCTGTAATCTTGGAGATTGGCAGCCGACATCATACAGCACAGTCGAGGTTTCAGTTGCAGTTAGTTTCACCAATGTGTGGCTTCTGGTATACTTATGATACAACTAAGAGCTCACAGTACAGATGATTATACATCTATGGCATTTTTCAAGAAAGATACCTGACAAAATTTGCAGTTGTTTCTGGAATGCCACCCATGTATAGAATCCTGGCATCCAGGTTGTAGCATCAGAGATTTGGTCTGTGCTGTGTTCCTGCAATCCACATTAGAAACCATCCCAGTAGAGACTGGCTTCAGAGAGTACATCAGAATTAGCCAACAGAGATGGGAATGTGACTACATGAAGAGAGCACTATGATAGGTATTTTGGAATCTCTGGCTCAGAGTCATACAGTCTAAAGGAGAAGAAATATGAATATGGGAAGGAACACAGGGAAGCTGTTTTTATTAATTGTGCAGTCAAGGAGGGAACACTCAGAACTGGAGCCAGCACTGTTTTGTTTTGTTTTTGTTTTTGGTTTTGTGTTTTACATGATCAAGCCTACCCTCTCATCATCAATATCAATACTGTTTGCTATGATTCTGATTTGCTGTCCCTTGTGGTACACTGAGGAGGGGAAATTCTCTGGAATCCTTAAATACTGTTAAAATTAAACTGTCTACAAAAATTCCAAGGATAAATGAAGAAGGGAGAACTTGAATGTCTCCAGACTGAAAAATAAATGTTTCCTAAGAAAATAGTGTACAGTCTAGGTGTCTTGGTAGAATTACTCATCCAGTTACATGCTTAGTCAGTACTCTGCTTCTAGCAACTCAATGCCACAGACTGGATAAGTTACACAGAAAACAGGATCAGTTTGGTCTAAAGTTCTGGTCCAAGGGAAGGGATCTCATCTTGTGATGGTCTTCTTGCTACCAGAGTCCAGAGGTAGAGATATAGGGAGCATCCAGGCCAAATTGGCTTTTCTGTTTTGTTTTTTAGTACATTATTTTATTTGATGGGTATGGGTATTTTGCTGGCATGTGTGTCTGTGTTCCCTGTGTGTGCCAGGTGCTAATGGAGGCCAGAAAAGGTCATTTAATACCCTGGAATCAGAGTTACAGATGCTTGGGAAGTACCATAAGGGTTCTGGAAATGAAGCCTGTGTCCTGTGGAATAATATCTTAACCACTGAGCCATCTCCTGAGTTAAAAAACTGGCTTTTATAGCAAATCTACTCTCAAGATAGCCAGTTAAGCCATTATTTAATTAATTTTATTAATCAGTTGATCTACCCGTCATGAAAAAGACCTAATACTAGCTACTTAAAATCATGCCTTCTTGCACTTCTTATTACATCATTTGTCACTTTCTTTGTTTGCTCCCTACTTGCATATGATCTTGCTACCTTGATGTTCTGTCCTACCAAGGGCACAGAATTAGTGAAGTCAAGAGTTGTGGACAAAGGAGCTTCAAGAAAACACAGTTTTCCCCTCAGAGGGAGTAATAGACAGCTTATGGTAGAGCCAAATGTAAGTGGCCATGGCCCATGAACATAAGATTCAAGTTGCTCCAAATTTCATGTTCAACAAAATAGCAATTTTATGAAGTGTTTAGTGTAATAAAACAAGGAAAGTCATAAGTCAATACTTCTCAAATACATTGATGGAATCATCAATTAAGTTGGTTATTGTCCTCAGATGCTATCTAATGAACTTATCATCTTGGTTGATGCATAACAGAAGCTTTTTACTTACTATTCACAAGTTATTTATTTAATAATCACAAGGATGTCAGCCCACATATAGAGGTGTGCACTAAATGTTTAATAACAGGGCTAAAATAGCCCAATAATATTTAACACTGGATTTACCACATTTCAGCCTTACCACATTGACTATCAGCTAGCCAGGCAATCAGTCTTTGTAGTTGCAAATGCTTTTGGGAAATATCATTCACAACAGAAATCTTGGAACTAGTAAACAAAACAAACCCTTCCCTTTCACTTCCATCTCTTACCTTGCCATGTGATAGGAAGTCTGATCAGAGCACTGAGACTGAATTCCAATTAGAGTTTGAACCCAAAGCACCACATCCAATCTTTAACACATGTTACTTGCTGAAGACCTGGGGTCGAGGCAGACTGGCAAGTTGAGATACCCAATGCCATGTGTAAAAACAATGAATACTCAACTTGCCATAGCAGACAGTATTCACAGTGAATTGTAGTGATGCAATGAATAATGATAAAATTAACCCTTTGCAGTGATATTTTCCCAACTGACTTTAATTCCATCTTAGATGTCAAAATTTGGCAAACTGTTGGATATACAGAATGGCCCCAGAGAGGACAACTACAAGATAAGAATACTAAGTTTCTGCAAATAGCTTTGTCAGAAATAATAGCTTCTGTAATGGCTTTAAAAAAAAATATGTCCTTGTCTGTATGTGAATGTAAGTGTAGGTGCGTACAGAGAGCAGAAGATGGTGTCCAATGGCCTGACCTCAGGTTGCAGGCATCAGTGAGCCACCCAATGTGGGTGCTGGGGACAGAACTTATTTGCTTTTTACTGCTGAGCCATTTTTTTTTTTTCAGCCCAGACATAACTTTTTAAAGAGTGGTTATTGGTAGCATTCAGATCCACCACTTGGGGACCTGACCAATACACAGACAATACCTTGGCCCTCTGAGGGTCCTGACAACATTATGCGCTCATTGCTATGTGATCAATCTGCATATGTGCAATATCCTTTCATAAAAGGTGGGTACCCCTCCCGCTTTCTCTCTTTCTCTATTCCCAAGAAGTTCAGTCTTTACCTCCTCTCTCCCCCTTCCCCATCTCTTTTCTCTTCTCTTCTTTCTCTTCTCCCCTCAGCTCCCTTCTCTCCCTTCCCCCCAATAAAACTCTTCATGTGTGTGTGGTTTGTATGGTGTTATCTCTCTCCATGGCTTCTGCCTGCTGTGACCACAGTGCTCCATTTTAAATATACAACAGTTATTATCTTGTGTTTTCAGGTTCTGTGAAGTCAATGCCAATGACATAACCATTTTGTCTTTCATGACTTCTTTGGATGGTTAAGCTGGTGAAAAACATTACACAGTGTCGATCAACAATTCTAACATCATGGAGGAAGAAATAGATCATTTCTGAGAAAGAAGAGCCAATCTGCAAAAGCTAAAAGGATAATATCTCCACCAACAAGTTGGTGGCCCTTCCTGATGAGATGGAATGCACTTTAGATTTTTGATTTTTCCAACTTCAACTTTCAAGCATAAGAAAACTTGGAAATATGCTTGCATAGATATTTAATATACTTGAATTTCAATTTAGAAAATAGTTTATCTTTTTTTAGTATTTTTCTAGTGATGTCATGGTGTCAAGAAATCTAAATTCAGATATGGGCTATTTAACTTTGTTAGTCTGGGGACGAATAGGCAGACACCTGGGAAGAGGAAATGGCTTGTTAAGTTTCTGCTCTGGTGTGAGTATAAGGAAAGCATGATGCTAAGAGAATACAATATGGATCAAGGGAAGAAAGCAGGAGAGGATTACCTCTGTTCTTTTTTTTTTTCAACTGATATCATTAGTAAAACACTCCAAACTTTTCTATAACTTATCACATCATGAACGAATCTTGCAGGTGATTGGCAGACAAAAAATAAGCTGTACACACTGAACTTAAAACCTTCTTATTTGGAGAAGTCTGAATTCCTTGTTTTTTTGCCTTACATCATCCACTTTTCTCTTTCTGAAGACAGAGCCTTGGGTAGCTGTTGTGTGGGTGGAAAAGCATCTTACTAATCTCTTTAGATGTCTGAATTGTGAGTCAGGGCAAAAAGCAGGGAATGTACCTGCCAGGTAAATACAGTGTGTTCCTCAAATGCATGTTGCCATCAACAAAGAAAGATTTCCTTGTATGTAGAGAAGCTGGTTTTGTTTTGATTTACTTCTTCAAATGCACATGGTTAGAATTTCAAGGGAATTTTCCAGTCTTGCAGGGAAGAAGAAAATGGTATAAAATGAGTTGTCTCACAATCTGGGACAAATGTACCTGAAGTATGTGGTAATATACAAGAGAACAGAGTCGAAGTAGCTGGCATTTGGGGGGTTGTGATCATTTAGAATGTTCTGTCCATCTGGAAATAGCTCCAAGTCAGTATCAACTGTTCTTTGTACCAGGGTCAAATGAGACGAGGCTGGAAACAGGGATGAATTGGCTCACATTGTATGTAAGTCATCTCAAGCTTTCATTTTGTGAGAAATAAAATCTCAAGTGCATTGGTGTTTCCTAATCCTATATGTATTTCCCTTTTGGTCAAGTCCTGGGGAAGTTTTTGCCAGTTACCAGGGGGTATTTCTTGATATAATCTGCTGTGGAACCTATAAAAAAATGTCCATTGTAAATACATGAGAATATATTAGTCCCTTTTATCAATCAACATCTTTTGGTGGTCCTCTAAATTGAAACTCTCTTGGAACAGCAACAATATCTGCCTTTGAACATACCAAACTTCGGGTGACAGAACTCTCTCACAATGTCAACTAGTCTGGTTGCTACAGAGAAAAACAGAGCTTTTATCTTTCTTAGAAGTAATTCTCCCAACTTAGGCAAGCATTCCAGTAAAAACAGCGTGTGTATCGGAGTACTCAAGTGTCATCACTGTGTAGTCGAATCAAAACAGGCTCACAGAATTTGGGATCTGGCCTAGTCTTATACATATTACAGTGCCTTCAAATTAGTTTTTTTTTTTCAACTTTCTTTGGGTTTCCATACCTTTTCCATATATAAGCTATATACTTTACTCATATATGTGTATATATATGTGACAATATATATATATTGTCAATAGCAAGGCTGGATTCTGAAACTATATCACATGCCTAGGCCAAAGTTTGACTCTGCTTCATTCACTCTCAGTCTAAATACAAGTAAAATAACGATTACTTGATGCCTCAGTTTCCTCATCAGTATAACGGAAAGTTATACTTCCTAAGTTTAAATCCAATATATGAGATAAATGTAATTTTCTTGATAATAATAATAATTATTTTGTTTTGTTTCATGATGATATAAAGCCCAAATTCTTTGTTCCCCATTAAAAACTCTTTGCATTAGCAGATCTGTATGCATGACAGTGTTTAAAGCTCAACTACCCCAGGGAACAATACCTTCTTTTGACATCATGAAGTCAGGACTGTACCTAATTCACTTTAGCACCAACCTTGCTGTAGTCATCCCCATTTAGCTGCACTTACATATTTGGCACTTTTAGTTGCCTATGATCAACTATCTTCTAAAAATATTAAGTAAGTTACACAAATAAGCAGTTCCTTTGTTGTCAGGAGCTAATATGTTCTAGCATATTGTCATAATTACCCCACTGTGTTGGGAATTATGACATTTTATTGTGCTTCCTTTATAAATTAAATTTGATACCTTTGTGTGTGCATGGCAAAGAGTCAGTGCATGGTCTGGTACTATGCTCAGGCTCAGGCACTCACCAGCCTTGGAATACTTCTGCAGATAAGGGGATTACTATCTCTGTATGAAAATGCATTAACTGAGTGGATTCACCCATTCTACCCCACAAAGGACTTGTCAGAGACTCCACCCTTGTAAATGCCACAGTCCCAGATCTCCGAATTCACAAGCAATAACCTCTTCATGTTCCTCTCAAATCAGGTCTCAACAAATGTTTTCTCTCTGGGGATGGAGAATATCTTGGTGAGTCTCACCTCACATGCCATGAAGCCTGATTTCTATCCTTAGCATGGCCCAAAATGTTACAAATTTTAAAATATGTGAATAAATATTACCACATAATGCTTAAACTACCATTATTTAAAAGTTGTAAGAGGGAAGTAGAAGAAAATTAAAATTAAAAAAATATATATCAAAACACTTTTAAAAAGGAGTTAATGTATATTGCATTTTGATTTTTCTTTAATCCATGTAGAAGCAACAGAGTAAATAAGAAAGCCCACATTTTACCAAAAAGAAATAGTAAGTGTAATGAGTTGAATGTATATTAAAAAATTAGTAACCTGTTCCAATTATTGCAAGCTTGCTCTTTTACTCACAGTATCCTGATATTAATGGAAATTAATCTTTATATTTTAATTTCATGGTTAGGATAATTCAGATGAAAGTGTCGCGAGCCCTTGGTATTAATAACCACTCATGAATATTTTGACAAAAATTCTGTGGGTTTTTTTTTGCCCTATAGTTAGAGTTGTGTTTCTACATTCAGGCTGCCCTTTAATTTCCTAAACTATTTTTTGGCTGGTAAAAAATTCAACCACAGAAAAAAAAAGTTTAATAATTATAGTATTAATCCACATGAAAGCTTTGTGTTATTAATCTGAAATCTGGGCCTTTAGCCCATTTGCTCATAATTTAAATGTCTTTTTTATACAGAGGAAAAATTCAGGGAGCTGAAGTCTGGGAAAACTAATTGTCCATAAGGAAGAAGAGCCAGGCTTTATACCAACAGGGACCATAATATGTGCATCTACCACAGGAAGCTTTTCAGTGTGTCAGTTCCAGTCAGCATGCATGTGAACATGGCCCTTGAATCATTCACACACATAGGTCATATGAACGCTAGCTACTTGATTCAAATACATGGCATGAAAATTTCATTTATCGTCTCTTTTCTATACCATCCTAACACCCCACTGGCCATGACCTTGGCAGAGGATTGTACACCTGATCATCTCATGCAGAGAATTTTCAAAATGAAAACAATGACAGAGTGAAACATATTCAGTTAATGATGGCTCCAAGCCATGTGACTTTGGGACTAGTGACATTACCAGAGGTAGCTAGAAAGAGTTCCAGAGCTTCTACCTTTTCAGAAGTCCTTCCAATATGTATTTATTTTTGATAAAATACTTCAACTTTGCTTCCTGCAATTGTAAATCACAGTATGCTTTACTTATAGAAAGGTCTATTTGTAAGACCAGAGAAGAAAACTCACTGTTTCATGCCAGCCAGGGCTACATAGTGAGGTCATATCTCTAAAATGTAATTTATTGCATCAGAACTCTTTACTAGTAAGTAGTGTGTTTCATTTGCTGCCAAGTTAAACAAGATACCTCACTTGAAATAATTGAGAAGAAATCTGTGTTGTGTCAACTTTTGTGGGTTCGTGATAATTTTACTATGGATGGATCCTAGTAATTCCTGGTGCGGATAGGTGACCCTGACATAGGATTTTATCTAAAATGTCCAGAGTCTGAGTGATCAACTTTTGGATTTGCATGCATCTCAAGCCAGCTAGTGTCTGTCTTCCTTGGAAAGGTTCTATAGCAGTTCTACTAACATACAATGGCAATGCTTACAAAGGAATATCACTGGGCAAGGTGATCAAGAAGCCAACATAAAGAACAAGGGAGACATAAGAGAGGATGGAAGCACAGCCAGGATTTCACTAGAATCTACAGTTACCTCAGCTAGAGGTTAGAGGTACCACATCCAGCTGAGTGATAGGAGCTCACAAACTCACGTGTGTTTCTCAAACAGTGGCTTTCAGGCATGACAACTCAGAGTATGGATTATACTTTGGTAATGACATGGTCTTAACCATGCTCCTGTAGAACTCATGTAAATCATCCTAGAAGATGTACTAATGACATAAGATATAAAGTAAACGTCATGTGCACTGACTTGTGGCCCAGGCCATGACACAAGGAGTGGCTCGAGTCCAGAGGTGGAGGACTCTGTTTGACAAAGTTCCAGCAACACTTCACCAAGAGATCTGGTCACCAGTGTGCTGGCTTTTGCTTTCATTTTTAGGAGCAATTGTTCACATTATAGGGAGTTTTCTGCTTAGGCAGCCCTGGGGGAAATATATTCATGTTTCTGAAGGAAACTTTGAAGACGAAGTCATGGACTGAATGCAGTCACCAAAGAAAGCTTCTTCCTTGTGACCCAAGGATTGTGGTACCGGTAGGGTAGATTCTGAGAAACTTCTTACTCAGCCGTGGATACAAGATGTCACAAGTATATCCATTGCCCTATACTGGAGCCTAAATAGAGAAAATAAGAATAGTGTGGGTTGCTGTAAAGGGAATTATATACCAAAACTTTCCTTTCTGGGAGTATATGAAAGGAACAGGTTCATACTACAAAAGTGAGGAACAGAAAAATGCTATAATCAGCCAGTTAAATGATTATCATGAGATATTTTGTAAAGCTTGCATTTCAGAAACCTTCAAATAATTCTACATTACTTGGTTAAGGTAAAAATATTTTCAGACTATGTAACTTATTGTAACCACATGAACAGGGAACTTAGACACAGGCTGTAAAAATAGACAGTCCTATGCTTTGCAGTCCCTAAGAAATGTGTAACTTCCTAATTTGACAGATGCTGTCTGAAGATGTTATTTCAAATAAGACTGTGTTTTGTACTTTGCTTTTTCACCATGGATATTTAATGGGGAAGAGAAAAGAGATCTGGGACCCTGATGCTTGCCAAATGACTTGTGTAGTCAATATGCTTTATAAACAAAGAGTTTCTCTGGTTGAAAGAGAGCTGAAGAACCCTCAGATGAGCATTCATCCCTTTCCTCCCCTGCTGAACCCACATCTCCTCTTTGGGGCCTGAACTCCACTAAAGCTGGACTTCAGCAGATTTGTATGATTTTTCAGATGAGAAATTTGAAAAAAGTGACACGTGTTTTAACTCTACATCATTTAAATAGTTTACAAACCAATGAAAAAGTTTCACAATTGGGATGGAGGGGGATTTCTATTTCAACAGTTTCTATGAGTGTTAAAAATAGTATTACTCTCCATATATCAAATGATTATATTATATAGATAGTGGTACATAGTATATTAGTGCACACGCACATTTACATATATACTTTTACATATATATGTTTGTGTATGTTATATGTATACATATATATACTCATATATGCAGACACATGTAATGACATAATACAATTGACATTTTTTTATGACAGCTCCTCTACTCACTGAGTGATATTCTGCACAGCTGAACACTTCCTCACAGAATGAGAACAGAATAAATACCTGAAGATCTTAAAATCATCTTGTACAGATCCTTGACCTGAGAAAAACAGGCTGATCTAAGGCATGGAAGCCTCAAGGACATTCTTCATAAAATCTATGCCCCTTTTCACTGGTTTAAATATTTTATTTTCCCTTTCTGCTTTGCATTTAAGATGAGTAATGGAAGTCAACCTGAGTGCTTAAGCACATTGTTGAGAGTGCCACGTCACTCTAGGTAGAACATTTCTTTGGCAGGTGTCATTTCTGTTTTCCCCCATGATGTAGCAGTCTTGATTCAGAACTGAATCCACTAGGACTTGTTCCCTTTCGTTTAAGCTGTTTGTGATTAGGGAGGCAGACAGGAGTTTTACATTAGTAAGTCTCCAGTAGTGAGAACAAAATTTCTCAACTCTGGGCACTCAGCAGCATAAACACAAGCACATAACAATGGAAGCAAACTTTGTGTAGACACCGAGAGGGAGAGGTTAGCATGACACCCTAGTTGCTATTTCTCTTCTGATTTGAGGGCAACTCAGCTGACCTATCCATGTAAGGAAGAAATATGGAACTTTGAAAATCTTATTCCTTCATGTTCAAAAACAAAACAAATCAAACCAGGAATTTCAAGTAGAATCTTAAAACCTTTAGATTGAATTTTAAAATATTTAAACACTTGCATTTTCTAAAAGCCAAGATAATTTGTTAACATAATAGAAAGCAGTATTTCAGAATAAAATTTAATACATTAAAAGTAACAATAAGACCTGTTTATTATCTTTCTCCTAATTTCTAGCTTGTGACTTGATTTTTCTAAGCAGCATTCTTTTGACTTGTCTTAGGGGCAGGATAATCTGAAATAAAAATGTAGACAAAAACTTAAAGCATTTATCATTTATAAACATGCAATATCAAGGAAAGATGAGGTAAGGCATCATGGAAAGACAAAATAGTATCTATCCAGGAGGTCTATTCTCAGTCCAAAGCTTAGGTGAACTGCTGAATCATGAATCTGTTTCCAAGGGATCAGAAAGACTTCCATTCATAAATTAATTTTTATTTTGTTTATGGAACCTTTAGGAGGTGGGTCTTTGCTGAGAAAATTCATCACTGGAAATGGGCTTTGAGGGTTTGTGTGTAATAAAATCTGATCTCTCTGCTTCTTGTTCCTGCTTCCATACCATGCCTTCTCTGCCGTTATGGACTCCCGTTCTGGAGCTGTACCTTTCTTTCTAAAGTTGATTTTAGCCATGATATTTTATCACAGCAACTAGAAAGTAAACTAATACAGATTCCAAGAATACACAATGATAAAACATTTTATTTCAAAAACAATGGTATAGGAAAACCTGGGTATTCATATGCAAAATGAAACTGATTTTAGCACACACTGTGCAGAATAGTAAACCCAAAGTCATTGTGATTTACATGTAAAACTTGAAATGATACTACAGGGAAAAACCCAGGAGGAAAGTTTATGACTTTAGACTTGGCAATGATTAGAAGCACAGACAATAAAATGAATCTGTACTTAAAGCAAACTAGTCAGAGCCCCTTCTGCACAGAGAGGAAAATGACCAACAGAATGGAAGGGCGATGTACATGACAACAGAGGGAATTATTTGCAAAGCATGCTTTTGATCAGAGTGTAATCCTCCAATTGAGAAATTCCTCCAACCCAGTGTTCAAACAAAACAATGGTTGAAAAAATAAACAACCCAGTTTAAAGGGAACAAAGGATGTTCACTATGCACTTCTCCAAGTAAAACAGAAACGACTAACAAGCTTATGAAGGAAGGGTGTAATGCCAGCAATCAAGGACAGACAAGTTACAAACATGGTAAAATCCACCTCACAGTGGTCAGAATAATTAGTGAAAAGCAGCAATTGTTGTTGGTTGAAATGGTAAATGGTTGGTTGTAGACTTCAGTAGAGAATGTTCACTGATGCAAGGGCTATACACAAAACAATGGAACTTTCTCAAAAGGCCAAAAACAGAGCATATAATCCCCATTCGTTTTTCTACATATAGACATTCAAAAGGCATGATATTAGCATTTTGAAGAAGTGTGCTAACTACATGTATTGTAGCACTTTACACATTTAGAAAAATTCCAAATGTCTCTCCATGAAAAAGTATATAGATAAAGATAGCCTGGTAAATGCACACAGTAAAAGAGTAAATCCCTCCATTTACTACACCTTTAAACTCAGAAAAAAATTAACGTTAGTATATATACCAGTGTAATAAAAAATAATGCTGATTTCATGTAAAACTCGTGAGATATATTAGACTTTGGAGCACAAAATAAGCAATGTTCATGTGAAAATTTTTCATGAAAGTTGGCAAGAAGGCATAAGTACCTTTGATGTCCTATTGCACATTGGAAATCAAGTACTTTCTTTTGGGTAATGTTACAAATATTAATGCCATGTGTCATGGACCAAGTTGAACTGTGTCTGGTATATGTCTCTCCAAAATGAGTAGTACTGGATGCAAAACCATCTCATGAGGACAGTTTAGCATGATTGTGTCTCAAGTTCTCCTTCCTTTAAGAAATATATGAGCAAAACAAGTTAAAAATGAAGAAGAGACTTAAGGTTTATTTTCTTTTGTTTTGTTTTGGTTTGTTTTTTGTGTCAATATCACTTGTCTCTGTTATTTCTGGGGCCTTGGACAGGACAACACAGCAGGGAGGATACAGAACAAAGCTGCTTCCCTGTGGAGAGCAGGCAGGGGAAAACAGACAGAAGAAAGTACAGGGGGCATAATATTTTCTTCAAAGGTACACCGTGAGTCAGCAACCCATTCCCCATCTTCCAGTATCTCCCAATAATGCCATCAAATTATGCATCCTTCAAGGTATTGATTCATGGATTAAGTCAGGGCCCTTATTTTCTCATCACTTTCCAAAAGGTAAGTACCTTTAACCAACCCCCCAATGCATGTTCCTGTGGAGGATATTTCATAATCAGACTATAGTGCCACCCCTTCAGTGAATCATAGGGAAAGGTTTGGAGAGTAAGAAGTAGGGACGTGCTTGTTCTTTCTATTAGTTGCTCTTATACCACAATAGAATATATCCATTTCTTGCAAATCTTATATTATTCTGATTGCCTCTGGCAGTTACATATACATCAAAAGTTTTGTTGCAAGAATGCATTCGGTGGTCTGTGCACCATAACCTGTCTAGTTTAGAAATCCAAACCTATGCTATGAACACTGGAAAAACAAATTGTAAACATGCCCATTGTTATACTTATTACAAGCTTGTTTCTAGTTCCCTAGACTGTGGTGGTACAAAAATAAAAGCTATTCTTAAAATAATTCAAAAAGGTTTAGAGAGTATTACATTAAATTTAAATCATTTTTTGTGGAAAAGTAGATGTAAGTTTTTGTGAATTTCATTTAAAGGCAGAAAAGATGGCCATAATCCACCCCTAGAATAGTCATCCTCCCTAAAGCCATCACATTGCTTCCCTCAGTCCTTCGGGGTTCTTTAAATATTACCTTCCTTATAAGTCTTCCTTGTGTACTTTATCTAAAATTTAATGCCTCTCTTGCCTGAATGTTTTATACAGCCTGTGCTTCTATTTTTCTCCTTCTTATCATGACCTACTAACCTAGTACACATTTTATTTATTTTTTATGGTACTCTAGAGGCTATGTACTACCTAATTTCATCACATGGAAGTAAGTCCACCAGAGTGGGACACCTGTACATCTTGGTCACTGTTTTAAATCCCTAGTTTATAAATTGATGCCCAGTATATAATTGTTTCTTTGTAAATACTTAATGAATAGTTCAAATAATTATTTTTTTCCACTGAAAATCAGCAAAACAAGTGTCGTTATCTATGTTTTAATATAAAAACACTACATGTCCAAAGGTGGTAGTTGCTACTCTACAACCTCAGGGTAAAAAACAGCCTTCCTCTGAGAAGGGACAATATGAAAGCAGGTCAGGTAGCCACATGATACACGAAGGTGGGCACAGAAAGGAGGAAGTGCAAAGCTGTCGTGAAGGTACACCGAAGTCAGCATGAAGTCTAAGGACCAAAACCTTAGGAGGGAGTTCCAGATCCTCACAGAGATACACAAAAAATGGTAGTGTTGGGGAAAATAACAATATCTCAGCAGAATGTGTGTGCTTGGGCTGTAGTCCAATAAAAACCATAATGTCCTATATTGAATAGATAAATCGTAGCTTTGAGCGTGAGAAAGCATAGGGCCAGATAAATGACCCCTATTATTCCAGAGACTGTCTCACTCACTCTTCATTCCATTCCTACTGCTTTGCAAGAACAATTTCAAATGGGGAACTGAGTTCTGAGAAGTCATGTGACTTTCTCATGATGAACACATGACTGAGCTGAAGGCAGGGATGAGAGCAGGACAGGCTTTCAGACCAACTCCCAGCCCTGTATTTGGCCAATTATAGCCAGCTTTTATCCGGCTATATGGGAAATAAATGAGCCCTCCAAAATACAGAAATGACTGCAATAGTGCCTAAGAATATGTTTGTAGCTCAAGTAAAGAAACCTGATGCTGTGAGCTCATTTGCTTATCCTGGAATATAAAATATTAAAAATAACTCTTGACTGTGCATTCTGAAGTGAAGCTAAGCAGAATTAAAATAACCTTGCTGAAGTGAACCTGGATTGGCTTTTTCTCCAAGACAACTGTCTAAAGGATAATGATTAAGTTTTGCAGAATAAAGCATTGCAATGAGCTCAGGAAATGCTATATTTAAAGTAGGTCGATAAGCTCACTGGTTGACTCATTGATTCATTTACTAGTTACTCAGAACTGTGTTTTAATATATCACCAGATGGACTTCAGTTTTATTTTATATTTGTATTAGGTTCTGAATATAAAGAAATAACACCCTTGATGAACTTAACAGAGAAAAATTATAAACTTACTGCATGTTAATATTTTTTCCAGTGATAAACTAAGATGTTCAGAAAAGGTAGAATTAATTTATTAGTTTGAAAGCATAAAAAAATAAACAGTGATATAGCAGTCCTGTGCCAGCAATGTATATATATATATATATATATATATATATATATATATATATAGTGTAATCTTACCATAAATGTAATATACCTTGTATTTCTATTTAGTATTGTGAAAAGGAAGGAATAAATATTGGGAATTTATGAAGGATACACATAACATACACAGCATTGGACAAAAAAAATACTTATAAGGAACTAAAAATTCTTATAGTCAGCGAATCACTTTTTCTTAAAATATACAAAATATGAAATAATTGAATAAATACATAGATTTGTTAATGGCTGGTTCACTCAACTGAATAATTAAAAATGAAAATAAATGGCAGTGCAAAGGATTGGAGAGAATTTTGTATTTACGATCAATGAATTTAAATATATTAGAGCCTAAAAGAAACAAATATAGAACAGAATTGATACAGTCCTTTTATCATCAATGTCTGTTGGGGAAAATACCAACTATGATATGATGTGTGTAGATATCACTCACCCAGAATAGACATGTAAAGGGAATGGTAAAGTAAAGCTATGGATAAGTATTATACAAACTCAAAAATCAAGATTTTAGTAATAGATTGAATGTGGAACTGGGGAATATTAGGCTTTATGGATTTTAAATATTATTAAGGCTATGATATGGTGTAACTAAGAAATAAAAAACATGTTGCAGGGGATGGAGGAGAAAGAGAAATCAGGTATGAGTGAGAAGGATTCATAGATTAGTGAGATCTTATTCCTTTCCAGAGAAGTGTCTTTGTGCAGTAGACAGCGTTTAATAAATTCACAAATGGTCAAAATGTAGAAAATAAGTGTCACAATAAGGACACCTATATTACAACTTGTATTTGTTACTTGTTGATTACTATAAGACACCTTGACCAAGGCAACTTGAAAAAAGGAGAAGAAGAGGAAGAGCAGGAGGAGAAGGAGGAGGAGGAGAGGGAAAAGATGAAGAAGAAGGAGGAGGAGGAGGAGGAGAAGGAGAAGGAGAAGGAGAAGGAGAAGGAGAAGGAGAAGGAGAAGGAGAAGGAGAAGGAGAAGGAGAAGGAGAAGGAGAAGGAGAAGGAGAAGGAGAAGGAGAAGGAGAAGGAGAAGGAGAAGACTTTAGTTAGGCTTAGGTCCCAAAGGGTTGAGAGTCTATCACCATCAAGGCAGACAAGCATGGCAGGAGGCAGGCCAGGCTGCTGAAGCACCAGCTGAGACCTCATGTCTTAAATGACAAGAAGCAGAGCATTTACTGAGATTGACTTGAAGCTTCAAAATCTCAAAGTGACATAGCTCCTCCAGCAAGGCCACATCTCCTAAGCCTGCCTGAACAGTGCCACCAACTGGGGACCAAATTTTCAAATGCCTGAGACTAATGGTAACAACCAGTTCAAACTACCAATCAGTGCCTACCCAGAAAACATTGTGGAAGATATGAGCATTGGATTGAAGAGCTAGAGATCAGGAAAGACTGGGCAAAATGAAGTTCATGTGAAGGCAGGGCTGTTGCAATTAGGAACTCATAGCAGTTGTATTTGCCTGGACTAACACAAGCCAATCAACACTGTAAATTAGACTGGGGGATCATCACACCCCACATGTAGGTAGGCAGCTTTTGATGGCTGCTGGGGAAGAAGAGGTAGTTTCCTTTAAGGAAGTGGCCCCTGTTAGGGCAATCATACTCCAGTGGGTGGCACCATATGCATGCATATATGAACAGCACCAATTGGACTTAGTGGGTTATTCTCAAAAAATGGACAGTGAAGTTGGAGAAGGGTGTAGAAGTAGTTAGCAGATGGATTCAGGAGGATATGGAGTGAAGGGTGGGCAGTAGGGGTGAATATGAACAAAATACATTGCATTAATGTATGAAAAATTCAAAAAACAAAAAAATATATTTAAAGGAATAATTGGTATTTGAGGGAAACGAACTACTTTTGAGCTTTAGAAATGCAATCCCATTACTTCAAGAAATATATATAATTCACATGATGCTTGAGAGTTGTTGAAATAAATCCTAGGAAAACAAAAACAAATGAGATATGTGTGCTGTCCTCAACAAATTTCTATGGAAGTAAAAGATTTGTGAGCAAGTAATTTCAAGATGGTTTGGTTTAATTAGTAACAGAATACAGATAAGATATGCTAGTATCATAGAAAGGAGACAAGCTGCTACTCTAAATGTTGATAGAACATTTATATGGATAATATTTATAATTAAATCCAAATTGCTATTCAGGGCAAAGAGCCTTTGTGTCTATGTTCCCACACTTTAAATTTGTTTCAATTCTTTCTTTAAACTCCAGTGAGCACTGCCCCTGAGTGCTATGGATTGCAACCCATAAATAGCAAATGGACCTGAGCCCTGTGTTTGCAAAGCCAAATGATGTTGATGTCGTTTGAGTAAATTAGTGTTCCAGAATTATTTCTTTAACTAGAAAAATATGCAGATGCCAACTTTTCACATGGATGCCATTGACAGAAACTGCTTGGCCTCCTCCATGGCATTTCACAACAACACCAACAGAACCTCTGTTCCAAAATAGACTTCTCTATAAGTTGGCATCTTCCCTCCAGCCTTTGTTCGTGGGTATTTGAATATTATCCATCCATGTGGAGAGTGGGAGTTATTTGCAATGCAACATCTTAAGCTGAAATGTGTCTAAGGGAATAAAAACAAATGTCAAAGGTTTCACAAGTCTAGGTTGAAGAATAGTTACTTAAAGACTCCAGCTGTTTGCAGCAATGCGTACTTGGATAGAAGGAAAGGTGAAGCATCCAGAATGCTGATTTCTGGTGATTCCATCACAACAGAATGTTTATACAGAATGGTGGAATGTACATCAGACATTGAAACCTGATATTAGCACAGACAAAAGGAGAATTCCAAGAACCAAAATAATAAAGGGAAAAATACTAAAACCCCCATATCATAGATCAGTCAGATAACAGCCAGGGACAAAACTAGAGTGGTAGAGGGAAGAATTGCCCCAGAGATTCTCTCATGCAATGTGCTATACAAGATTTAATTTCAATAATTGAGCCAAATTGGTCTTTCACTTGAAAATCAATTATTTTGCATTTTTAAGAGGTAGAAAAGAGTAGGATAATGACATTTTAAGCTACAACTGACATTCAAAGAAAAGTTTGACAATAAGACAATAAGATATGTAAAATATAGATCTGTTTTCATCAGAAAGAGCACATTTGAATATATCATTATATGTGTATAATGGTATTTAATTGCCATATATGTGGCATTGCAAAAAGCAAATTCAAAGACATTTTATTTTATACATATATGGAAATTATTGCAAATATTATCTATAATTTGGATATGTTTATTAATTTATGCTGACATGATACTCAATTTAATGATTGGCATGTGGTTCACCCTCCATTAATTCTGTTTCCATCTTTGCCCAATGTAATTCCAAAGTCCTTATAACTCAGTAAGTAAATGTTTCCAGAATCTGGAATCCCTGAAATACCTATAGAGTGATAAAGGTGTGTAGATGTGTGGGATCCCAACCGGAACTTTATTTGCAGGTTGCTTCACTGTTTTGAGTGGACCCTTGTTGGTTTATAGCTAAGACCCTGACCAAACAATGCGTCTTAGAGTTCATGGATGCTCAGTGTACGATGTGGTCTGTCCTGCTAGTCTTTTACCTTGCATATTATGCCTATCCTTTTTACTCTATGTAAATCTTTATTTACTTATTCCTCAGTGAGATATAAAGACAGAATCAATAGATCAACTCCTTTGTAGTTATTCACAGATTAAAATGCAGTAAACCATGCCTTTAGGAAATATAAGAGGAGACCTGGGTGGAAAATAATTTATTTTATCACATTTTCTTCAGAACTTCCTCCTGAGAGTAAAGAGGCAGCCAGTGAAGGTTGCATGAGTGAGTATAGAGTGCTGTTTGTAATGTGCTTGCCCTTGAGAAGATCAAGGAAAGAAACAGGGAACATTAGTCAACACTGCTCTCTTTTTCTCTTTCTTCTTCCTCTCTCTCTCTCTCTCTCTCTCTCTCTCTCTCTCTCTCTCTCTCTCTCTCTCTCTCTCTCTCAGTTCAATTCTGAATCAGTGGCCCAAGTGTTCTTGTGCTCTTAGGTGATTTTCTGTCAACAAAGAACCCTAAGCCCCTCACTGCATTGCAATAAATACAGCTCATTAACCAACACCCCAGAAACCACAAGCATCAGTACTAATAGATATTCTAAGGAATTTGGCACATTCTTCAACTCCATGAGCCTATGTTTCAACTCAATCTAAAATCTTCACTGCAAATATACAATTACAGAAAATATAGAAATTATCCATAATCTTAGAAGTGAAGTAGATTCTTGATCATCTCTTCTACAAGAATATACATATTATATAAATATGATAGATTACCAAGTTAAAGTACATTGTATATTTTCATTTAAGGATTTATGATTTGGTGAATAAGCATTAATCATAAAAACTCAGAAGATCTAGGCATAAACAAGAACATAAATAAATGATTCATCCACTTGGTAGCTACTTTCCCTCTCTAAATGCCTCATCCCTTTTCTGTAACCCACCTCCTATCATGCCTGATCCCATTGGAACAATCAGTAATGTCCCAAGAAATGAGAAATCTCACTCCTTGGAGTAGAATGAACCAAGTAACGACTACAACTCATATATAGCAGGTTGATGTTCTGCTTCAAATTTTGTCCTTTTAACTGAGACCATGGAAGGGCTGTCTTCTCCAGTACTTGCCTATTACTTCTGCATAAATAATTACCTCACTTTTAGTAGTTTCAAGCAAACAATATTTACAACTTCATTATTTCCCAGGGTCAGAAGCTGAGATTGGTCCAAACTTTACCTTCATTTTCTAGATGCTCACTTAAATTCTCTAATTAAAAAAAAATGTTCAGTTGCAGTATCAAAGACTGTACCAAGACTGCTGGCCAGAATCATGCATAGGCAGTAGAATGAAAGGATGCAGTTCTTTGCACAAAGGCATTGGGATAGGTCACCTGGACACAAACTTCACTTTTTCCAAGCCAGGTAGAAAGAAATATCTTGACAAGAATGGGATTCTTCTTTTAAGAGCCTTCCTCATGTAAATCATGCCTACACACAAAAGCATCATTTTGATGAACTGATTATGTACATTCTTGTTCTTTTCTTTATTTTCTATATATTTATTATTTTGTCTTCATTTGTTACAAAAGATATAACACATTGTTAAATAAAAATGTCAAAGAATTTTTCACTTTTGATTTTGTTTTTCACTTTTCAAATGACATACAAATATTCTCTTTAAAATGTAATCTTTGAAAATTTCACACATGTACACAATGTATGTTGATTATGCTCCTTCATTCCAGATACTACTGGCCTCCTCAACAACCCATCTTCTCCCAGCTTCATGTTCTCTTATTTTTTGGCAGCATACTGAAACCAATTTAGTGCTGTCTTTTATGGGTATAGGGCCATTTTCTGTGGTATGTGCAACTTACTGGTCATCCATTCCCAAAGAAAAGTGATTCCCACTCCGTCAACAGCCATCAAATCTCAAGGGATCCTCAGCTATAGGATCTTGGTAGTCCCTCCTTCTTCTACTCTTGTATTTTCAAATGCCTTGATCTTACACAAATTGGTTTTGTACAGGGTACCACAAATTCTGTGAATTCATGTGTGCACCATTTCATAGCAGTTTCCATCATCCAGCAGTTATTTTATCTTGCTCTTTCTCTTCTTCATTGTTCCCTGTATCTTTGGAAGGAAGTATTAATTTATATGTCCCTTCAACAGCTGAGCCCTCACTATCATTTTTTTCTCAACACCTTGAACAGTGATGGACTCTGCATTAACCAGTACCCACTGCAATACGAAGCTTCTATGATAAACGTTGGGAAAAAAAGCACAAATCTGTGGATCTAAACATAAATATTTAGAATACAGTTAGACAAAATGGCCATTAGAATAAAACATCAATTGATTTTTCTATTTTGTCTATGACTTTCACAGTCATAGATTTTGACCATGCTTATAGTATTAGGCACAAAAATCCACTAGTTAATTAGCAAATTTAAAATATAATTGAAAAAAGAGTTTGAACAGAAGTACCCCACATGGGTGAGCAATGCTTCTCCCAAAAGACATGTGTTATTAAATGAAAATCTCTTTGTATACTTATGATATATTGATTAGGGAGTTCTCATTTTAATGTGATCTAATTTTCAATTTGAGTAATGTATGTGTCCTTAGAATATATTTACCTTCATATTTTACATATATGAAGCAACCAACTATTTCTTTTATATAAGAATGCATATTGTCTATGCTTTCTTTTTCTCTAATGACTAAATTCTGGTTTTAATAGCAAAGTGAGTTAAACAAAATTTAAGTAAATAGATAAACTACATAATTAAAATTATAAAATAATGGCAAAATAAATTAAAGATGACAAAGTAAGTGAAAAGAGACATCCATGTACAAGTTTATGTTCAAACTAAATTTGTGAAAATGTCCATACCACTTAGAGTGATTTAGTGATCCAATGTGATCACTCCCAATGCCACCACAAAAGAACCCACATTGAAAAGCAATTTTAATAAAATAATAAAATTGAAATTATCAAAAGTCCTGATTTTTGGAGAGTCTGTCAGGATCCAGCAACCAACACAGCATAACCTTAGCATAAAATTTGACTCACAAAATATGAATCGATTATAAATAAAACCAAGACATGATGCATGCATCTATAGCAATGTATGAAATATACACTGGAGAACTTACAGCCTATTTAATAAATAGTGCTGGAAAAATTGAAGGTCCGTGTGGAGAACAACTAAGACTGGCCTCTATCTTGAACAATTCACATAAACCAACTCAAAATAAATCAAATACCTAACTGTAAGACCCAAAAATATAAAGCTACTTGAGAAGACATAACTGAAGGACTTTTAATATATCACCATAGGCAATGGATTTTTAAGACTCTTAAAGTGCAAGCAAAGAAGAAGGAGAAATAGATAAATGGAATGATGTCAAACTGAGCAATTCATCATAGCAAAGGGAAGAGTCAACATAGGGAAAAAAACAACCTAATGGATTAGAGAAATATTTGCAAGCTTTACATCTAAGAAGAGATTAACTTCTAGAATACAAAGGAAGTTTTAAAACTCAGACATAAACCTGAATACTGTAATTGAAAAACAGGCTAATGAATTCCAGTACATAACTCTGGAAAGAAAATAAGAAATGGTCAATCAGTACATGAAAATATGCTTAATGTGTTTAATCACTGAATAAATTGAATTGAAAATTGCAATGAGATATCATCTTACCTAGCTATTCTCAACAAGCAAATACTAACAAATGCTATCCAACAGTGGAGAAAAAGAAATCCTTATTCATCAGTGAATATGTACTTTATCTGGACAGCAAGAACCATGTAGAGTATCTTCAAATGTTTCAAATTAAACCTAACAAATGATCTACTAGTCCTTAGGCTTCTGGACGAGATACCTGTGTGACAGTGGGACAAAATACCTAAGAAAAACAATTTACAAGAGGAGTGATTTAGTTTGGGACATGGTTTTTATGTGTGTTGCAATCCATCATAGCAGTGAGGTTTTGGAGCGTGTATGACAAGGGGAGTGTATGGCAGAGATCCTTACATCATGGCACACTTGGAAACAGAGAGAGTATGGTTGGGAGAAGAGGAAGGTTTATCATTCAAATATCCACCATTAACTAATACATATGCCTTTGAATTCCCTTATTCCTTCTTGTTCCATCTATTCTGTGGCTACTACAGATAAAGTGAGTGACTATGCTCTGCTATCAGTCATGATTATTTTTCCTTGACACAAGCCAACAGCGACAGATGATCACTGTCTGAATCTTCTGGAATCATAAGCCCAAACAAATTTTCCCTCCTTTAAAATTGTTTTTTTTTTTCAAGTATTTTTTCACTTGTGATATAAAACTTATAATAATATTATTAACTGATTCTCAAATTATAAAACAAAGCTATAATAATTAAGAAATCATGTTTCTGATACGAAAATATTAACACAAATCCAGGCAGGGTGATTCATGCCTCTAATCCCACACTTGAAGGCAGAAACAGGAGGATCATGAGACTGACTGGGACACACACACACACACACACACACACACACACCGTATACACACACATGCATACCACACAACACATGCATACCATACAACACATGCATGCAATACAACACACACATATGCACATATACACACAGGTACATATGCATATATACAAATACATACACGTGCACATGCGCACGCACACAAACATAACACACACCACATACATCACACACATGTAAATTATCACATATGTTATATATATATATATATATATATATATATATATATATATATATATTACTTGTGCAAACACTTGTTAGGCTGAATCAGGAAGATCTCAAGGCCAGGCTAGGCAACTTAGTCAAACTCTGTCTCAATAGAAAAAAAAATGTCTCTGCTGTTGGGGGCTAAGTAGGGACAGAGGCCCTCCAGAGTCCTAGGTATTGACAAGGATACTGGGTATTTGTCCCCTCCCAGGGTCCTCCTTGAGAAGGCCAGCAGTGGACTCATGCATTACTTCAGGTGTTACTCTGGAGACTGAAGCTTGTATTTTCCATGGAACAGCTGTCACCAAATATTACAGACACTGAGATGTGAATTCTCTGCTTAGTGTACCACCATGGACCTTGCAAAAGAGGAACTAGAGATGCACTTTGAGCTCCCATCATTCTGCTGTCAGGGGAACTTTACTGCTTATTTTTCTACTTCCCCGTTTGAGTATGTCGAATCTGTTGATACTAATAAACTTGCTGACTTGGGTCACCAGCTCTTGCAGCACTCCTGACCCCAGCTTTTGAGTCTTTCCATTCTCATACCTGATTCCTCCTTGTTGGAGTCCTAGCATAAACTCATGAAGAACATTTGGCCTGGATCACTTAGGATATAATTTACTGAGAGTGTACTTAACCTAACATGTGACCAATTCCTAGGCTAGGTTCAGAGTAATGTTAATTAATTAATCAATCAATTAATCAATAAACATCATTTAATAAAAGAGAATAGGAAACCACAAGACAGACCCACTCATTTAGTAATAAATTGATCAGCAACCAAATTTCCAAGTACATATGAGAAAATAAACTTTCCTAATGAAGGGCATTGGGAAAAGTAGATATTCACATACAAAGCATAAAACTACCAAACATCACATTAAAAGAATCTCAATGTGGATTAAAGTCTTATATATGACTTGAAAGCAGAAGAGTGCCTATGCAGCATTGTTTCACCAATAATTTTTCAACCTTGAGTGCTCAGGGAATGAGAACATAAATAGACAAATGGGATCAAAACAAGCTAAAAATTTTCTCCCCAGAAAAGGAAACAATTAATAAGGTGAAAATACAACCTATAAAGTGCTATAAAATGTTGTCATGCATTTAAGATCCTATGAGTCAATTTACTATTAAGAAACTATCCTATTAAAAACAGACAAAGGGCCTAAATGCCATTTATCAAGGGAAAGTACAGAAAAGGGTAAGACTCAATACCATTGATCATCAGGGATATATAAACTAAAACCACAGTGAGATATAGCTTCACACCCACCAGCCTGGCCTCTGTAGAACTGAGACATGCGAGCAAGTATGTGGAGGATAGGGAGTCCTAGCACATTGAAAATGTAAGTTGATGGAGCCATCATAGAATTTTCTCTAAAACCAAAATTTGAGTTACTTTATGACTCAGCAGTCCTACGTCTGGATGTATGTCCAGAGGATCTACAATCAAAATATCAAAGGGTATCTGTGTTCCTCGGTATAACGTAGCATTGTTCATGAAGAGCTACTATATGCAATCAACCCAAAGCTCCCCACCCAATGAATGGATAAAAGGCACAAGCATACAATAGAATGTTTCTGCTTTTTGAACAAGGGAATTGTGTGTGCTATTTGTTGACATGGATGAGCAGAGAGTATTGGGGGTGTGTTGCTGGAGAGCTTCTTTCCTGGTTCCACCAAGCCCTGCAGTCCCACAATCCAAGTATAAAATAATCACTCAGATGCTTATATTACTTATAAACTGTATGGCCGTGGCAGGCTTCTTGCTAACTGTTCTTATATCTTCAATTAACCCATTTTTATAAATCTATACCTTGCCATGTGGCTCGTGGCTTACTGGCGTCTTTACATGTTGCTGGTCCTGGCGGTGGCTGGCCGTGTCTCTACCTCCTTCTTCCTGTTTCCCCAATTCTCCTCTCTCCTTGTCCCACCTATACTTCCTGCCTGGTCACTGGCCATCAGTGTTTTAATTATATAGAGTGATATCCACAGCAAGGGTGGTGTTATGAGACTCCTGGAGAGATGTGAACAAAATACACATCTGTTCATCAGAAATACGGGACCAATGACAGACCAAAGTAACCATTCTGCCAAATCCACCTTACAAACCAATGAATGTGTTGGGGTTACTTACAGGAATGAAAGTGAAAGGATATTTACATGGGCATGGGAGGATCACAGGCAATCACTTCACCAAAATCCCCTCCCTAAATCCAATTATTGCTCATGGAAGCTACATTCTGGGAGTTCTGTGCATGGTTTGCAGCAAATTTGACAAGACAGTTTCCTCCCTACCAAGGAATTTTTGTATGGTCTTTAGGAACGAGAAACTTTGTAAAACTTGTAAGTTTCAGGGACTCTGAGATTTGTGAGTCCTTTACTTTCTAAATCTTAGATGTTTCTCTCTAAGATAGAGCGTTTAAATTCCGAAGCTGGTCCTACAAAATAAGTGGTAGATATGCCAGTTAGCTTGACTCAGTTATTCACAGCATAAGTATCTAATGTATTACTTGTCCTTCCATAAGTACATATGAGTAGTACTGGTAAATATAAAATGAAGCTAAAGATAAAATTTAAGAAGCTAGATACCACCAAAGAAGTGTATATGTTTATGCTTATATAATTTCTTTAGTGTAAAACTATTTTAAAGGGAAAAAAAGGTATATCAAATTGCTTT
Source organism: Peromyscus leucopus (assembly GCF_004664715.2). Taxonomy (NCBI): domain Eukaryota; kingdom Metazoa; phylum Chordata; class Mammalia; order Rodentia; family Cricetidae; genus Peromyscus; species Peromyscus leucopus. Next base: position 28,962,415 of record NC_051071.1, on the reverse strand, counting down.
TTAAGCTCAAACTTTAAAATCTTATACAAGGAGATAGACATGATGGCAAACACATATAATTCCAGGTTTTGGAAGTGGAGACAGGATGATTACAAGATTTCATGGTAGAATTTCTTCAAAAAGAGCCAAAAACTATAGGAAAGTGCTAAGCTTGTAATCACAAGGCCCCAAGTTCAGGTCTCTAGCCTCCACTAAAAGCCACATGAAGTGACACATCTGTAACTCCAGTGTTATGTGGAGGGTTTCACTGGACAGTCTGGCTAGCTGAACTGGTTCACCTCAGGTTCCATAAAGATACTGTTTCAAAATAAGACGGAGTCATGGTTTGAAAGTGAAATATCAATGGCCATCCGTGAGGTGGAAGGCCAAGTCGGTTTTAAAGAAGGAAAGATCGCAGTTTCTAGTCCAGATAGGTGAACAAGTGGGACATGCAGTGGAGGAGGCAGAAGGAACAAGCTGAAGCTCCAGAGCTAGTCAGGGGAGACACTTGCTAGTTAGTTTTTGATACACACACCAAGTATCAGGTGACAGGTTGTTGGGGAACCCTGCCAGTGTCTGGTGTTCATTTATTTAGGGGCTGCAAATGAGGGAGCTGCACCCTTTCCTCAGTCTGGCAAGTCTGACATGATTTTAAAACAACCATGTGTCCCTACAGTATTCATTCACCCTGATAAATTTATAGCTAGCTCCCTTTCTACTCCTAGGAATATGTCATTGATCAATCTGTCCTACATGGGTGGTGCTAGAGAGATGGTACCAGGAGTTACAGTCATCTCCTCCCACCCCACTTCCCCAAAGAATGAAATCAAAAGCTGCTTGTAAAATGGAATTTCCTAAACTTGGGCACAGCCTGAAAACTTGTGTTTTAGATAATGCAATATGAAGCAACTTTGAGCAGGGCATAGGCTGATCTCAATGGATATCAACTGAGGAGGATACCTATTGTCACTCTCTAACACATGTACACACATACACAGAAGTGTACATAGATTAACACATACAAATATGTATTGTGTGCATAACTACAGAAAACACAGAGAGGGGGGGGTGAGAGGGTGGAGGAAAGAGGGAGAGAGCAATTCCAGCAATATAATGGTGCTTTGTTTTCATAGCTGTTATCTAATTTATTCACAAAGGAAATCTAGAAAAGTGGGCATTGTAATTTCTATCTTTATCTCAGGGCAAAGAAACCAGAGTCTCTGCTTGGTGGGGTGACTTATTCCAGAACATTTGGGCAATTTGCAGTGCAGCCAGATCTTAAATTGGCAGCAGTTGACTGCAAGCTCAGTGTGTTTTCACTCTGGTCTGCTGTACTCATAAGTAGTACATTTGAGTAATTTTTCATTTATATTAATTCTCTAAATGTACTTGGGGGAAAAGTAAGATGTGCAAGAGCATTTTAAAAAGCAATTGGAAAATGAAAGTCAGGAGGGCAAGCCCTAAAGCACAATACACCAATTCAGAGAAATGAAGGGCAGGTCTAGCATGGCTGTGGGGCAGGCAGGGTAGGACATGAAATAGAAGCATTGAGGTCAAGCTTAAGATGACAAATGCCTGTGAGGCTGATTCCCCATTATTATTGTTATTCAAACAAAGATCCACAGCTGCTACCTGGACCTTTGGCCTAAACCACAGGCTCCTTTAAAATCTGTTGTGAGTTCCTCTCAAAGGGTTCTTCTTAAGCAACATTTTTAAGTGAATAAAAGATTTTTAAAAATGACAATAAATGAGCTCCTTTGCTCACTAGTGAGTCTGCAGCTTAATAACTTAATAGCTTCAGTTCCCAACTTCCCCACATGAGAATACTAAATAATAACAAAACAAAGCAAAACACCACTTGCTGCAGATATGAAATAGGAACTTCATTTTGTAAGAGCTCCATTGGCTCACTCAGATAGCCTTGATGGAGGAAGGAGGAAACAGTTGGGAAGAAAGCTAAAAACTTCATTTTCCTTCCTAACATCAGACACTCTCCTATGCATTTGCAATGCAAGTCTCAAAAGAATTCGGCAAAGCAAGTATTTTTCCCTTAGGCAGCTTTGGCAAGTGTGTTGCACAAACTAAAATCCAACCTGCCACCTGTTTTGTAAATAAGGCATTTTATTTCTATTAACTGGTGCATGATTCTGCTTTTGACTTAAAATTGTTACAAGAATCTCACTCTGGCTTCCCCTTTGTTCCATGTGATTTCTGTTGAAATATTTTCAAAGAAATTCACAGTGTAGTAGATGGAGTTCATCACAGAGTAAAGGGAGGCACCTGCAAGAGATGAGATTGAGGACTGGCCAAAGAGACCAGTGTGGAGGAAAATACTTTCATAGTATGAGAGTGAACAATGGTTGGGAAGAATAGCTAATGGGTGTCTTCTCTCCAGAGATGCCACTGTGAAGCAGAGCATCACCAAGGCTAAGAGTGGACAATGGCCATGGAGCCCATTGCACAGCTATGCAAGGTTTTGTTGTTGTCATTGCATCAAAGGTAGTCACCAAAGCAAATAATAAAGAATAAAATAGGTTGAAATTTCGTACTGTACTTATAGTTAAGAACAATGTGCTGTGGTCTGCTTCTGTAATTCTGCTTGCTTCCTGCATCAGCTAAACCCAATTTCTTTACCAAATAGTTAATCAAACCTTATTGTTCTGGCTTCTGTAAATATGCCTTCTGCAAAACAAAACAAAAAACCCTTGTTCATGGTCCTTGGTTACATAAGCTAGAGTCCAAACCCATCAATAACAGAAGAGTTCAGAAATGACACTAAATAGTCTATAATGTAAAAATTGTGGATCGGGACCCAACTTTTCAGAGTGTTAGCTCAACTGGGTCTACCAGGATAATAAAACTGAGTTCTCTAACTCTCCAAGCTGTGCTCTATCCTGAACCCTCCATTCCCCCTTTGTGCCAATTAACCAATCACATCAGACTGTGAATTGAGAACTCCCACCGGTGGAATGAGATGCAGTCACGGCTTATGTCAGGGATAAAAGACAGGAACCATGTTGGCCCTGGTGGGTTCAAACCTAGCCCAGTTTGCATTCTGGTGCAAACTTTTTACAAAAGACTTGCTTTGCCACTAGACTTTCACTTTGTGAGTTCCTTTGTGCAACATGAAGATTATTCATTCCTTGCTTCTAACACCTAAGTGATTAAGTAGGCTTTGTACTATTTTCTGAGGAATGTTTTCCTGGTGTGACTGACAGACTCATTTGGAACACCCCTTAAGAGAAGAGTCAGTGGTACAACTTTTTAGCAAGAAAATCTCTTGCTAGATAGAACTCCTTGATATTTGGGGCGTTTTAGAAATCATAACAAGACGGTGGTGGCACATGCCTTTAGTTCCAGCACTAGGGAGGCAGAGGTAGGCAGATCTCTGTGGATTTGAGGCCAGCCTGATCTACAGAGTGAGTTTCAGGGTAGCCAGGACTGTTACACAGAGAAACCCTGTTTCAAAAAAAAAAAAAAAAAAATACCAAAACATAAAAAAAAAGAAGAAATAAAAAAAGAAAAGAAAGACTGCCGTATCTTTACCCGGGACCAGAAATGCAACTCTGATCTCCATCCAATTGAACAGTGATAAGAACTTGGATATTTTAGATCTTGACTTCACAAACTGCTGATAATAAGGACGAGTCTGTGCTGGTTGTTTGAGTGTCTACTTGACACAATCTAGAGTTATCTGGGAACAGAGAAACTCAACTGAGAAAATATCTCCAAAAAAAATTGGCCAGTAGGCAAGTCTGTGAGGTACTTTCTTGGTGAATGATTGACAAAGGAGCCAGCCAAGTGTGGGTGGTGCCACTCCTGGGCAGAAGATTTGGGTAACCTAAGCATGTAGACTGAGCCAGCCCTGGGAAAAACTAGAAAGCAGCTCTCCTTCAAGGCCTCTACATCAATTGCTGCCTCCAGGTTCCTGGCCTCTCTTCCCTCCATGGTAGACTATCACACCAAACTGTAAGAAATAGCAGGCCCCCTTTCCCCCAAGTTACTTTTGGTTATGATGTTTATCACAATAATAGTAAACAACAAAATCTATCCTCAATTGCCTGCAAGCCTGCTCATATCTTACTAACTATACAACATAACAATGGAATAATTATAAGAGAAGTAAGGCCATCAAAGCCTTTTCCTCAGTCTACATAGACCTTCTGAGAAAATTACTGTAGAATCCTAGGCAGGAACACGGAGACAAAGAGAGGAAATTCTATGTGCAAGGTGAAATAACTCTTCGTTAAAAACATATTGATCTCTCATTTTCTTAGTTTGGTGAGAGCAAAATGCAAAGATGATTTCAAGACATGTGAAATATGGTTCTTAGAAGGAACTTTCACATGAGGGATGATAATTTTGTGTATGAGAACCTAGACCTACAGTGGAGGAAAACTTTCACCTCAGAATTTGAACTGTAAATAAGATAGCCAGTTCCTTCATATTTAATGTGAGTTTCACCTTTTATTATGCAGTGCACAATGTTGATCATTTTAGTCTGTAGATGAGGAAGGAAATATTGATATATGCCAAGTATATCCTTCACTATCAGTTCAAATGTTTGTATTTCTGCTAAAAAATATGCTCACTTTCAAAGGATTTCCTTTGAATGTAATATTTCTTTGAATGTTTTGCTTTGCTCTGATTTCCTATGACCCTGCCCTGGATGAAGGGGTGAACAAGGCTGCTGACTTCAGTCCATAGGGAGGAAAAGGCTTGGCAGGTAAGAGGAAACATCTGGGCACAAAGATGTGAATCTCTAAACCAATGGTGGGTACCTTAATTTTTTTCTTATTAACATTTCCTTTGCACCTTAGATAACTATTCACTAGTTTTGTTTTGCTTTTAATGCCACCAGATCACAGAGTCAAAAAGTCATGAGATTATTACTTTGAGTTATCTAGAAGGGGACGGTACAACCTGTTGTCTTTCTTGTTAACTGTGTGACTGGGTACCTGAGGATACATTCGTGTCTCACCATCTCTGCCCTCATTTTCCCAATGGGTTAGTATAAATTTCAAAATAGCTAATGTGTGTACATACAGCTTAAAGCCACTCAAATACAGATTTTAGAGACCAAGTAAGCCAAGTAAGAAAAAAATTAGATGTATCATAATAAGGTGACAATGGTGATACTGATAATAAAAAGATTACCAGTTGAAGCCAGATGGTGGTAGCACACACCTTTAACCTCAGCACTCAGGAGGCAGAGGCAGGCAGATCTCTGTGAGTCCGAGGCCAGCCTGGTCTACAGAACAAGTTCCAGGACAGGCTCCAAAACTACACAGAGAAGTCCTGTCTCAAAAAACAAACAAAAAATAAAATAAACAAAAAAAAAATTACCAGTTGAAAATCCTTTTGAAATATAAAGAGGCTGTTTTTATTATGTTTTCTGGGGAAAATGTTTTAAATCAAGATGGCTCTAAGAAAAGGAAGCAAGATCACAGAAAGACTCCTTATACATCAGGCTTCAGAGAACGTTTGCCCAGGGAACATTGTGCAAATCAGGGGCTGAGGAGGAAGGATGTGTAAAGCTACCCAGAACCCAACTCAGTACAAAAATCTGTAAGTAGGAATGAAAATGTAAGAAGAAGGCAAGTGGCCTATGTTGATGCCCTCTTGTTAGTGATGTCTTGTACTAGTTCACTCTACCTTTACATCCCTCTAGCAACCCAAATTCAGTCATCACAGTCTCAGTTCTTATTCCCCACATCCTTCTCCATTAAAAAAGCAAGGACACTTTCCCCTATTCATGATGTCACACTAATGTATTCGTTCCTATTAATTGGCCCAGTTTACCTGGTAGGAAAATTGGTTTTTGTTTTGGTTTGCTTTGCTTTTGCCATCTAAAACTCATCCAGTCTACTCTCATTTGGCCAGGCTTACTTACAATGACTCTGGCCAAATAGTTTATCATATTTTCCTCCTCTCCAGCCATGTCCTTTATCTGGCTTCCCTGATTTCAGAGCCTCTTTCTACTGAACTCCCCTTGGTGTCCTCTTGCTCTGTTGTTTTCTCTTCCAAGCTCACACAGTGTGGCACAGCAGGTGATGGCCTTCCCACATTGTCACTGGATGCCTGGCCATTTTCATGCAGGACACTAGACCACAGAAGCTATTTCAGAGTAAAGCTGTGAATTCTACAAACTTGGAATGAAATAGAGACTTGGTAATTTATTCCCGGTTGGCAGGAATATAAACATTTACTCTATGTATGCCAAAGTGCAAAATTGTGAGATGTCTGAATCTATAGACATTAATGAACTTTTGACCTAAAGTGATTTTCAGATGCATATAAATCTGAATAAAATATAATTTTAAGTGTATAAATTATGCACAATAAAAGATTTTAAAATAATAAAAGAGAATTGGGAAGGTCCCAGGGTTCCATTGACAGCTCTAAACTGCCTGTGTCTTCAAGACTGTCTTCCTTTTGTTTGCAGAAGTAAGAACAAAGATATTCCACCTGATTTCTTTCCCATGATTTTCATCCTGAAAATTTTGTGGGTATCTTTCTACTTTTAACTTGCTGATTTATACAAACGAGAATAACCTTATCTGAAGAGTATTCTAGAACAATATTGATTTTATGAAAATACATATTGCATTCTATAAACTGCTATAGCTGTGGGAAATCTTTAGTTTCTAGGTCTGTGGATTCCAAACCCTTTTACAAGACAACACATTAGGAGATCAAAGTGGGTTTTTTTTAATACTTTGAGATATGAAAACTTTTACAGTGTATTTAATTTCATCACATGAAATCAGAACATATTTACCATGAGAAAATATGAACCTCTGTCTGAAGGCAATATGAAAGGCAATCAGTGCTGCTGGAAATGGGGAAGAAAGCAACTTCAGGGAGAGTTGCTTCACCAAGCTCCTCCTGCTAAGGTTGCTGTTGATGTCTGCTTCCATATACTATACACACTTATTTTACCTTTTGTTAGTACTTGTCAGGGGCTAGGTAACACTAATTGAAAGAAATTAGATATGCCCTCACACTAGAGAAAGTTTTAAAAGCTGACTGAGTTTTTTCTGTATCTTTGTGAAAAGAGGTAGATGGGTAAATATCATGGTCCCATAACTAAGGTGTTAACATTTAGACCTTTATTTGGAAGCATGAAAATATTTTTATAGTTTGATTTATTGCATGATGAATAACTAAGACTTTCAGCCTAGGTTATACTTAGTGAAAAAATTACTTCTTTATTTTATTTTTTTAACTTTTAATGATCAGAAAAAGTACTTAAATGTTCTGAGAAAAAAAAGCAAAAGTAATATTATCCAGTTTCATAGATGGACTTTTGCTGTAGATATCACTCTATATAAATAAAACACTGACTGGCCAATAGCCAGACAGGAAGTATAGGCGGGACTAACAGAGAGGAGAATGGAGGAAACAGGAATGGAAGGGAGAGACTGCCTGGAGCCGCCGCCAGGACAAGGAAGATGTAAGGTACCAAAAAGCCAACAGCCACGTGGCAAAGTACAGATTAATAGAAATGAGCTAAATATAAGAGTAAGAGCCAGACAATGATAGGCCTGAGCTAATGGACAAGAAGTTTAAATAATGTAAGAGTCTGTGTGTTTAGTTTATAAGTGGGCCCCAGGACTGACGAGACTTGGAAAGAGCTGGAGAGAAATTTTCCAGCTACAGACTTTGGTCAGTGACCAGACAGATGTGCCCTGGTGACAGGGTGAGTATATCATTGGCATAGGGCAGTAAGGTTAACTTTGTCAGATGATATGACAGGCAGAGGCTCAGTATTTCTGGAAATATATTAAGTATGAAAGGAAACTGATAAGAATGTCATAGACAGGCTGCCCTTTACTGTAGTCTTGACACGCTCCCTGTAGAATAGGCACTGAGACTCCTAGAGAACTTAAGATTTAGAGACAAAGAGGCATGTTTGCATTCCAGCTCCTTTATATGTGCACTGAACTGTATTGGTGACTTGATGGGCTGGTGTTAAATTCTTTGTTATATATGCCTAACTAATAATAACTGACAATTCTGTATAGATGATAGTGTCCACAAATACACATAAGCTCAGCTATCTGGTTTTTCTCTGAGACAGGGTCTTATGAAAGCCTGGGCTAACATTGACTTATAATGCTTCCTGCCTCTTGCACCTGAGTGCTGAGATCACAGGTGTGTACCATCATCCCTAGTTCTGGGTTGTTTTTATAATTATTTCTTTTATTGCTGGAAGTATAACATAATTATATCTTTTCCAATTTGCTCTCCTCCTACCAAAGCCTACCATATACTCCCCTTTCATCTCTTTAAAATCCATGGACTCTTTTTCATTAACTGTTGTTACATACAGGCATACATATGTACCTTACTCCTGAATACATAATACAATCTGCTCAGTGTGTATAATATTATTTACATGTATTCTTTTAAGAATATAAACACAAAAATGCTTTATATTTATAAATGTTAGTAAGTACCAACTTGTGCTCACTAATATAAAGTATGAAAGATGGGATACATCAAACACTTCTATTTATTACTATGCCAAGATTATACACACACACAACTTTTTTTTTAAAGTTCAGTAATTAAACTTGAAATATGACCTGCAGAGATAAGAACTTTGGAGATATGAAGTAGACAGGAGCTAAGTGATATACTCCTCAAACTCGGAAAAGTGATAACCAATGCTTCTGCTTTCATCAGAACCACACATATTTTTTGCTTAAAATATCCTACTCTCCTTTTCTAAAGAAACATGAAAATCCTTCTAATTGAATGTTAAATCAACATAACCATGTCATTATCTCCCAATGTTCTCTTCCTGTGTGTTGCTCAAAATGCTGAGTCTGCTTACTACATAAGCTAATGTGTCCACAGATCTTCTACCATGGTTTCATGCCTGTTACCTGTGCAGTTTCCAGGGAACTGTTGTGTCTCTTTGAGTGTGTATCCCCCCGCAAGTGAACAGGTATCTATATGAATGAGAGAAATAACATTATTTCTGGGTAATTATGTGCTGCTTTGTTTGGTTCCTCCTCTATGAGTATAAAGATCCTGAAGGAGCACGGAAGGAAGTATTAGTTTTCCACAGTAAGATTCAGAACACTAAACTGACTTACAGTGATGAGCACAGGACTTGGGGTGGGGCAAGGTCAAGACCTGGTGTCACATCCTGCCTCTGACTTGCTTGCTTAGGTGATTTGTTTGTGAACTGCAGTGCATGACTGGTCGTGTCTAGGTCACTATACAGAATATTTTAAAACATCCCATATACCAAGTACTCTGAAATCTTTATTATTGTTATGACTGTTTTATTACTTCTTTTTTTAAATAATTTTTATTTAAAAAAATTTCTTTCCTTTTATGTAACAACTTCTCTTTCTGCTCCCTCCCCTTCTCCCACTCCCCCCACCTCCTCCCATCCCACCCCCATTCCCTCCTCATAGAAGGTAAGGTTTCTCTTGGGTAGTCAACACAGGCTGGCATACCAAGTTGGGGCCAGGCCTAGCCCCTCTCCCCTGCATCAAGGCTGAGTAAGGCATCACACCATAAGGAATGGGCTCTAAAAAGCCAGTTCTTGTACCTGGGATAAGTCCTGGTCCATGCCAGGAGACCCACAAACGCATCAAGCCACAGAACTGTCACCCACATTCAGAGGGCCTAGTTTGGTCCAATGCACATTCCTCAGTTGTCAGTCTAGAGTCAATGAGCTCCCATTAGCTTGAGTCAGCTATTTCTATGGGTTTTCCCATCATTACTCTGACCTCCTTGCTCTTATAATCCTTCCTCTTTATCTTCAACTGAACTCCAGGATCTTGGCCAAGGGTTTGGCTGTGGTCTCTGCGTCTGCTTCCATCAGTCACTGGATATAGGGTCTATGATGACAGTTAGGGTAGACACCAATCTGAATGCAGGGGAAGGCTAATTCAAGCACTCTCTTCACCATTGCTATGAGTCTTAGTAGGGGACGATTGATCATGTGAGTTCCTGGGTTTTCCCTAGCTGCACATTTCTCCCCATCCCTTTGATGGTATACTCTGTCAAGATATCTCTTTCATTGCTCTCCCTCCCCATATCTCCCCCATGTTCCTACTTCCATCTCCCCATCTCCTCCCATCCTCTCCCCTCTATTCCCCACTCCCAGTTTACCCAGTAGATCTTAACCCTTTCCCCTTCCTGGGTGATCCATGTGTGTTCCTCTTAGTGTTCTCCTCTTTACCTAGCTTCTCTGGGGTTGTGGATTATAGTAGCCTGGTTATCCTTTGATTTGCATCTAATATTCACTTATGAGTAAGTACATACTGTACTTGTCTTTCTGGGTCTAGGTTACCTTACTCGAGATGTTTTTTTCTTTGCCTGCACAGTTCATTATGACATTTTTTTTACTGTTGTGTAATACTCCATTGCATAAATGTACCACATTTTCTTTATCCATTCGTCTGTTGAAGGGCATCTAGGTCCTTTCCAGGTTCTGGCTATTATGAATAATGCTGCTATGAACATAGTTGAGCAAATGTCCTTGTGGTATGGTTGAGTACCTTTTGGGTATATGCCCAGGAGTGGTATTGTTGGGTCTTGAGGTAGGTTGATTCCCAATTTTCTGAGATACTGCCATACTGATTTCCAGAGTAGCTGTATAGGATTGCATTCCCACCAACAGTGGAGGAATATTCCCCTTTCTCCACATACTCTCCAACATAAGCTGTCATCTGTGTTTTTGATCTTAGCCATTCTGACAGATGTAAGAGAGTAACTCAGAGTTGTTTTGATTTGCATTTCCCTGGTTGCTAAAGATGTTAAACATTTCCTTAAATGTCTTTCAGTCATTTGAGATTCTCCTGCTGAGAATTCTCTGTTTAGCTCAATAGCCCATTTTTAAATTGGATTGTTTGATATTTTGCTGTCTAGTTTCTTGAGTTCTTTATATATTTTGGAGATCAGCCCTCTATCAGATATAGGATTGGTAAAGATCTTTTCCCTTTCTGTAGGCTCCTTTTTTGTCTTATTGGCAGTGTCCTTCACCTTACAGAAGCTTCTCAGTTTCAGGATGTCCTGCTTATTAATTGTTCCTCTCAGTGTCTGTGCTATTGCTGTTATATAAGGTTGAGTACCTTTTGGGTATATGCCCAGGAGTGGTATTGTTGGGAAGTGGTCTCCTGTGCCAGTGTGCTCAAGGCTACTTCCCACTTTCTCTTCTATGTTCAGTCTTTGTTCCTTCTGGACTTTAGTTTTGTGCATGGTGATAGATATGGACCTTTTGCATTCTACATCTAGATATCCAGTTATGTCAGCACCATTTGTTAAAGATGTTTTCTTTTTTTCATTGCACAATTTTGGCTTCTTTGTCAAAAATCAGATGTTCCTAGGTGTATAGATTAATGTCAAGGTCTTCAATTTGATTCCATTGATCAATGTGTCTGTTTTTATGACAATACCAAGATGTTTTTATCATTATATCTCTATCGTAGAGCTTGAAGTCAGGGATTTTGATGCCTCTGGAAATTCCTTTATTGTATAGGATTGTTTTGGCTATCCTGGGTTTGATCCTACCTATGTAAGAACATGGGAAATCTTTCCATTTTCTGATATCTTCTTCAATTTCTTTTTTTTTTCACTTTTTTTTTATGAAAAATTTTCCATTCATTTTACACACCAATCAAAGGTCCTCCTCTTCCCTCCTCCCACCACGCTCCTGGCCTCCCCCTCCCAACCCATCCTCATCCCTCCCCACAAGAAGGCAAGCCTCCCATGAGGAGGCACATCCAGTAGAGGCAAGTCCAAGCCCCCCCCCCTTGTCTCAAGGCTGAGAGAGGTGTCCTATCATAGGTAGTGGGCTCCAAAAAGCATGCTCATGCACCAGGGTTGGATTGTAATCCCACCACCTTGGGGTCCCCAAGCAGGTCAAGCTACACAACTGTCTCACCATGCAGAGGGCCCAGCTCAGTCCCATGCAGGCTCCACAGCCATTGATCCAACTTTCATGCTTCAAAGACTTAAAGTTCTTGTCATACAGGCCTTTCACTTGTTTGGTTAGCATTACCCCAAGATATTTTATGTTATTTGTAGCTATTGTAAAGGGGTGATATTTCTCATCCAATTTATCATTTGTATATAGGAAGGGTACTGATTTTTTTTTAGTTAATCTTATATCCTGCCACATTACTGAAGGTGTTTATCAGCTATAGGGGTTCCTTGGTAGAATTTGGGGGTTTATTTATGTATATTATCATATCATCTGCAAATAGTGAAAGTTTGACTTCTTCCTATCTAATTTGTATCCCCATCATGTCCTACTGATGTAGTTATAACTATAAGTACTATATTGAATGGGTATATAGAGAGTGGATAGCCTTGTCTTGTTCCTGGTTTTTTTGGAATCACTTTGAGTTTTTTGCCATATAGTTTGATGTTGGTTGTTGGCTTGCTGTATATTGCCTTTATAGGAAAAGGAGTGCTGGAAGTTATAGCTAAGAATTTCAGACACTTTACAACTCCATAAATAATATTATAAATATCATAAACACTAGTATCATAGATCATAAAGATTCAGAAGAATACACACACACACACACACACACACACATATATATATATATATATATATATATATATATATATATATATCAGAGTAATTATATGGCTGTGAAAATTACCACATTTATAAGCACAATGATCATTTATTGGTATTGCAAAGTATGTATAAAAACACTAGGGAAATGTATTGTGTACAATGAAGCTATCTTAGCTTCCTAATATTAAAGAGTATTGTGTTTATATGCATACACACTCACATACATACATACAAAGGTAAAACTAAGTATTATTAAAATATATGAAATTAATATATTAATAAGCTAAAGTGAGGGTTATGTTTTCTCCCAAACCCTGGGCAAGCCTTGAGGAACCAGACATCTTCTTAAGTCTATGCAGCTGTAGGATAGACAGTTTCAGAAATCTCTAATTTATGATAAATATGAATGTGATGAATCTGATTCCAGGCTTACATAGTTATGACTCAGAGTAGTCTCTTTTCTTCTTTTCCAAGTATAGATAAGGAGTTTGTATCTCATAAGCTTTCAGCCAGCATATGCCAGCGGCACTGGCAACCCAGTGGCAGCACCCACTCTCATGGCTGAACATTCAGAAGGCATCTAAAGTTCTTTCCTGTGTGGACTGTTTCAGTCACCATCTAAATTAAGAAACATTGAACTTTGAAATGAATATTTTCAATATTATATTATACTTCAAGTGAATATAAAGATTCCATTCTCTCCTCTATACTCACACTCTGGACTGATACCTAAAAGAAAAATGGTTTCAGTGCCCAAAAGATGAAAGACGGTAGCAGATGCTTGACACCTCATTGCCCTTTCAATACCTCAGCAAAATGACATATACATAGCAGTTGATTATTACCTAAAAAAATTAAATAAATAAGCATGTGCTAACCTCTGTGACCACATGATAAACCTAAGTGTGGGCCAGAGATTGTATAAACTTCAATCCTGGTCCTATGTAGGCTATATGCATTGAAAATACATGGACTTGCTTGCAATGTTTTGTGGTATCTTTGAACTGGACTTTAGCATAGGTATTTAGATCATCTGTGCATGTTATCTTCTGAAATCTAGAGCAATAGAAGTATTTATGCAGCTTGGTGTGGTAGTACATGCCTTTAATTCCAGCAGGTTGGAAGCAGAGATAGGCAGTTTACTGAGTCTGAGGTCAGACTGGTCTACAGAGTGAGTTCCAAGACAGCCAGAGTTACACTGAGAAACCATGTCTCAAAAGTCAAATAAAAAGTATTTACCCATATATGTTTCAAAATGTTCTATGTTTCTGCACAATTTTAATTAGCCAGTGCATTTCTTAACTCTATTTACTGTGTTTGCCCTTTAATGGATCAAGTAGGGGAAATTGCTTTCAAGCTTTTATAATATGAAGAAATAAATAAATCAGTCCTTTTTGATCATATATTACTGGAATCAACTTCCTAATATTTTGCATAAATTTTTACAAGTGTGCTCATATGTTCACAAGTGAAATTGAAACACATGTGCCACTTTTCATATTTTTCATGGTTTGATATGAAAATTATCTCAGCCTTAAGAAAAGATACAGGTAAATTGCTCATTTCCCAGTTCTCTGGCACACTATGTAAGCTCAGAATGAACTCTAATCTCCAGTGCTTCTTGGATCTTCAGTATTACTATCTGAGAAACTTGTCATTTTTTCTGAGTGGGTTCAGCCATTTTTCCTTTGAGAATCACTGTGTTCTTCCACAATAGTTATTCAATTTAGACAAAGAATAAGCATTAATTGTAGCCATTCTTATTCTTCAACTCTGACTACCTCTATTTTTTATTCTATTTCTTCTCTGACAGTCCTTTCTCTTTCTTTATGTTCCCATCAGAGATATCCCTTTTGTATAACTGTCTGAACTGATCCCATTCCAATTTTCTCTCTTACAGAAATCTCAAGGACCCAAGAGAATGGAGCACATCAGGGTTCAGGAAATGGCCTTTCAATATTTTCAAGAAACTGAATGCTCCTATCTTGCTAAAAAAAGACCCATTACCCAATTTCTGAGTGTTCCTTGGAGGAATGTATGATGTCTTCTGTAAAATCATTTGACAGGTATTCAAAGAATACTGCATATGCCCAGGCCTAAGCCAGGAATTGAGCACAAAGTACATGCTGACCTTGTCCTCTTTGCCCCAAACTCTCACAGTGGGTTTGGTGATGAATTTTCCACAAGTAAACAATTGGAGCCAAAGATCAATGAATAGATTTGAAGCAGAGAAGCCAAAGAAGGGAATATTTAAATGTTAAGGGACAAGAAGTTTAAGGACAAGGAGTGAACTTTCAAAGAGCAATTGTAGATAGCTGAGCTTTGCCTAAGAATATCCCATTCATTGTAGATGGCACAACTTGTTGATTCCTGTGGTCTACGACAGGGAAAAGTAGTTTATTACCACATTTACATCTTATCCATTGTCGCATGCTATCACATGTTTAAAGCTATACACAGTTACAATTGCTTGTTCCATCAGCTGATATAACATGAATAATCATGAGAAGTAAATGTTCACCAGTCATCAGGATGGCATAGCAACTAGGAAAAACAACATGTGTGTCATCACCATACTCTTTTTTTGGAAGTGAAAGTCATTCTGCCTCATGAAAAGGGCAGTAAAAACATGAAAGGACAAGATATAAAATTGCAGGAATGATCAGAGATAAAAGATGATCAGATGGTAAGAGTTGTTGAAGACTATAAGCTGTATTTTACTTATGTTAAGGTCCATAAAAGCTGATGATCAAGAAGACAGCAGCTTAGCCAAACAGCAGGGTGAGGTGGCGGGAATATAAACTTGCTATGCCTTAGCATACACAAGCACCTTTGCATCTACAGGCATCCCACTAAAAAAAAAAAAAAATTGCTAGCAATTTTTATATAATAGTCCAGTCTTGTGTAGAAGAGAAAATCTCTCAAACTGAAAGTTGTATGTGCCTAGCAGACTCTGTGTGACCCAGGCAAGTATTTAAAATCCTCCAGCCTTGAGAATTTGGAAAGTCTAAAAAAGAAACATCTAAATCTAGTTGCTTTGCTCTGAAGGGAAATACTAAGGAAACACCTGTGGACAACCATAAAAACTGAAAGTCTAGGTATGTGATCCATAGTTGGAAGTACTAGGTGGCTCAGGGTAGAGGAGGAAACAGATTGAAAAAAATGGAACTGAGCCCACAAATTGGCTGCAGAACTTCAGCAAGGTTGGACAATAGGTCTCTAAACTGCACGTGAGTCTGCAAGAGCATATTTTGACTGTTAAAGTTAACTGTAGACAACTTATAAGTGAAATAGATCAGCTTATGACCTTGATGCAGAAGAGAGGCTGTGTTTCAGCTAATTTTGAAGTTGAGCTAACTTCCAAAAGAATCAACAGCCCATGAGGCTAATAGAGAATGTTTCACTAACCATTACATATCAAAACATTTCTCAGGCTGCTCCAACAGGAGTCCAGTGACATCCAACAGAGACTCCCCTGCTCTCTATGAGCCTTAATCTCACAGCTGCAGGCATTGTCAGAATGCCACTGATATTTATTGGCCAAAAGAAAACAATTTGTGGTAGCTGCTCTAGGTTATTATATTGTGCCTTCCCCCAAACAGCTGTGTGTGGTTCCTGGAGTTGGGTCAGAAGGTTCTGGAAGGGTATAAATGCTTTTAGTAGATGGGTTGCAGTATTGGGGGGTGGGGTGGGTGTCTCTTAGGCCCAAAGACTAGTATCTTGTTTCTTTGTAGCTTTTGGGTCCTGGCTCACAAAAGGAACTGTTTTTTCTACATATGTTCACACCATGTTGTGCTGAGTCATTGGAGGCCTAAAGCGCTGCTCTCCCATCTTGGAAAGGAGCTGTAAAATCATGAGGCCAAGAAACCCTTTACTCTTTATATGCTCGCTTAACTCCTTCAAGCAACTCATTCTAGTAAAGAGAAATCGAAGCATGCAAAGATGGCCCCCTTCTCACCCATAGATCTCTATACTTTATAAGAATCTCTCATCTTGTCTATTTCTATGTTATTTCCTCCCAGCATTATAAGTGGTTGATTGTGTGTGGATAAACTCTGGGTCACTTTGATGTGTCTAATTTATCATTTTATTAAGACAAAGTTAGAAATTATATCACATTGATTAAACTTAATGTGTGTGTGTCCTCTCAGAGTTCTTGTTGAAAACCTAATCCTAATGAGATGATAGGATTTACATTTGGGCATTTGGAGAGGTAACTATGTAATGAGGCTGTAACTCTTGTATTGGAACTAGTTCCCCTATGAGAAGTGGCCAAACTTGCAGTTGTTTGCCATGGCTTTCTCCCCTGACACACCCAGAGTGAAAAAGGTAAGCCATCGAGATCCTAGGAGAAGAACTTAAGACCCTTCCAAGCCAACTCTCTGACTTGGGCTTATAGTCTCAACAAACATGGGAAATATATTATGGCTTTTTATAAACCCATTGTTCATAGTACTTGTAACAGCAGTTCGTTAAGACATCTCTAGACATAGCACACTCACAGTGACATTAGCTCCAAATAATCCACAGACCGCTGACGCCATGGACTTAAGAATTTTGTATCTTGGGTTTCAGTCTATGTTTTTCTGCTAACTGCAGCCACAACCCTAGTGTGCCTTCTTCGTTTACTCTGAACTTGCGCCCCAGTGACACACAGGAAGAGGAGATGGTAATTTTACTTCCTTACTTATGGCTAGACTGTAAAGAAAGAAATAATGTTAAATATGTTTGGATACTACAATTGCTACCAGAAATGTAAAATGAAAAAGCAGACTCATAAAAATGCCCAAGTTTTAATTAGAAATTAACTTTGATCTTCTACTTACAAATGTGAATGAGACCTATAGATAACATCAATGTCATGGAGTAGTTCATAGTCTCCTCAGGGAGCCTGAGCACCTTGTTCTACACTCTTTAAGCCCAATAATCAGACAAGTAGATAGTGACGAGCAGGTTTCACAGATAGTTTGCATTTCAGATTTCTTGTCATAAATTTAAGTAATGTTATCCAGGCATGATACTGTTATAGCGATATTAATGGTTATCAATTGTGTCTATGCACTTGATGTGAAGGTTAACTATCTTAAAGTCCATAAGGTACTTTAATCAAAGCCTTACACAGAGAAATCCCTCAATCCATGCTAGTAATCGCATTTATTTCAGTTATGTTTTCTGAAATGAAAAGGATTAAGATACTTCTCCCTATAGCATAGTGTAATTTATTTCAAAATGCTATGTCAACATCAAAACACAGCTAAAATTTTCTAGTAGGTAAAAGTGAATGACAGGGGAGAGTATTTTTTTCTTGATAGAGTATAAGTCATATACATTAGGTGTAATTCCTAATAAATTTTACACACACACACACACACACACACACACACACACACACACACACACACACACACACCAGAATGAACATCCAGACACACTGTAGTTTGGGTTACTCTCTGTATAGAATCATTTTCTTCTTCAGTATTAAACCTTGGGGGATAAGAACTCAGGACTTCCAGAAAATCAGCAAATGTTACTTTGTTTCAGAAAGTTCTTTACTCCTAGGAGATCAGTGAGTCTAAATAATTAGTTTTAGTACTTTCTCTTTGGTATTATTAGAAAATTTTATACATATGTAAATTGTATTTTGATCTACTCTCATGGCCTTACTCCAGCTTTCCTGAGGGACCCCGAATTCACCCGCCATACCAAATATAAGTCCTCCTTTTTCTTATACTGAGTCCAATAGTGCTACCCATGTGCACATGAGCGTGGCAAAATTCACTAGAACATAGTCAACTTACTCCACAAAGAAAAGTAACTCTCCAGGAGTCATCAGCTGCCAATAGCTCCTTAGCTAGTAGGACCTCAGATGCCCCTCACCCCCCATGCTGGAATTTTTTTCCTGTTTTTCAAGACAAGGTTTATCTGTGTAGTTTTGGTGCCTGTCCTGGAGCTAGTTCTGTAGACCAGGCTGGCCTCAAACTTACAGAGATTCACCTGGCTCTGCCTCCCAAGTGCTGGGATTAAAGGCATGCACCACCACTGCTTGGCACGAGAGTTTTTTAGCCAACTTGATTTTGCATAGGTCTTCTGTAAATAACCATAAATGCTGTGATCCTATGTGTGTAACAGCCATGCCCTGTTGAGAAGATAGCACTCCACAGACACTCCTTCTATCCTCACTACATTGTTTTCAGCTGCCTCTTCTGAGATGTCCACTGAGCCTTGGTAGGAAGGGTTGATACAGATGTCTCACCTGGGACTGATCACCCAAACTCACTTATTTACTGCAGTATGAACAGTTGTGAAGCTCTGCATTAACCACTTCCCACAACAATAAGCATCTCTGACCAATATTGATAAGAGCATAAATCTGTGGATACAGGCATAAATATTTAGAAGGCAGTTTGACAACATGACCATTTAGCAAAAACAGCATAGTATGTTCTCCTCAGCATGAGCATACACCACAAGGACTTCATGACATATTACCGAGAGAACTGTACATTCATGTGTTCATTACTGTGCTATTCATAATAGCTAAGAAATAAAATAAACCTAGATGTCCACCAACTGACAAATGGATCATAAAATATGATGCAAGTTGTACATAATGGAATATTACTTGGCTGTGATGAAAAAAATGAATTCATAAAATTTGCAGGTAAATGGATGTAACTACAAGAAATTATACTGACTAAAGTCACTTATGTCTCAAAAGATGAATGCCACAAGTTATTTTTTTCTCATATTTGATTCCTAGCTTCAAATATGTTGTTTTGCATGTTTAACCTGGAGGGCATGCAGAAATAAGAAATCTATAAACAGACTCTATTAAGGGAAGAGGATAGTTGATTATAGGTAAGATGATGGTACAGAGAGGAATAATGGGGACAGAAAATTTCAAACAGGCAAGGAGTGATAGGGATGGGAAATGAGAGGATGGGAGGAGGAATAGCCCAAATGAAGAGTATGTGGAAAAGCTACAGGGGAACCTACAATCTTGTAACCCAAGAAAAAAAAAATAATGAGGGCATTGCAAAGCACATGTACCCTAATTAGTTCTAATTATTAATTTGACACAAGTTGCAAAAAGAGAAGTTCAGTCTAGGAATTTCTTTAATCACATTGGCTTGTGGACATTCTGTAGGGCACTGTATTGAATGCTAATTGATTTGGAAGAATGCAGTCCACTGTGAGTGATATCATGTCTAGGCAAGTGGTTTTGGGATGTGTAAGAAAGCTATCTGAGAATACACCAGTGAGTAAGCCAAAATTACACCAGCAGGCAGAATTTCTCTATTATTTTTGCTTGAAGTTCCTGCCTTGAGTTCCTGCCCTGACTTTCTTGATGATGGACTGTGTCCTAGAAGTGTAAGTGAAATAAATCTGTTCTTTCCCAAGCTGTTTTTGGTAAAAATGGCATGTGCTCTCATCACTTTGACCAGGTATAAATCTCTGCATTAACCACTGTTCAATGTAAAATGTAGCCTGTCTGACCAAGGTTGAGAGAATCACATGTATATAGGAATAAACACAATATTTTAAAGACAGTTTGACAGCATAACAAAACAATGGGGGCTCAACCCTAGGGCTACAACTTCCTTAACCATTGGCTTTTGACCAGATTTACAGTTCAATTAATTCCTTCCTATA
The DNA here is from genome assembly GCF_004664715.2 of Peromyscus leucopus. Taxonomy (NCBI): domain Eukaryota; kingdom Metazoa; phylum Chordata; class Mammalia; order Rodentia; family Cricetidae; genus Peromyscus; species Peromyscus leucopus. The sequence continues at coordinate 28,942,224 of NC_051071.1, read as the reverse complement.
GTTTGGATCTCAATCTAATCAGAAAGAATTTGGTTAACCCACAGGGTCAGTTGCTGTGGATATCACTCTATATAAATAAAACACTGATGGCCAGTGACCAGACAGGAAGTATAGGCGGGACAAGGAGAGAGGAGAATTGGGGAAACAGGAAGAAGGAGGAAGAGACACTGCAGCCACCACCAGGACAAGCAGCATGTAAAGACGCCGGTAAGCCACCAGCGACGTGGCAAGGTATAGATTTATAAAAATGGGTTAATTTAAGATAAAAGAACAATTAGCAAGAATCCTGCCACGGCCATACAATTTATAAGTAATATAAGCGTCTGAGTGATTATTTTATACGTGGACTTTGGGACTGCAGGGCTTGGTGGAACCTGGAGAGAAGCCCTCCAGCAACAAATGGCGCCCAACGGCTCGAGTTTCCAACATAAACCTGACAATATTTAATAACCAATTCTAAACAGAGCCAAAACCAGGTTCCTGCTTCATGGCTCATAAGTGCAGCTAGACACCACAAAACACGGGTTTGAACTACTGGTAGGTTCCTGGCGTTTGCGTTTGACCAACAGTATGGCGGTAATGAGGTGTCTGCCAGTGGCACAGTATGCTGTGTGGTAGATTTAGTCTTTACTAGTATTTAAAAAAAAAAAAAAGGTTTCTGGGCTATACGCTGCTTTGATAAAAGCTTAGACCGACTATTTCTGAAACTTGATGACTCACAGAACTAGCGGAAAACGCCATGTTGGTAAGCTGAAATGGGTGGAGCCAGCAGCCACAGCGCTGTTTCAGTCTTAGAATACTGCAGTTTAAAGCAATAGATTCACAATACGTAGGCTTTAAAAAGACAAAAAAGATAAATTAATATAAAAAAGCCACGTAAAGATGAATATTACACAGACAATCTGGATTGTGTTGTCTTTGGGATTTTTAACTGCAAAAAAAAAAAAAAATTTGATCGAAAAAGATTAAACCAATATGTATATTTTAAAGGTACCTTGACTTCAAAATTTGGATTTTAGGATATGTTGCTTTGGAAAAGAGGTTCTGCTTTTGTTTCCACAGAAAGCCAGAGGCTGTGGATATGTTCCAGATTAAGATACATCAGGTTTCACCAGCCAAGACCCCCTGAAAGGTCTCCTATGACACCATGGCCCAGATGATCCAACATCCAGAGCAGTTTCAAGGCAACTGGTTCACACAATACAGCCTCACAGACTACCCCATATTTTCTTTGAGTCCCCATAAGATACAGCACCCTCCTCCAGCAGGAAGTAGTAAGAGATGCTATGCCCAAATTCCCAAATATACCAAGCTGGCTTTAGAGGTGGAATTGGCTCACTCCCCCTCTAAACCCAGACATATTGCTTTAAAAAAATGGTTAAGAGATTCTTGTGTCCCAAATCAGAAGAGCCCTCTGGTGTGGGACAGAGAAAAACCAATATTTTTATTTAAAACAGGTTGATTATAAATGTGATCTCTTTCTAAAAAAGAAAAGGGGATATGATATAGATATATAGGAGGATATAGAGATGATAAGATAAAAGGGTAGATTAATGAACCTACTTTTAAAGAACAACGTGTTTAAAATGTTTTACATTGGTATAAATTTTAGTTTATTGATACAAACTTGAAGTTAATTTTGTTATACTGTATATATATATATTCTTGTTTGAGGTATTGTGTTTATGTAACTCATTTAAAATTGTAATATAATTAAAAATAGATTAATAATTAGTCATCTATAATAATCATATTTGTAGCCATGTTAGTTAAGTCTTCTAGGTATACATAGATATATTTCAGATAGATAGGTAATCTTCAAACACTTTATAGACCTAGAGAATATGGCATTTAAATAACTTAGAATTCTGTTGACGTGAGACACAATTGCTCATGGCTGCACCAATTTGATCTGGAGAGAATGTTGGGCTTCTAAGACATTTCCATTTGGAAGTTTGTCTTCTTGGCACAAAATGGCCTACTGGGCAAAGAACTGCCCTTGCCTTGACGGCTGACAGTACGAATACAATGCTGTCCTTTCTGGACAAGCGGGACACAAAGAAAGCAACCACTATACTCTGCCAAGACAGGGTAAGATGGTCTTTCAGAATTCCTGCTTATAAAAATGGTCTGTCATATACTCTAGGCCTGTAGCCAATTTGAATGCACCAACGATACTGAGAAACATTAGATGACTGTCCAGGCTGCCAGCTGTCTTGGTCTACTCTTGCAAGATTCCCGAAAGTTGCTTGCATCCATCTACCATTTCTCAGGTACCATTATGTTCCTTCTCAGGTCTTCAATGTGGTTAAAGACTAAATAGTTGTCATTTCCTCAGTTATGATAAAAGATAAGTTAGATATAAAACCTTAAACTCACAAATATAAGATAGACAGTACATCTTCTTTAATATTGTAACGTAATTCATGCTTGATAATTGTTTTGTTATATGTAATTTTACCATGTTAAAGTTAAAACCTTCCTTTTAAAAAAAAAGAAGAAAAGGGGAAGTGCTGTGGATATCACTCTATATAAATAAAACACTGATGGCCAGTGACCAGACAGGAAGTATAGGTGGGACAAGGAGAGAGGAGAATTGGGTAAACAGGAAGAAGGAGGAAGAGACATTGCAGCCACTGCCAGCACAAGCAACATATAAAGACACCGGTAAGCCACCAGCCACGTGGCAAGGTATAAATTTATAAAAATGGGTTAATTTAAGATAAAAGAACAGTTAGCAAGAATCCTGCCACGGCCATACAGTTTATAAGTAACTTAAGCGTTTGAGTGATTATTTTATACGTGGACTTTGGGACTGCAGGGCTTGGTGGAACCTGGAGAGAAGCCCTCCAACAACTGTCAGTCATATCTACCACTATTGTTAATAATAGGATACAATTTGCCTGCCAGGTTGATATTGCACGTAGCATGCAATATCCAGGACTAGGTAATAAATACCATTCTTATCTGTGGTGATGTATTCTGTACCCTAATAAAATTTATCTGAAAATTAGAGAGACAAATGAACAAGCTACAGCCACTACCTCTTACCTCATCAACTCCTCAGCCTGAAAAAGCCATCAGTTAGTTCCTGCCTTCTCATGCATTATATGCCTTTCTCCTCCTGGCCATCACTTCCTGTCTCAACCTTTCTAATGCTAGGATTAAAGGCATGTGACTTTCAAATACTGGGATTAAAGGTGTATACCACCACTCCTTGGCTCTGTTTCTCTTCTAGAGTGAATCAATCTCATGTAGTCCAGTGTGACTATGAACTCAGAGATCCAGGCAGATCTCTGCCTCTCAAGTGCTAGGATTAAACTTGTGTGACACCACTACCTGGCTTCTATGTTTAATCTAATGAGTTGTTCAGTTCTCTGATCTTCAGGCAAATTTTATTAGGGTACACACTATATCACCACATTTAATATAAGGCATGAGGAGACAGGAACTGAAGACTTTTCCAGGCTGAGGAGTTTTTGAGTAAAGAAGGGTGGCTTGTTCCTTTGTCTCTCTGATCTTCAGACAAATTTTATTAGGCTACACAATATATAACCACACTTATCTTTTCTCTTCTAGCAATCTGAAAAGCACCTTCTAGCATTACAGAAGCTACACATTATGGAGGGACTTTTGAAGTCATTTTGAAGTCTGTCCGTTGTGGGGTTGGTGAACATCTTTTCCCATTCTGTAGGCTGTCGCTTTGTCTTGTTGCCTGTGTCCTTTGCTCTACAAAAGCTTCTCAGTTTCAAGAGGTCCCATTCATTAATTGTTTCTCTCATTGTCTGTGCTACTGGTGTTATATTTAGGAAGTGATCTCCAGAGCCAATGCATTCAAGATGACTTCTTACTTTCTCTTCTATCAGGTTCAGAGTAACTGGATGAGGTCTTTGAAAAACAATGACATCATGAGGTTTGCAGGCAAATGGATGGATCTAGAAAAAAATCATCCTGAGTGAGGTAACCCAGACTCAGAAAGACAAACATGGTATGTACTCATTCATAGGTGGATACTAGATGTAAAGCAAAGGATGACTAGATACTCACAACTCCAGGGAGGCAATCTAGTAAAGAGGACCCTAAGAAAGACAGAGATCACCCAACGACAGAGAAATGGATGAGATCTACATGAGCAAACTGGATATGAGGGGGCCTTAATGAAGGCCAAGGGTCAGGGAAAAGAGAGCCTAGGGGAGCAGGAGATCCCAGCTGAATCAAGAACAGAGAGAGAGAACAAGGAAAGAGATACCATGATAAATCAAGACCCCCATGGGAATAGGAAAAAGCAAAGTGCTAGAGAGGTCCCCAGAAATCCACAAAGATACCTCCACAATAGACTACTGGCAATGGTTGAGAGAAAGCCCAAACTAACCTATTCTGATGGCTGAACACCCTAACTGTTATGATAGAACTCTCATCCAATGACTAATGGAAGCAGATGCAGAGATCCACAGCCAGGCCCCAGGTGGAGCTCCAGGAGTCCAATCAGAGAGAGAGTTGGAATTATATGAGCAAGAGATATTGAGACCATGTTTGGAAAAAGCACAGGGACAAATAGCCAAACTAGTGGAAACACATGAACTATGAACCAATAGCTGAGGAGCCCCCATGGAACTGGATCAGGCCCTCTGGATAAGTGGGACAGTTGATTAGCTGGAACTGTTTGGGAGGTCCCCAGGCAGTAGAACTAGGACCTGACCTTAGTGTATGGGCTGGCTTTTTGGAACCTAGGACCTATGCTGGGACACTTTGTTCAGCCTAGGTGAAGGGAGGAGGAGACTGATTCTGCCTCAACTGAATCTACCAGGCTGAGCTGAATCCCCAGGGGAATCCTTGCCTTGGAGGAGGTGGGAATAGGGAGTGGATTGGGCAAAGGGCGGGGAGTGGGGGTAGGAGGAGGGAGGATAGGGGAATCTGTGGCTGACATGTAAAATTTAATTAATTATAAAATAAAAAAAGAAAAAAAATCTAGAATCAAATGAATATGAAAGCATTATTTATTATAACTTTTGAGTATATCTATCACAGTTCTAAGAGGGTTATTAATAATAGTTATAAGTATTTATATTGAAGAAACTGGTAGGGTCTCAAATAAATAAGCTAATGATAGACTTTAGGATGCTAAAACAATCCAAACCCCAAAGAGGTAGGTAGTAGAAATAACAAAGATTAGAGCAGTTGTTACTAAAATGGAGACTAATTTATATATTAGATATATATATCTAATTTATATATATTTAGATAATACTAAAATCCTAATGATAAATAATATACCACATATAATATAGATGAAGCATAGCAATACATGCTTTTAATTTAAAATAGTAAAATATAAATTATTGTATACCATGTAAATATCCTCTTATTTAAAGGTCAAAACAATTCATCAAAATATCTACTTATTTGCAATATCATATAGACGAATTTCTAAACAATCTTTTAAATAAGAAACACAGAGACAAATACAGGAGCAATAGCCAAAGAGATCAGAGAAATAGCAAATAGCCATGACTAGCCTTAGCTTAACACTACAGAGTAGCTTGCCTGGAGAGAGAGAGACTTCTTCCTGTCTAACCTGTGCTTCTATTACCTTCCTGTTCTGCCTTATTGGCTCTAAGCCCAGCCATATGACTTCCTCATCACTGCCTGTCTATACAGACCTCCAGGTCTCTATGGTTGGTACTGAGATTAAAGGCATGGGTCACCACTCTTGGCTGTGTCCTCGACCACACAAAGATTCTACCTGCCATGTGATCAGATAAAAGGCATGTGCTACCACCGCTGGACTTCTATTCCTGGCTTGCTATGACCTCTGATTCCCAGGCAAACTTCATTTATTAACATACAAATTAAATATCACATTTCAGCACAAATAAAATATCACCACAATCATATATACACAAAAAACAAAATAATAAAAATTTGGGGATGGTAGTTACTTGAAGTAAGTAGGATACAAGAAAGACACTAAAGGATCCTATATTATTATTCCAAGGTCCTTCCTTGAGTTGTGAGTTCACAGTTTTGTTTTTATGAAAATATTCAGAATAATTTAATTTCAAAATGAAAGTGATCCATGAGTCAGAGATAATTTCAAACCCAAGGATTATAAATAATACAAATACATGTGTCCTTTAAAGAGGAAACAAAATCAGAAGGCCTGATGTCTTTTAGGCATCTATGTTAGAGTAAAAATGAAATGTTGATAGTGAGAAAAGTTCTTGACCTCTTGAAAGTCTAAATTAGGTCAAATGTAAGTAGAAGACCATGTTTCTTGGGGCCCCCTATGTCAGGGAGAGGCTAGCCAGACAGGAAAAAATCCAAAGATACAAATAACAACATAAAGCTCGTTGTGGATGATTGGGTTAGTCTGGGAGCCATCTGACACCAAAATGTCCAGAGTCAGCTTGACATGTACATACAAAGGCCACAAGGGGCAGATGGACTCAGGTCTGGGAATGTGGCAGAATTGGAGCCTAAGGGGCAAAAGAAATGGAAAAGAATAGTTCATAAGAGAAGTTCCACAGTACATTGAAATACATAGGGTATCTGAATGACTGCCTTGAATCCTGATCCTGTTGGTTCTTACATTGTTAAGAAAGTCATTTCCTCTGCCTAAGCCTAGGTTCATCCTGTGCTGCCATTCTCAATTACAGAGGCTTATTTGGGGATCAAGTGACAATATGTACCCAAACATACTTTAGAAATTTTTTTAAAATGCCTAACAAAGGAGAGAAATATTTATTGTTTTGTTAAGTAAATACATTGAGGATTGAGCAAGCATAAGACACATTGGGATGTCTGACATTTTTAAGTATCTATTTAATTGTGTAAGTGGACAGTAAGGTTTTAGAAGACAGACATATTAATCTGCCTTTTATATATGCCTTTCACCTAGTTCATTAGCTGCTTCTATGTTTTCTGTATGCACGGAAGTAATTAATAAAATAATTATGAACAGTTTTAGTGCTGGCCTTTTTAAACCAGTTGCCCTATGACTTTGGTTTGAAAGATGGGACCCTTCCAACCACCCTCTATATAGATGTCACTGTGGCCCTCTTGAGAGAAATATAGTACAATCTTGTTTAAAAAGTCACTTACTCATTAAATTCACAAATGACAAATATTCAAAATTTGTAAACATAGTGGTAGCATGGTCTGTCTTCTTATTTTTTGGATTTAGTCATCAGAGGAGGCGTCCAGGTGCACTGAGTTCTAGACAAGCACCATGCTGTTTTCAAGCTTTGCAATATCCCACACCTTTCCCCGTGCCTGGCATTCTCTTGCCATTGTTGCTCTGCGTCTACAATGAACAGCACAGGTTACCCTAACAGTCAGCACCGATGCATCTCCTTTCCTCAGCCCCTGACAGCAACTGATAATTCTTTTGTTTTACCATTATAAATACCACATAAAATAAGCAGTTCTGTGGAAGTTTTCTTATGGCAAATGAAACTATACCCTTCATCTCATCACTTCAGCACCCACCATCTTGCTCAAAAACATATTAGATGTATATATTTGGTGTAAAAAGAAGGGGATGAATCTTCTACAGTCTACCTTGTTGTGCACAAGAGATATGTGTAGTGGGGAACAGGGGATGATGGCATCTCCTGTGGATTTCTATCAAACAACCCACAAGCAGAACAAAAAAAAAAAAAAACAGCAAGTAATATTTTGAGCTTCGCAAATTTGCCCAGCACTGACAGTCTCTCTTATACAGCACTGGCTTTGAAGAATTTAATTGTATTTTATTAAACAGTAAATTGTCACGTATGTAATATGTGGAGGTGGGTGATTGATGCAGAATTCTGAAAAATTATTTTAATGTGTCAGAAGAACAATGGATTTGTGAGAAGTGTAATTTATGGTAGTTGGACGTGGGTATGCATTAACCTAGATAAAGACAAGCCACATTTAAAGGAACACCACTGACCTCCTTCTCTATCTACAGCATCATGGTTAGCAAGGCTAGGCTAGCCAGAATAGCTCAACTGTATTAAGTTTCAAGCTGTTACATCTGCTTCATTTAATCAACACTTCAGAACATTTATGCTAGCACTTGTTTATAAATGTAAGATTTTGAATATTATTAAGTCATTATATTTCTAGCAACAAAACATGCTGAAGAAATTAACCATGTCTTTCTTGTTTCTTTTTTAAAGAAAAAAAAAAAGAAGTTCATAGGTTTCTTTTGGGGTCTCAATTATTTTTTCCCACAATCTCATATACTGAAGATCTAATTTCTAGAATAACTTTATGGGGAGGTTAAAGCCTTTAAGAGATGAGAAATTTAAATAAAGTCATAATTAGATCAGCAACCCCACTTGCCTGGAGAATTAGCAGGAAGAGTAAGAAACCCCAGGGTCCCTGTCTCACTGGGCACATGAAAACCTCCAGTCAAGGTGACTCACCAGACATGCTTGGACCTCTAGCTTCCAAACTAGTGACAAAACAAATGACCATGATTTGCACAGTTCCCCATTCAGTCCCCAGCATTTTGTTGTGGCATACTAGCATACCAACAAAGGCAACACAGGGAAACACCGAGCTGAAACATACATGGCCGTAAATTTTAACAGATGCTTATCATCATGTATGCAGCTATCAACCAGGTAAATGAACTGTAGCTAGAGTTTTCCTGCCTTGCCCACAGTCAGAACAAATCTTTGTCACCCGCCAGTCCCACAGCCGCTCAGACCCAACCAAGTAAACACAGAGACTTATATTGCATACAAACTGTATGGCCATGGCAGGCTTCTTGCTAACTGTTCTTATAGCTTAAATTAATCCATTTCCATAAATCTATACCTTGCCACATGGCTGGTGGCTTACCAGCGTCTTCACATGCTGCTTGTCACGGCGGCAGCTGGCAGTGTCTCTCTGCCTCAGCCTTCTGCTCCCCAGAATTCTCCTCTCTCCTTGTCCCACCTACTTCCTGCCTGGCCACTGGCCAATCAGTGTTTTATTTATTGACCAATCAGAACAATTTGACATACAGACCATCCCATAGCACTTCCCCTTTTCTTTTTTTAAAAAGGAAGGTTTTAACTTTTACATATCTCCAAAGCCAGCTTGGTATATTTGGGAATTTGGGCGTAGCTTCTCTTACTACTTCCTGCTGGAGGGGGGCACTGTATCTATGGGGACACAAAGTTTTTAGGATCATGGAATAGTCCATGAGGCTGTATCATCTGAGCCAGTTGCCTTGAAACGATTCTGGATGTTGGATCATCTGGGCCATGGTATCATCGGAGACCTTCCAGGTGGTCTTGGCTGGTGAAACCTGATGTATCTTAATCTGGAACAAATCCATAGCCTCTGGCTTTCTGTAGAAACAAAAGCAGAGCCTCTTTTCCAAAGCAACATATCCTTATAGCCAAATTTTGAAGTCAAGTTACCTTTAAAATATACATTTTGTCATAACTCAACAGCTTTTGTAATCAAATGTTTTTCTTCAGTTACGAATATCAAAGAGAACATAATCCAGATTCTCTGTGTAGTAGCCATCTTTATGTGGCTTATGTTTTATATTACCTTGAGCCTATTGCTTTAAACTGCACCATTCTAAGACTGAAAAGGTGCTGTGGCTGCTGGCTCCTCCCACTTCAGCTTCCCAACATGGCGGTGGTACGTTTTCCGCCAGCTTTGGGAGCCATCAATTCTCAGAAATAGTGGGTCTATGCTTCTTATCAAAGCAGCATGTAGCCCAGAAACCTCTTTTTGTTTTGTACTAGCAAAGGCTAAATCCACCATGCAGCTTAATGTGCCACTTGCAGAGGCCTCATTCCCTCCATACTGCATGTCGAGCACACATGCCAGGAACCAGCCAGTAACTCAAACCGGCAGCTGCTGCTCATTTGAGAGAGACAATTAGGAAGCTGGTTTTAGTTCTGTTTTAGAATCTTTTCTCAGGTTTTAGGTAGAAACTCTTGCCAACTCGTTGGGTGCCATTTGTAGCTAGAGTTTTCCTGCCTTGCCCACAGTCAGAACAAATCTTTGTCACCCGCCAGTCTCACAGCCACTCAGACCCAACAAAGTAAACACAGAGACTTATATTGCTTACAAACTGTATGGCCATGGCAGGCTTCTTGCTAACTGTTCTTATAGCTTAAATTAATCCATTTCCATAAATCTATACCTTGCCACGTGGCTGGTGGCTTACCAGCGTCTTCACATGCTGCTTGTCATGGCGGCAGCTGGCAGTGTCTCTCTGCCTCAGCCTTCTGCTTCCCAGAATTCTCCTCTCTCCTTGTCCCACCTATTTCCTGCCTGGTCACCTACTTCCTGCCTGGCCACTGGCCAATCAGTGTTTTATTTATTGACCAATCAGAAAAATTTGACATACAGACCATTCCACAGCAGTGAACATTTTTATTTACAGCAGTGAAGCAAATTCCAGTGCCTTTCTCAGAGAGTCTGGACTCTCCTTGCTACCCAGAGGCCAACACTGTTCTGAATTGTGTCGCCATAGGTTAAGTTTTGCCCAGAGAGATAACAGTTAAGTGAAGCTTACAACACATACTGTTTGTCCTCTGAATACACTCCCTTCAGTGTGTCTGAGATCTATCTTGGTTACTTCATGTATCAGTCATTTTTACACAGAGAGAGAGATTCATTTTTTTCCATAAACATATCTAGTTGTTTCTGCTAAATTAATTAAAAATAATTTTCTTTGCTGAACTGGTTAATTGTCTTTTGTTGAAAATTACTTAGTGTGGTTGTTGTGAGTGTGTTTATGGAAACTGGATCCTACTACACTATTAGCTTATATTTATGAAACATTGATACTATCTGAATTACTGTCTTTATATGGAATTAGATTTTTTTTTACTTATTCAATATTTAAGTTGTTTTAAAATTAAAATATAGCTACATCATTTTCCCCTTCTCTTTCCTCCCTCCAGCCCCTCCCTTGTACTCTCCCTTGCTCTATCTCAAAATCATGGCCTCCTTTACATTAATTGTTATTGTAACACCCATGTGCACATGCACACACAAAAACACACATAATGCACATATATTATATATCATATATATATATATATGTCAGGGATTAGGCTTTACATGTATCAGCACTGACTGTTCAGTACTGAAAAACCAATTAAGAGCTCTTGCTCTTTATTTTTCATTTGTGTCTGTAAAAATGAATGGGCATGTACCATTAGTTGCATGTATACACATCATCACTTATTCTCTTCATGTTAACTGGTTGTAGATTTGTCACAGTCTCCACATTTTTCAAAATGAAGCTTCTTTGATGAGAAATGAAGGCTAAACTTATTGGTGGATATAAGGGTTGATATTAAAAATGCATGGAGAATTATACTGCCTTAGAAACACGGCAGTAGTAGGTTGTGCCCTAAGGCCCATGGCAGTTGGAAGGGGTGCAGTACAGGCACTAATTTCCTCATACTGAGTGAGCTTTAACTCCTATTAGACTGCTGTTGGTTATCTTCAAAATATAATTGCCACTACTACAACCTTCAAGATATCTTGCCATGCTGATCATTTTGTGGTGGTTAGTATTACAGCTGGGTAGGACTGTTGATCACTTTTCTCCCTTGACATCTTACACAGCAACTTCAGATTCCACAAGAGCTAGTTGACATGGAGGAAGCTTTCAGGCCAGTACCAGCTTGATTCTTCCAAGTTGTGTGTCCCAAGTGTGTGGTATCTTCAGTAATAGTGTCTTACCTTCACATTCTGAAAGGCAACCAAGGGTAATGACAATATCCTATATTATTTTGTGGGGTCTCTTCGACCTCCCTGACCTAAACCTCAAAGAAGGATGTCCTTGCCTGACACTGGAGTTTTTATTAAATAGTATATAGCTCCTGGGGGGGATTCCATATGAAATAACACCATATATGGTAACACCATATATAACATCAGGTAACACACACACACACACACACACACACACACACACACACACACACTCCCTGATGCTTCATGTGGTATTAAAATGGGGGTTTAAGGATGAGAGTCTAATGGATGTCAGCTAATTATTGGAGTGCTACCCTAAGAAAAGATTCTGGCACTTGATGGACCCCAGTTAATGACTGAAGGAGTAAATTCTTATAAAAGGAGTGATCCTGGCCTGTCATTCCCCTTGCATCCTTCCTTGACATGTAACTTCTTTCTCTCTATCATATCTGCTCTTGTTTGGTGCCATCTGCTGTACTGGCATGTAGCCAGAATATTTTCACTGGAGGCCAAGATGGGACTTTCAGCCTGCCCCCCAAACTTTGTGATATAAGCTTCTTTTCTTAATATATTACACAGGCATAGATGCTTTTATTATAGCCATAAAAATGGGAGAAAATACCACTTTTTGTTACATTCATTAATTTATTACAAATAAAAAAGTTCCTTGTTAGATCAGAACTTTGTCTTCTCCTAGTTTACTCAAGCAGTAAGTTTTAGGGAAAATAAACACAATACATACAAAAGTTTAGAATATCTGGTTTAGAGCTCTAATGTAATAAAGGTGATTCAAGGATACTCAACATTGGATGAATATAATATACAGAATGAGACCAAACATTTCACTCAGTGATAATAGGATGGTAGGGTACCTTGGTATTACCTCTGCTTTTCTTTGTTCATTCTTGCAAATAAACCAATGGTTAGATATCCAAAGGTCAGGGATAGACATACTCCAGAAAAGGAATGTGGCTATGATGTTCTGGGTCCTAGTCAGCTGGATGAGGCAGAGATGATTCCCCCTTTAAAAGAGATCTCAAACACCTACCCTGGAGATGAGGAGGAATCCCTCATGGGGAAGCTTTGGTAAGCATTATAACTACAGACTAGTCTAGGCTTCAAGGGACACACACTAGACCAACCCCATATGCTATTGGCATGAAGAACAGGTACCTCCTGCTTGTTGTGGTTAGGTTTGTTCTGACAGCTGAGGGGAGACGACTGTGCAGGTAGAGAGAGAGCAGGAAGCAGTGAAGGGGCTTCCAAAAGCAAGTTTCTTCTCTTTAATTGACCACTCTACTTATATATATATAAACCTTACAGTGTACAGAGATTGGTATTTAAATCAAATACACACAAGCTGCCCATACAAATTTGCCACTTAACAACTTCACAATTCAAGACAAATGTGCTTTGACATTTCAGAAACATTTTTGAAAAAAAAGGAAAATAATTCTTTTATCTTTTCATAATTAAATTAAATTTCTGTAATGCATAGACAGTCAATTTGTATTTCTTAAACATTGTTTGGGAGACATGGGACATATTTCAAATATATAACTTTTTAACTTTGAAATATAATAACATCATTTCTCTCCTTCCTCCTATTCCTTCCATATCTGATCACCCCTCCCTCCTCTTCAACAACTGTGTTGTTACATATTCATTTAAACAAGTGAACATATAATTACAACCTGCTAAGTCATTTAGTGTTACCTGTATGTATATGTTTCTAGGGCTAATCATTTGGTATTGTATAATATCAAGAGGCTCATCCCTAAATAAGACTAATTCTCTCTCTCAGCAATTATTAATTTTTTACATCTCTCTATCGAGGGGTGGGGGTCTCATGAGATTGGGATGTGTTTTTGTCCTACTCCAGTATTACTATTTAAAGTATAAATTTAGATACTAAAGTGTCTTGTGTCTTCAGAACAGCACAAGTATGTCAAGCTGTGCACTTAGCTGGCTCATGATTCTGATGGTTGGAGCTTTCAAACAGCATGATCTCAACATTTTTGTGGGTTTAGTGAGTCCTCCTTCCCTTGACTATGTCTATTGTTGTGAGAAAATGGACCAGGAGCTACAATCATTCAGAAAGAGAGAGAACATAATGGAATAGAAAGATGCAGAGATTGATGGGCCATGGTCAGTTATCTTGGTAGCAACTGACATTTGTAAAACCTTACAAGGATCCTATAAAACCTAAATTAAACTCTTCCAAGCAGATGATCCCAGGGACACAATAACTTTTCACCAGCATGCTCTTTTTAAAAAATTATTTTAATTTTGAAATTATAATGTAATTGCATCATTTTCCACATCCTTTTTCTTCTTCCAAATCCTCCTATATATACCTCCTTACTCATTTTCAACAGCATAGCCTCTTTATTCATTAATTGTTGTTACATGTATATATGTATAGACACATGTATTGCTAAATATAACAGGCTACACTCTTAAAAGTTTTGCTGCCTCTTGTCATCACCACACTCAGAGTCTGTCTTCCATCACAAGAACCAATGAGCAGCACACTCAAAGCTTAGCTAATCAATATGGTCTGTACATGTCAAGATGTCAGGAAATACCAACTGAAGGCAAGCACAGGGGGATCAGAGCTCAAAAAACAGAACAAGTCCTACATCTTGAGTCCTTATTTCAGGCAAGATTTTAACTTGATATCATAGGTCATGGCTTTGAGAGATCCAATTCCAAATGTTTATTATCCCTTACTATTTTTGTACCCCATGAATCCTGGAGCAGTCTCAGGGGAGAGGGACACTTTAAACCATACGAAAACATATAATTGTATATTTTATAATTTTGCTTTAATTTATAATAATATTGCAGCTGTTTGACCATGACTGCCTGTCCCACTTGATAACATGTTATGAGAGATTTCCTGTGCCAGTAAATAGAGCTCTATGCTGTTATTTTTGGTAACTGCCTTTGTCCTATTGTATAGTGTGGTATAATTTGCTCCACTCCTCCTGGCTTATTTTTCAGTGTTAAGGATGTTTAATGTTTGGGTTTTAATAAGAACCAAATATGCAGCTGTGGTTATGAGCTACTAAATTTAGCTGTAAAAAAAATTATCAACCTTATTTTATTTCATTTACCATACCTTTCCCGAGTTAAATGGAAATGGCAATGTTTTATAATTATTTTCAACAAACTTGAAGTGTTTTATAAGGACTTCAGAGAGGTCAAAAGACACAAAAAAACGTGTGACTCAAAATGGCTTCCCTATTCCCTGGCAAAAATACATATTATTAAATTCATGAGAATATCCTCTTCTCATATTCCCTCCAATCTCTCAATTAATTGTGACACACTGAAGATACAGAGACATCCATCAGAGCCATTGGTTAGATTAGCTCCAAAGATAAAGATTCCACAAGAAGATACATTCAGTGACACCAGTGTCCTGGTGACACCTCCCTTGCCTACTCCTTCCCAGAAACATCAAAGAAAACTACCCTTCAGCCACATATTTGAGGTGCTACATAATAAATCATGCAAGCAGGGTCCATTAAAGATAAGAGATAAAATGTTATATTAATAGTTATACAATGCAACTGGCATAAGCAAAGTTATGCTGGCAAGACTGAGATACACAGACAACCCAAACGTATTGGCTGAAAAACTCAGAAATGATTGATGAAGGGTTTTATTCTCTTCTGCAGCTGAGAAGTTAGTTGGGAACTAAAGTCAAACTTCTGCTCACTGTCTCTTCTTTCTCTGTGGATTTCTACATGCTCAGATGACTTTGCAAGTTAATTCTGGAGTTTTAGACACTTATTATAGCAACTGTGTGGGATCAATTGGCTACTGTGTTGCTGCTGTTGTTGTTGAATTACTTTCCTAGACATAGTTCTGGGTAGTATTTACTCTTATTTATTTATACTCCATTTATTATTTTATTCCTTTGTTCTTCACATTTAAAAAACTCTTAAATACATGTTTACATATTAAATAATTGTGGGCAATATCTAAGTCAGTAGTTTTCAACCTTCCTAATGCTGCAACCCTTTAATAGAGCGCTGCTGTGGGATGTTTTGTATGCTGTGAATGTGTTGCTCTGGTTGATAAATGAAAAGCTGATTGGCCAGTAGCCAAGCAGGAAGTATAGGCCGGACAATCAGAGGAGGAGAATTCTGGGAAAGGAAGGCTGAGTCAGGAGACACCAGCCTACTGTCCAGGGAGCACCATGTAATGGCATACAGGTAAAGCCACGGAACATGTGGCAATATATATATAAATAGTTATGGGCTAATTTAAGATATAAGAGCTAGCTAGCAAAAGGCTTGAGCCATGGTCATGCAGTTATAATTAATATAAGTCTCTATGTATTTACTTGGGTCTGAGCAGCTACAGGACTGGCAAATGAGAGAGATTTGTCCCCATTTCTGGCCGGCCAGGACACAGGAAAACTTCAGCTACAGAGCTCCTCATGTTGTGGCAACCTGTAGCCATAAAATTATTTTCATTGCTACTTCATAAGAGTAATTTTCCTACTGTTAGGAATCGTGAGCCAGGCAGTGGTGGGACATACCTTTAATGCCAAAACTTGGGAGGCAGGGGCATGGAGGTCTCTGTGAGTTCAAGGTCAGCCTGGTCTACAGAGTGAGTTCCAGGACAGCCTCTCAAAACACATTCCCCTACCCCCCATGCTGGACAGTAGTGGCACACTCCTTTAATCTCAGCACTCCAGAGGCAGAGCCAGGCAGATCTCTGTGAGTTCAAGGACACCCTGGTCTACAAAGCGAGATCCAGGACAGGCACCAAAGTTACACAGAGAAACCCTGTCTGGAAAAACAAAACAAACAAAAGTCAAAACACATCCTCTCCCCCACCACGAAAAGGAAAAGGGAATCATAATGTAAATATCTTATAGACGACAGCTGTATGGCTCACAAGGTCGTAACCCACAGACTGAGAATCACTGATCTAAGTATTTTGTTTTTTGGTCCCCCCCAACCCCCATGAAATTAAGGAAAGGAAAAAGGGTAGTTCATAGGTTTCACCACTAGAGGGAGGGCTGGCCAAGATTTTGAGTCTACAACCTGAAAGAGCAGTGACTTTCTGAAAAAAAGAAACAAGTGGGGTTGTTTCCTTAAGTCTGAAACAGAATGAGAGTTTATCTGTGCCCCACAAAAGCCTTCTTTTGATTTATGTTTAAATGCTGTTTGAATTTTAACAGCTATCAGGAACTTTAGTTGCTTCATCTGTGGCCATCCATCCGAAAGCTCATTCTTCCTTTTTTCTATAACCTTTCTGTTTTCCTGGTTTACCTCTGGTAACTAACTCACCATGATATAGTAAAATTACTTGGTGATGTTTCCATTGCTATGCTATGAGTTTATAAGGCTAATGGGGGCATAATAGCTTCACTCTTTCTAGCACAAAGTTGATGTTTGGTTAGTGCTAAATGAATAATGAAAGAAAGAATGAATAACTGGCGAAAAGGAAAAAAAGGTGATATGATCAGACATGAAATAATACAAGAGAAACTTGTGTTTTAGGATGGAATTTTGGTATAAGTTATATGGACCCTTCTGACCAGGGTTGTAAAATTCAATTTAAAAGCTTCAAAGATAGAAAGAACATCTGGAATAAAACGAAATAGATGGTTACTGTTTTGGTTTACTTTCAGTTTCTCATAACAGGGAAGTGATGGCTGCCTAATACGCTTTGACAGGCCCTGGCTAAGCTGGGACTCCAGGACAGAGCAGCTTACAACTCTGGCTTGATGGAAATAAAAGGGGCTTAGGCAGGCTTGTGTATAGTGTGGCTTTCTCGTGATACCTCTTTTTACCTGGGATATGGGCTAATGCCTGTTTTGTTGAGCAATCTTCAGGTTCTCTCACAGGGGAAACTAGTTCCTACTAGCCCATTTCCTTGTAGTTCTTGTTTGATTCTTGTTTAGATTGTATCTGTTTGATGACATATCTGTTCCTGGAAACCTGGGCTGTGTTCTCTCTGGTGTGCTGTGGAAACCCAGGATGGGGTAGCCTCTTCTGCACGTGGAGTATGCAAATTCACTGCACAGCCACAACAGGAATCAAGTTCATAGCATTTTACTTATAGACCCTAGGCGAGGACACTGTTGTCAGCTGGGAGCTTGTCTCTTGCATGGGTCAGATGAAACACAAGGCAGAAAAAGGACCCAAATTACCTCATCAATTCTTGTTTACTTTGAAAAAGCCTAACAAGTATGATTTTTCCTATTCCCTTTCTTTCTTTTTCTTTTCTATCTATCTATCTGTCTATCTATCTTCCTTCCTTCCTTTCTTCCTTCCTTTCTTTCTTTCTTTCTTCTTTCCTTCCTTCTTTTCTTTATTTCTCTTCTTCTATTTCTTCTCTTCTTCTTTTTAGTTTAAAGACACATTTTTGGATCATTAATTATAAGGTTCTTAATTCTGCCTTGCAGGAGAGTTAGTACTCCATGTCACATGTCACCAACTGCTGTCTATGCCCACAGTCAGATAACTCTTCAGTTAAAATGTTGTAATGAATAAGATTGAAGATAAGACATCCAGGCGATGCCTTTCTATAGGTTGGTGCAGGGTTTGACATTCACTCATTAATTCTTTCCTTATAATGTACATGAACACCTACGAGTTCAATTATTATTCTGTCACAGAACCCACTTTTCTATGTCTTGAACATGATAAGACCATGAGCTTCTTTTCCAAATGCCTTTTAGAAACCCGGTTTTAAAACTAGGCATCTATTTCAGATTCTAATATTCCTGTCAGACATCATAGGAGTTTAATTTACCCTGACACATGCTTCAGGACAGGTTGTTATTGATCTTTCATTTCTACGTAAGTGCTAATTTATTCAATTATTCAATACAAATTATTTTGAATGTATTTTCTATGATATACATGCACTTAATTCTTATTTCAAATGCTAAACTTTAATACTTTGTCTATTTTTGCTCTTTAAATCCAACACTCTCTGTTTGCTTTCTGTCTTCAGATTGTTACTTTTTTTCACTGTAAAATGTTGAGCCCACAAACACTGATGAGCTTTCTCTAATGTCAACTTCAAGACACTCTAAAATCAATATCAGAATGTAATTAGCCTGCCATAGACTGGGCATCTGAACTCAAGACAATTTACAGCAAATTTCTACTTTGCTCCATTTCAGATGATTTTTCTTCCCTAGGATGTTTATTTTTGCCCCTGTAGATGGTTGGCCAGCCATTCTTTTCAGCCTTTCAGTGACTCACTGACAAGCATGGACTCAACACTGCTCAGGTCCCTCGAGTCTCTATACTGTGTACTGGCCAATTTAAGGAAGAAAGAATTTATTTGGGCTCATGGCTCCAGAGGGAGAGTCCATAATGGTCAGGGAGGCACAGTGGCAGACAACAGGATCCGGACACTGAGAGATCACATCTCAGCCACACACTGGAAGGAGAGATTGAGCTGGTAGTTACCTAAGGCTTTCCAGTCTCAAGTCCCATTTCTGTGATGCGTTTCCTCCAGGAAGGCTGCATTTCCTAAGGGTTCTATAATCTTTTGTAAACACTGCTACTAACATTGGGTACCAAGTGTTCATGTACTCAATCCAACAAGGAACATTTCTCATTCAAGCCATTATACTCTGTAACCCAAGTTTCATATAAAATAGAAAAAAAGGAAAGAGAACATGACTAAGGCTATTTTCTGATATTATAGAAAAACACCTGAGACTTAGCATTTTATACAGAAATCAGGCTTATTTAGCTTATATTTGTGAACTGTGAGGTTGGGATGTCGGAGCTAGAAGTCTATTGTTAAAGAGCTCCACCAGCTAGGACTCTTTCAAAGGCCTCCAGGAAAAAACTCTGCCATAGGAGATGCTATCAAGGAAGAGAGCACATGGAGAGGCAGGGAGCAGACTAGAAAGACTAGAGGTTGACATTTAGTCTTCTGAAATCAACTCAATAAGTCAACTGGCACCTGGATCCTAATAAACTACATGTCTTATTCTCAATGGTGACAGCACAGAGATCTGAGAATCTTCCACTAGCATGTGTTAAGTTCCAATATCCTTTCAACATGGCCCCAGGTGAACCAAGATCCCCATGAAACTGTGAGGAGCATATTCTAAAACATAACAAAGCCCCTCACATTATTTCCCCACCTTGCTTCAGTTTGTGACATCTGGTCTGAGAACAGACTTTATAGGAAGAGCTACTTCTGTTCTTTATATACTACATTTTCAACAGGCCACAAATATGACTTCTCAATCTAAATTTCTATGTATTCTTCATGTGTATGTGTGTGTATGGATGTGTGTGTGTGTGTGTGTGTGTGTGTGTGTGTGTGTGTGTGTGTGTGTGTGATGTCTGCACATGTCTAGGGGTTCTGTGCATACATTACGGCCAGGAAAGGATATCCATTTTCCTGCTCTAGCACTTCTCTCCTTATTCCTTTTAAATAAAGTCTCTCATTGACCCTGACTGAAGCTACTTGTGTGATCTGTGAGTCATGGAAAATTTCTTAGCATGAGATGGAGATATAGCTCAGTAGTGAGGCACTTGTCTAGCATGCATTAGCTTCTGGGTTTGATCCCTATCACACAGGGAGGCAGGGAGGAAAAAGGAAAGGAAAAGGAGAGGAGAGTGAGCTTAATCATGAATATAAAATCCTAAGGCCCATTTAGTTTTAAATAGATCCAAACAATGACCAGAAAAAAATCATGACTTACACGTTTTTTTTTTTTTAAATGGGGAGGGTTATCAATATTTCTTAGTAAAATTATCTCTTTTGCTCTCAAATGTTGTATTCATGGTGGCTTAATTTAAAAACACTTTGCAAAATGGCTGAGTAAGAATGCTCAAGCCATAAATCCACAAGCTCCCACTGAATACTGATTGAGTGCTTATGTCTATTCACAGAAAATTTATTATGGAAAATGAGGAGACGGAAGCAACAACAATTAAGATATAAATAAAGAACAAGGAGTGCGGACAGGTCTCCAAGGCCTAAGGTGACTTTTTGTGCAATTTCTCATTTCCTTTCAGTTCTCTGTCTCTTCCTATTCTCTCCCACGAACACTGTC
This sequence comes from Peromyscus leucopus, assembly GCF_004664715.2. Lineage (NCBI taxonomy): Eukaryota > Metazoa > Chordata > Mammalia > Rodentia > Cricetidae > Peromyscus > Peromyscus leucopus. The sequence goes on along the minus strand of NC_051071.1, from coordinate 28,921,454 downwards.
TCCTCAGGAGCCATGGTCTTCCCTGGTGCAAGATCACTGGAAACTTTACAGAGGAAATGGCCCTTTTGTTTTCACTCTTCATTCATCCTCTTTTCTTTTGCCAAAACAAATATATTTGTATTCTGAAATGAACAGCCCAGCCAACTGTGCTTTCTACTGACTATCCTCTGTAAAAGGTTTATTTGAACCTTGTGGAAGCTTTGAGAGTAAAACTGAAAAGTCCGAGCCCCCTTCCTTCATCCCACTTGGTACTCCTCAGAAATTACACTGTCAGAATGAATGCTTCCTCCTCAGTCTCTTGACTTATTGGCTTTGTGTCAAATTCTTTGGTGGTTTTATTTGTCAATCAGTGCACATCCTACATGACTTTCATGTGAAAATCATCTTAGGACTTTTTAAATGCCTATTCAGGCTTTTCTCTTGAAATATTGTGTTCTTGGCAACATTGTTTTCCTGACATGGGAAAGAAGATAATAATATTTGTTTCCCATATAATGAAACTGATATTTATTAGAATTAGCAACTTATTAAAGTCACACAGAGCCTAGCAAAGCCAGAATGTAGATACCAGAATTACGATAGCACATTAAAGATGAATCTGGAACATGCTCTTAGCATCTAATATGGTTAGTGGGCTTATAGGGAAGGATACTAGTCATATTACTCACACTGAGTAAGAAGACAAATGTTTCGTTTGTGAAGAGGAGTGTGTGTGGCTCTTCCTAGAGTCACCAGAGGAGACTCTTGAGAAGAGTGGGGATGACAACCAGCACTCCACAGATTGCAACTTACAGGAAGATGTAAAATTTAAGAGAAGCTCTTGGTGGAACTGCACCTTGTGCACTCTCTAGGCCAACTGCCTAAAAAATCTGCGCTAAGACAAACCCATGTGCTAATGAAAAGTTATTAATGGAAGTCCACAAATTGAAAGTTATTAGGGAAATGAGAGAAAAAGAAAAAAATATCAAAAAGTTGGTTAAATACTATCTACTGAGAAAATTATCCATTTCCTTTGGATTTTCAAATTTGCTAAAGTATGTATTTTCAAAGTATGTCCTTATGAGGCTTCAGATTTCCTTGGTGTTTATTGTTATGTACCCCTTTTCATTTCTAATTATGGTTTGTTTGTTTTTTTTGGAATTCCTCTCTTCATTTTTTCATTTAGATAAGGGTTTTTTAATTTCATTGATTTTTCTCATAAAACCAATTTTTTTTTTTTTGGTTTTTGGTTTTTGGTTTTTCAGTACAGGGTTTCTCTATGCAACACCAGGCTGGCCTCGAACTCACAGATTGCCTGTCTCTGCCTCCAGAGTGCTGGGATTAAAGGTGTGTGCCACCACAGCCCTGCAAAACCAACTCTTGGTTTCATTGATCCTTTGTCAATTTGTCCCCTATTTTATTGATTTTAGCCCTGAAATTGATTATTTCTTGCTGTCTACAACTTTGGGGTGTGATTTCTTCTTTTTGTTCTATAGATTTTAGATGTGCTGTTAAATTGCCAGTATGAGATTTCTCGATTTTTTCTAATGTAGGTACTTAGTGCTATGAACTTATTTCTAAGAACTACCTTCCTTGTGTCCCATAAGTATGATCATGTTCTATATTCCTTTTCTTTCAATTATAGAAAGTTTTTTTAATTTTAAAAAAAATTTCTGACTTAAACTATTTTCCATCATTAGACTCAGCTTCTATGAATTTGTTAGTTTTCTATTGTTTCTGTTGGTGTTGATATCCAGCTTTAATCCATGTTGGTCAGACAAGATGAAGGGTATTATTTTAAATTTCTTGTACCTGTTTAGACTTGCTTTGTTTCTGAGTACGTGGTCAATTTTGTTGAAAGTTCCTTGAAGTACAGTGATAAAAGGTATATTCTTTTGTGCTTAGGTGAAATGTTCTGTAAATATCTGTTAGGTCCCATTTGGTTAATAATGTCAGGTAGTTCCAACATTTCTGTTTAGTTTCTGTCTGGGTGACCAGTCTATTTGTGAGAGTGGAGAACTGTAGTCTCCCTCCATCAGTGTATCAGGATCAGTGTGTGATTTAAGCTGTAGTAATGTGTCTTTTACTAACTTGGTTGCCCTTGTGTTTGGGGTACTGTTGTTAAAAACTGAAATGTCTTCTTGGCAGATTTTCTCTTGGGTGAATACGCAGTATTCTTCTTTATATCTTCTGATTGATTTTAATTTAAAGTCTATTTTGTCAAAAGTTAAAGTGGCTGCATCATATTGCTCCTTACACCTACCTATTAGTTTGGAATATCTTTTCTCAACCTTTACCCTGAGGTGATTCCTATCCTTGATGTTAAGGTGTGTTTTTAGGATACAGCAGAAAGGTGGGTCCTCTTTTCCTATCAGTTACATTAGTTTGTGTCTTTTCATTGGAAAATTGAGATATATCAATAACTAATTATTGTTGATTCCTGTTATTTTGTTGTTTGTGTTCTTGTTGTTATTGTTATTGGTAGTGGTGGTTTTTGTTTGTTGTTGTGGCAGTGGTGGTGGTGGTGGTGGTGTGTGTGTGTGTGTGTGTGTGTGTGTGTGTGTGTGTTATCCTTCTTTTGAATTTGTTGGTCTGGGATTATTTATGTGTTGGGTTTTCTTGTGTGGTTAACCTACTTCATTGGAGTTTACCTTCTAATATCTTCTGTAGAGCTGGATATGTAGATAGATATTGCTTAAATTTGGTTTTATTGTGGAATGTCTTGTTTTTTCCATCTATGGTGTTTGAAAGTTTTGCTGTGTATAGTAGTCTGGGCTGGCATCTGAGGTCTCTCAGAGTCTCCAGTACATTGTTCAAGGCCCATCTGCCTTTTGGAGTTTCCATTTAGAAGAGAGGTATAATTCTAATAGGTCTGCATTTATATGTTACTTGATCTCTTTCCCTTGAAACTTTTAACATTCTTTCTTTGTTCTGTTTGATTAGTATTTTGATTATTATGTGCCAAAGAACTTCCTTTTCTGGCCTATACTATTTGGCGCTATATATGTTTTTTGTACTTTGATTTAGGTTAGTGAAATTTTCTTCTATGATTTCATTGAAAATATTTTCTTTGTTTCTGACCAGTGTTTCTACTCCTTCCTCTGTTTCTATTATTCTTAGATTTGGTCTTTCCATAGTGTCCAGATTTTCTCAATGTTTTGTGCCAACACTTTTTTAGAGTTAGCATTTTTTCTTCTAGAGTTAATATTTTAGAGTTAACATAGACCAAGGTATTCATTTCTTTTATTGTCTCTTCAGTTCTTGAGAGTCTCTTTTCCATGTTTTGTATTTGATCAGTGAGGCTTGCCTCTGAGGTTCCTGTTTGAGCTTCTCAACTTTTCATTTCCAGAATTCCCTCACTTTCTGTGTGTGCAAGTGTTATTGATTCTCTTGATACTTTCAGGACTTGAAGTGTTTTGTATTTCATTCCCTTCCACTGTTTGTTTATGTTTTCATAGATTTCTTGAAGAGAATTATTCATTTCTTCTTTCAAGGCCTCTATCATATTATTTATACAGGCTAGTGTAAAGTCTTTCTTCTTGTGCTTCAGCAGAGCTGGGACAGTCAAGGCCGATTGTGCTAGCGTTGCTGAGTTCTAGTTGAAACATCTTCTTCATGCTGTTATTGACTGTGCTTTTACCCTGGTATCTGGGTATCTGGGTTTGGGAAGATTGTAAATCTGGGTCCTGATAGCTGTCCTATCTTTGTTGGGTAGATGTTTTCTTCCTTGTTTTCTGTTGCCCTTGGTTATTAGGTGGTTTTATGTTGCCTAGAAGGAAATTCTTCAGGAGTTTTGATAGGTATGGCTCTGCTTCCTTGGCAAGGGTGGCAGAAATTGGGAAATTTTTAAACTAAACAGATGAAATGGGGCTGAGCAGACAGCCCTGTGGTTACAATGCTTGCTATCCAACAATGAGGCCCTACGTTCATATCCTCAGTCTGTCATTTAAAACTAATAGTGAACAAACAAATAAATGGAAAAAAAGCTGACTAAACAAATAAATAAATAAATTAGGGAAGAAATAGAGAAAGACATGTAATATTGACTGCTGATTTTCATATGCACATGCTAAGATGATAAATAAAGAAATTAATGAGTTAAAATTTAAAAGATACTTTTCTAGAAGTGCATGGTTGCTGCAGAAGGTAAGCAGTGAAGCTCTGACAACCATTTAATGCAGCCTGATTTATAAGGTGAAAAGCGATGCAACAAGTTGTGGATAATTTAAGGAAATACCATGAATTTAAAATAAAACTTGATTGGGATTGCATTGTTAATAGACCACTAAATTCCTAGTAAATTTAAATGTTAACCCATTAGAACCAATAAGAAGATAATTATAGAGCAAAAGCTATATAATAAAATAAAAAAATAACTGTAAGATTCATGTAGAAAGATCAGGTAAGTTACAGAGAGAAAAATATTAGAAAAAGTTAAATGTTTAATACTACCACGTTATCTCAGAAGGTAATGTAGTAAGATATTTAACATGGTCCTGTTACTTCTCTATGGATTCTGTCTAGACCACTCACAAGATTTTTTAATTCCACAAAATCTGTAATCAATATATAGAATTCAATATATCCTGAGTTAAGCCTGTGTTGCTGAGCTTTCTATTCAATTGTGACTATTGTCTCACTGAACACTAAGAGGTACCTTGAGTATGCCAGTAAGTTTTTATATTTTTTATTTGTGTACATGTGGTGTGCGTGTGCGTGTGCGTGTGCGTGTGCGTGTGCGTGTGCGTGTGTGTGTGTGTGTGTGTGTGTGTGTGTGTTACCTGTGTGCCAGTACCCAAATGGGACTGGGGAGGGTGTCAGATCAACTTCAGCTGGAGCTACAGGTGCTATGAACTATCATACATAGTGCTGGGAATCAAACTCAGTTCACTGATCTGTCTTTCTAGACCTTAGTGTTTGAATTTTTGTTTATTTGTTTTTGGACTGTCTTTATTTGGTTTGTTATTGTTATTTTATTGAAATGGGTCTTACTTCATGACTGGCTCGCAGGAAAGCAGAGCTCTGCCTGTCTCTCCCTCCAGAATGTTGGGATTAAAGACATTGTTAAAGCTTTTAATGCATGTTAATATATTGCTAAAGAAGCAACTGAGTTATGTAGGAAGTTAAGGGTTTCTTTCTAGGTCATTCAGCTAGTCATTGACCAAGTGGATCCCAATATCTGTTCATCAGTCCAATATTTGTCTTCCAAAGCAAGACATTTTCCATTGGAACTATAAATAAACTTAGTAAAACTTACAGAAAAATCTAGTTTATGAAAATATCTAAAGTCATTGAATTCAGACAGTGACATATTAGTCTCTTTATCAAATAGTTTACACGAAAATCAGTATATATATGGACATTAGGAGAGAAATGAAGTGAAGAAAGTTGTAACCAGACTGAGTCTTTGCTTGAATACATTATGATTGAAAATACTTTTTTTAGCACACAAAGAAATAGTTTCACATTAGAAAGGACACTGCTGATTTAGGGACCACCTCTCCATATATATTATTCCTTTCACTTAGTCTCCAGAAAGATGACAATAAAGAAACAAACAAGAACTCTATAACCTAGAGGAGAAAAAGAGAACTAAATATAAATATGCACATATCTCAGCTATGGGTAGACTTTAAAGTAGAATAAAATCATAACTCTTATTTTAAAATGTCTTGGTACTTATTTCAAATGGAAAAGTTGCATCAGAAGCAAATTGTGTTGTTACAACCCATTAAAGCATCATTTGACACCAGAGAGAGTTAAAATATTCCCTGATCGTCTCTGTGCCTTTGTGTTCTTTCTTCTTCCCACTGTAGGAGTGGGGGCATTTAAATTGATTCATGAGGGTGATATACTATAACCCCTCAGATTTAGGAACAGGTTTTTTTTTTTTTTTCCTACTCACAATTAGGCTCCCATACAAAGTTTCTACTTTACTTCAAGCTTATGTTTAATCAGTCACACTAGATTTTATTTACAATGATTACACTTATTTTTATTTTGTACAGTGTAAGACATTGTAGCAAGTGCTGGGCAATTTTGGGTGGCCTCATCAATAAGGCAGCTTCCCTCAGGTTCCATTTTTCATACTTTATACCAGTCCTAGACCAAGATCTAAACTCATTCCTAACTGTATTTTCTTTCTACATGCTCTAAAGTGATCCTGTCTTTGAAATTGTGCAAAATGTGATTGTTTATAAATTCCTTCATCAGGTACTTTTCCAGTTGACTTCAAATGTCTTTTAATGACAAACTCACAGAAATTATGGTTTGAAATGTGATCAGACATACAGCAGAATATGCCTTCTCTCTGATTCAATCCATTAGATGTCTGAAGGCCACAATCCATCTTCTCCATCATTGCTGCCAGGGATGATGGGCTAACGACTTTTTAAAGAGACCAATCCTTAAAGCATTCTGCATGCTATCCACTTCTTCCTTCACTTAAAGTTTTAGCCTCAGCTGACTTCCTGCATTTTCTACACACTGGCCTCTCGTTATGCAGACTTAACAGAAAGCAATGCTGGTCAATTATGGGAACTGTTGTTTTCTCTGTTCATCACACATGCACCCTTCCTCTGGGAACTGTGCCCTACTTTCCATCAAGAAAACTTTCTTCTTCCAAACTTGTTTTATCAAGGAAGAGAAACAAGTATATTGTTTCCCAGGACCAAGTTAGTCAAGTGTGTGGTCCTCCCAGGACAACAATCTTAGGGTTGAATACAAACATAATGCATGGAAAAATTTCAGCTCTAGAGTTATTTTTTATTTGAGTTCTGTAGCAGGTAGCTTGTCCTCTTCTGCCCTTCCTTCTTTCCTTCTCTCCTTCCTTCCCTCTCTCCTTCCCTACCTCCCTTTCTTTCTTCTTCTTTCTCTTTTTCCTTTTTCATTCTAATTTGCCAGATGGTTTCTCTTGCAAAAGAACCAGACATCTTAGAAATAAATATCCATTCTATGTCAATTCTCCAAGGATGTAGAAGACTAAAAATATCCCAACTTGATTAATAAGGCCAACATGACCTCATAACTGAAATGAGATGAAGATTTTATTATAATATTTTTATTAATTCTCTGGGAGTTTTATACAATGTATTTTGGTCACATCCCCCCCCCACTCTTCCTCCCAACTCCTTTCAGACCCACTCCCACTTTATAGGCCTCCAACTTTGCATTTTTTAAAAAAAAATAATCAACCAAGATTCTTTAACACTCATTAATAAAAAGTTTTAATATGTTTTTAACTGAAATAGAATTATACCACTTTTTCTTTCCTTTTCCTCCCCCTAGTCTCTCCTAGTTACCCTTCTCCAGATCCCTCCCATGTTACACAACTCTCAAGTTTTCTTTTTCTTTATTATTGTTGGATATACATTTATGTATGTGCAAATATCTATAAATAGAGTCTGATGCATCCATTTTTATTGGTGCTGTATATATGGTTTCAGGGCATTGGACAATCAATAATGGGACTCACCCCTGAGAAAGACTAATTATCCTTCTCCCAGCAGTCACTAGTTGCCTGTGAATTTCTGTCTATGGATAGGACCCCACAAAAATTTCCCCCATTCACATTAATATGCTATAGGTATTGCCCTTGCCCCAGTCTTCTTTGTGCATTCATTTCTATGAGACTTTTTCACTGTAGACTTCCTGATATTGTGGCCCTTACATTTTTTTCTGCTCCTTGAGCCATAGATGCAGGAGCTATGATGTAGATGTATCCACGGGGGCTTGGCTCCCCACAATTTGTTGACCTCTGCGTTCTGTCCAGTGGTGATTTTCTGTGGTCAAAGTTTGCTTACCAAGAGGTAGTTTTCTACATTTTTGAAAATATATTTTTACTTAAAATTTTTTTTTTACATTTATTTATTTGAGAAGGTTATGTGCCATAGTCCACCTGTGGAGGTCAGAGGAGAACTTGTGGGAATCGATCCTGTCTTTCCACCATGTGAGGTTTTAAGGATCCAACCTAAGCTTGGTTGTAGGTGCCTTTTACCCACTGAGCCAGCTTTCTGGTCTTTTTAACGATTACTATAGAGAGTTACATGAAGTCACAAGCCATGTGGTAGTTAATCTATATGTCCATTTTGCTAACTAAGAAATGTTCAGTTACCAGGTGAAGTGCTATTCCTATCTGTGTTTATAATGGTGTGTATGGGGACTGGTACTTCAGTCAGTGTGCTGGGTGCAGATTCTGCTCACCAATGTGAACAGTCATCCCCCACTCGACTCAGGACTGAAAAAGAAAAGAAAATCAGTACAAGGCAAAATCCCTCCCCCTTCCTGAGCCAGGATGTTCCTCTTCTCTGCTCTCAGACATGGGTTTCCTTGTTCTTGGGTCTTCGGACACTGGATTCAGACTAAATACCTTTTTTTTCTTTCCTCTGTATGTCAGAGCTCAGGCTACACTGCACCACTTCACAACTTCTTAATTCTTTAGTTTTCGGAGAGCATATTGTGAGACTTCTGAGTCTCCATCAGTCTGTGAGCTTATTCTTCAAATATTGTCTATGGAATATAGTCCACAGATAATGCACACACACACACACACACACACACACACATATATATATATATATTTCTTTGGAAAACTCTAATTCATATTAATATGTCTGAAATTGAAATCATGGATTCAAAAACCCCTAATACAATGTCATCAAATCCAATCCAGCAGCATATAGAAAGAATGTGTTATAACCAGGTTCATCTTATACCAGCAATGTAAATTTGTTTCAGCCCTTGACATGCAGCATAATTCACCATGTGAATATACTGAAATCATAAAAATATGACAACATCATAAATATGTCACAAATTTCAATATTCCTTTACATTATAACCTTCTATGATACTAGAAATTAAAATGAATGTTACCATTCTGAGTGATGACATGATACAATGCTTTTTTATAAAAACTGAATTCTTTCCTCCTAAAATTAAACAAAGCAAAATGCCTGCTCTCTCAGGTTCTATCTTATATTCTGTTGACATTCCTAACAATACAATCAATGAAGAAAAGACACACCAACCACAAAGAAATGAACGCACATATCTTTCTTTGTAGACAACATGATTACTATAGAAAAAGTCTCAAAGAGTCTAAAAGAACTACTGGAAGGAATAAATACTTTTAACAACTTCATCAGCTCCTAGATAAAAGTAAGAAAGAATCAATTATGTATCTTAACACTAGTGACAAAAACGAAGTTGAGATTTATAAACAGTGTTACAGCAGGTCAAAATTTAAGATGCTATTAGGTAAGAAATTGACAAAATGTGTGCCAGTGTTATATGCTGAGAAATATACAAACAGAGGGAACTAGATTTAAAAAAAAAATAGAGAAACATGCCATGGTTATGAGTTCAACAACTCAGTATTGATCAATTTTATCAAAATCAATCTACAAATTCAACATAATGTTAATTAAAATCTTTACAATTAAGTTTTTATAAGAAAATAATTTGAAAGTTACAGAGAAGACTAACATAAACAATGTAAGCAGTATTAGAAAAGAACAGAGCTGAAGGATTTCACCATCTCTGATTCCAAGACTAATTGTGAAGCTGAAATGGCTAAGATAGACACGTGGTGAAACATGCAGCAAGAGGAGTCAATAACTTTAAGGTGACAGGTTCTTCAATGCAGCTGATCACCTCGACCATCTGGGTGGCTACTTTACAATAAAACTTAATGTAAACTAAAATTTGAATTTCATGCAATTTTCATATGTCATGATGTTTTTGATTGAGTAACAAATTCTCCACAGGTGCCTACCCTGAGCAGATTTGTACCAGGGTCTAGAATAGATGCTACAAGTGGCTAGGATACTAATCTGAGGAATACCAAATGAATCTAAGCACACCAAGATCTTTAATCCATTCACTTTATTCTTCTAAGTCAATTCTATCTACAAAGCTATCTACACAGCTTCTTTTCTGTTCTCATACTTAGCTCTTCTCTGTCCCTTCTTCTGCTGTTTTCTCATTATTCTAAACTTAGTTTCTCTTTCATCTTTCTCCCCGCAAGCATATATATGTCCATTCATTAATAACTTGCTAGTTAAAAACTACAAAGTAAACTCTCAAGGACAAGTATTCTGATAAGAATCAAACTTGACAAAGACTTGGTCAGCTTAATTGGTGACTGACAACAGCTGTAGGTCGTAAAACGTCCTGGCTATCTCTTAAAGGGATTGCTGCAAGGCTTACAAGGGAAGAAATTAAACCAATGAGAGATTTAAGGAAAAGTCAAAGAATACCTGTGCTATTTTATCTGGTTAATAATATCCAGACATAATTAGTCAGTTAATAGCCTTTTTCTGTTGATCATTTGAATCTCAGAACCTATACATAATTAGTCTACTGAGCCTAAAATCTTGCAATAAAAACTGGTGTAGAAATAAACACAAAGTATTAATTGTTTTTTGAATCAGAGTGGAGAAGTACCAGTGGAGGAAACTTAGGGTAACATAGGTGCTATTGATCTCTTGAAGGACTAAGATATACCCAGGCCAGACACCTGCACTGTCATTTCTAGTTTGCTGTAATTTTTCTGAGGGTTTTGATCCAACAAGACCAGGCACCTTCAGTTCTTCTCTGTGAAAGTTCTATGAGGACACTTTGTCTACCCAGTTTTGTCTTGTGAGTGACTAAGGATGGAGAAGAAGACCTCCAAGTGTCTACAGTGCACATGGAACAACAGACCTAGTATGAAGCATATTTTAGCATGTTTCTATTCATAAAAATTGTACAGTTAAATAAAAAACCAACTTCTAGACCATCCACAATTATGTCTGCCCATAAGATTGAGATGTAGTTAATTAGAGTACATGTACACATAACATGGAAATGCATGGTAAATGGGGAGACTGATAGCTGTTATTGCACAAGAAGTTTACAACAAGAAACTGCCAATTCACTCAAAAGGCAGTAATTCCATAAGGCCTTGCATGATGTCTACTCCAACAGAACCCTTGGTTCAGATAGATTGACCTTCTGGGCACTAGTTGTCACCTGCTGTATACTCCCATGCTCTTTTGCTACCAGCAGCTCTCAATAAATAAGAACACACAAAAATATTCTTTAATCACAGATCATGTAAAAAGGCAGCAGGCCAGATTTTGCTAAGTTCTGCATTTAGAGGTTAGCTACATGGACAATTATCAACAAAAATAAGACAATTCAGGAGAAAATAATAGTCTGTTAAATAAATATTTAGGGGCAACCAAGTCTTCCCCACCTCATATCATACTAAAAAAAATAACTAAAAATTTATCATATATATCACAGCTATCAAAATTATAGAATGTAAAATAGAAGCTGAATCTCTTTAATTCTAATCTGTGAAATAAATTTTAGTATATAAAATAAATCATTAATACCAAGCACTGAAACAATGAATGACTTTAGTTCTCCTCATTGGTGGTTTTAAAAAAATAGTGAAACTACTTTGGAAAAAAAATAGTGTTTCCTTATTCAGTTAAATACTTACAACTGATTAAGGAATCCTAATTCTAGATGTTAGTTTCAGAGAAGTGAAAATACATCTTCAAATGAGACAAAAATCTTTATGACTGATAATCATTGTTTGGGTAACTGACTGTATTTGGAATAATCTAAAATGCAAGGCTTGGGAGCTCTTGTGAGGGATTTCTTGATAGGATTACTTGAAGTGGGAGGGCACCCTCACTTTGGATGGCACCTTGCCATGGCAGCCCAGATGAAAGAAGCCAGAAGGAGGAAAACTTGTTTTTGCCTGCCTACCTTCACTCTCACAAGTGAAGTACATTTATATATTTGCCGCCTCATTCTCTCACTGATATCAGAACCTGGCTAGTTTGAACTTCTAATGAGGACTGAAAATCATAGGCTTTCCTGGAATCCTCAAGATCTTCAGCACCAGATTGAGACTGCTGAGCCATCGAGTCTAGTGAACTGTGGGAACCCATAGAGGCTTCTTAGTGAGAAACTACTCAGGGTCGGAGAATTTGAGCTTGCTTTACCCAACAGGGCTGCATAGTGAGATGATTTGTGCACAGTGTGTTTACCAGGTGTTTGGAAGGGTCTACACTTGGCTGTATGGTGTGCTTTGATCTTACAAGAGGTATTTTGCCTCTCCCCTTGGCTTGTTATAAAAAGCCCTTTTGAATAAAGGATGAGGCTGGTGTGTATTGACCCAGGCCCTCCCGAAGTTATCTTGTGTTTCTGTCTTTCTTCTCATCAGCTAGGTCTCTTTTTCTGTCCTTCTTCTCATCAGCTAGGTCTCTTTTTCTATCTATCATTTCTTAATTCCTCTCTCCTCCTCCTAAGAACCCTTCAAAAGGTGGGAGCCGGACTCCCACAGTGAACAAAGCAGCTGCCAGGTTCTAGGCTTCTCCAGTGTGAAAATGGCCATTGTTAGATTACTCAAACTATACTCTGTAACTCAATTTAACAAATGTCCATTTGTATATATTCTTGCTCTAGGTCTCTTCCTCTAGATTACCCTGAATAATGTAGTCTATATATGAGTATTTATTATTAGTGTCCCAAACCTGAATCCACCAACCTGTCTCTTCCCAGGAAAATAGATAACAAAGCTATGGCTAATCCATATGATATTATACCACTTAGAAAAAAATATATAAAATAAAAGAAATAACAGCAATAAATATTTATCACACTGTGCTATTAGAAGAGGCTCAAAAGACAGCAATGCTATCTGATACTCTCCTGGAGAATGAAGATGAACATCCTTGTCATGTTGACTTTACTAATCAGGTTGCGATATTTTTACTCTTTTAATTCTTGAAGCAGTGATGAAGAGGTAATATTTATTCCTACAATATCTGGTACCTTTGCCAGAAAAGCCATGTAGCAAATTAGAATGAAAAATCAAAGGTTTTATCTTAGAAAAATGAAGGAGAAGGCCATCAGAAGCACACTAAGAAGTCTGGCATGAGAGCAGTTCTCCCATCCGAGTACCAACCAGGCCTTCCCCTGCTTAGCTAAGGATAATGCTAAATCAGATACGATTATCTCATTCAGGATAACGTGCCTGTTAATTTATAGTGTTTCCCTTCTCTGAACTTGTAGAGGTTATCTGAACTTTGGTGGAGGTGGCAACTCTTCATCACTGTGAATGTTTATTTGGCAGATGTTATAAAAACAGGAACCAGGAGTGGGTACACCTTACCAACATTCGAATTCTATCAATATCAATCTGATTGTAATGGAAAAATTAGAGAAATATAATCTCTAATTTTAATGAGAGTCCCTCAAGTTGAGGGACTGGGAGGATCAAAAAAAAAAAAAAAAAAAAACAAACAAACAAACAACAAAAAAAAAAACTAATAACAGAGAATGAGGAAGTGTATGGGACAGGCAGAGAATTGAGAATGTGGAACACTGAAAACCAGGGTATACTGTGTGACTGCTGAGCAAAAAAGCAAGAAAGGAAGGAGTCAGGACACTGCAGGCCATAGGGCAGCGACAGGCATGGCTGTTTTACACATAAAAGTTATATTAGTCTCAAATGAAAATGGAGAATGAGAAAAATACTTTTAGAGTTTTATTAAAACCAAACACAGTAAAATGGGGCCTAGAAATGGAATGAAAATGTGTCCTGTTTTTCATGATGACACTACAGAATTATAGGTGGATGTGAAAATTCTTCCTCGGGGGAAGAGAAGAGAGGACATAGTATCTGGAAGATTAGCAAAGCCATAAGAACTTCAAAAAGACCTGGCCTTAGGAGTCTCTTCTCTACAGGAAAGCAGGTTCCTGCTCAAGTGCCTTGTGCGATTTTGCACAGGATTTCATCTGAGAGGATTCCAGGGTAGCAGGAAGTGTGGTGGAACCCAGAGAACTGGGGGACATAAGACTTAAATTTCAGATCTGAATAATAATTAAGATGTTTATGTGCAAGCAAAACTTCAACTGTAAATTTAAAAACTTGACACAGGAAGGGTAAATTTAGAGGAGTATAGGAAGGTGGGCCCAGAAAAGTAGGGAAGATTTTACTCCTGGACATTTGGAGTCATGCCATAAAACTTTACATCTCTGGATGTGGACAGGTGAGGAATTTTGAATCCTACATAGCCAACATCCCCATTGTAGCCTAGAACATAATGCTACTCAAAGCTCAACTTTCCCAAGGACAGCTAGGAATTAGGAGAACCCTGCCTTCACATTTTAAGGTTAAGTAAGAACATAGGTAACAAATTGTAGTTGGCAGCAGTTAAGAAACATATCTTTTGACTTGGTTCTACTTATTTCGATGGGTAGTTAGACTGTGTGGAAGGTGCAAGTAGACTGACTGATTGTGATTTGGTGTTTGCTAGAACACTGAGGGAGAATAACAAGCACAAAGCCCATGGCACCATCACAAGTTAAGACCCCTGGAGCCCAGGAGGAAACCGTTCTTAAGTGATATTATTACTTCATATGAATGTAGCCATTTTTCACCATTTTATGAACAGTTCATTGAAATAACGGAACATATTGGGAAGAACTGTGATTGACTAAGACAAAGCTTGCTCTAAGCCTGAATTTCTTCAGGAATAACAGCTCGTGTTTTAAATTGGATTGTAGGTTGTAAGGAATGCTCAGAATCGTGCTCTCCTGTTGTCTTCACAATGAGATGATTTCGTCTTCATTTTTAACAAAGTGAGACTTGAGACCCAGAGAGAGAAGTTGTCTTGATTAAAAGCTTCTAGCGATAGCGGTTGTCACAGAAGCTTCTTCCTGCAGCAGATGGGAATAAATAGAAAGACACTCCTTTCAGGGCTCAGGGAGCCCTGGGAAAGAGGAGGCAGAAAAAGAGTAAAAGCAGAGGGGATGGAGGACACCAAATAAACAAAGCCCTCTGAATCAACATGACCAAAGCTCAGGTGAACTCTCAGAGACTGAAGCAGCATGCACAGGGCATGCGCAGGTCTGCACTGGGGCCTCTGAATACGTATATCATGACTTCCAGTTGAATGTTTTTACTGAATTCCTAAGTTTGCAATCAAGAGAGTCTCTGAATTTTGGCCTCTGGTGTCTCTCTTTCCTTCTGTTTGTTTTGTCCCATTCTGATGCATTAGTTTTTACTTTCTCTTATGATATATTGTTTTATTATTATTATTATCTCTTAGAAGCCTTTTTTAAATGAGAGACAGAAGTGGGACAGATCAAGACTGGAGGGGAGATGAGGAGTAGAGGGAGGTGAAACTACAATTATGATATAGTGTGTTAGAAAAAAACTCTATTTTCAGTAAAGGGAAGGCAGCCAACAAGAGAAAGGGAAAAGCAGACAAGCAAGAAAGGACACTCTGTTCAAGGGATGTGGCTGCAGTTCACTTATTGATTTCTGTGGGACTAATAAGTAACTTTCCTATGGGGGGGGGGTAAGAAAAAAAAAAAACACCCAGCAAAGGCCAAGCTGAAGAGAAATTCAGTCATCTGATTCAGACTCTAATGATGTTTCTGCTGTGTCTGTGTATTGCTTTAGTGGCTAATTGTCACATTATTGTAATGTGTGAGCAGAAAATCTGCATCCCTAAGTCTCTGATTTGGTCCAGTGGTGCTTTGGAGTCTGCTTTAACCTTCTTGACATCCCTAAAGATTTTCTCATCTGAGAGATTCACTCAACTGTGTGTTGTGACTTAGCAGGGTCATTTGGGAGAGTCTTTTACAGAGTACCTAATGCAGCCCAAGTCTGCCTGAGAGGTCCCAAGGAAACTGGATAATAGGATGAGTATAGCTTTGAAACTAAAGACCATAATGAGCTATCTGATAAATGCCCTTTAGTGAGTTAAGTCATCTCTATGAAACTTAATATATTAGCATATATCATGTTGCTATAATGTTACTGAGAGTGGGTATTTATACAGAGAGGAAATTCAGCCCATGTTTTCAAAGTTAAAGTGAATGCAATAGCACTTGTACCAGCTGGCTCTGGAGAGGGTCCCCTTGGATGTGTCATATGAGACAAAAAGTGGGAGAGAAATGCAGAGAGCCGTTGATGTGGCTGGATCATTCTTTCTTGAAATTCCCCTCGTTAAGATGTAACTCAGTTTTCCAGAATGACCTTAGTCACATCTGAAGGCAGCACTTCCACTGATTTAACCAGCTTCCCCCATCCCATCACATGAAGATCCTTCTTTATCTCAGCAGTGCTTCACTGGGACCAAGTTCTCAACACACCAACTCCTGAGAGACACATTCACACCACATTCACACCATAGCCCTGGACTTCCTAATGTACAAGAGCTTAAGCTACTTTACAGAACTGCAATGAAATTGTAGCTTAAGCAGACAATATCACGTACAATAACTAAAAACAGAGCTTTAGCCCAGTGGTGGTGGCACACAGCTTTAATCCCAGCACTCGGGAGGCAGAGTCAAGTGGATCTCTGAGTTCGAGGCCAGGCTGGTCTACAGAGCAAGATGTAGGACAGGCACCAAAACTACACAGAGAAACCCTGTCTTGGAAAAAAAAACAAAAACAAAAAACAAAAAGCAAAAGGGCAAAAAAACAAAACAAAATAAAAAACCAGAGCTTTAAAAGTTAAAGTTTGGAAATATAGGAGACAAAAAAAAATCCACAATTGAAAAGTCACAAAGATAAGATAATGCTGAAAATCAAATGAGCTCTGAGAGTCATCTGTAGGATCTTTTGGTTAAGATTTTACTTTAACGCAAAATTATTCTACTTGGCACAAAATTATCCATCTATTGACAATATTCTGAAATAACTCATATTCAGAGTTATTCAAGATAGTTGATGGGTTTTTCTCCCACAAACATACACATAAAACCTGCAAGATGTGCATTTCAAGAGACCGAAATGGAAACTTCTGCAATTCAAAATAAACCCAAGTTAGTGGTGTCTAAAATTAAGCCCAGTGTGTTTCTGTCTACAAAGGAGAATATGAGTATGTGTTCCAAAGATGACAGTTATACTCTGCTGGGGGGTGAGGCCCTCTGTGAGAGACAGAGCTGATGGGCAATATGGGCACTGTCCTTGTAACAGATAACTCATGTGCCACTCCAGCTGAAGCACATTAATTCTCTTTGCCCCAAAGCTAGCACCCAACCATTGTCACATTCAGATGCAGCTTTGCTGGAGGCACCATGCCACATCTCTGCAGAGACTTCCTCCTTACTTAAGACAGTCTTGCTTTGCAAGTTGAGACAAGGACATCTGCTTATGAATGATTCAAGATACACAGGTGGCCCAGAGTTGGGCCTGGCAGGCAGATCCTGAACCCCACCCCCACTCCAGGAAGATCCTTTGTAAATGGGAAGAGCAGGCCTACAGCCAGATTCCTGCTTGGTCAATTATGCACAGTGGCTGTCAGTCAAGTTCTCCTGCTTGCATCCTCATGGAGGCTGATTGGTGGTTAACATAGCTGGGCTATGCTTGAGGGTGGCACTCATACATTTATGGAAGCACCAGCAACCTAGGATTGCAGCCTGACTCCTCTTGCTACAAACAGAAAGCTGTGATTATCTCCTTGTATGAAACAAGCTGTTACTGAGACTACAGTATGTCCCTTCCTTTCCTTTTTTCTCAGTCCAGGTTTTCCACAAAGCTTCAACCTGTACTGGTTATCTCAGCAGGAGAGAGTGAGTATGAAGGGTTATGCAAGCCCCCTCCCCCAAATTCATTGGTTGAGTTCTCAGCTCCCAATAACTCAAAATATGAGTGCAGTGGGAAATAGAGCAGTTAATCATGGTGAACTCATAGCAGAACAAAATGTGGCATGATGGCATCCTTATCCAAAGGAAGTTCAGGCTTAGACTGACAGAGAGCACCTTGGGAAGATGGAGGCTGGTAAGTCAGGGACCACGAGGAAGTGCTCACTATCTACACTAAGCTAGAGAAAGGCAATGACTCTTTTTCATGTCCTTCACTATGATCAAAAACTGCTGATGCCTCATGCTGAAACAACACATCTCTTCTGTTTAAGCCACTCAGCCTCAGATGTTTTGTTATGGCAACCCAAGTGAACTTTCATGGGAACTCTGGTTTCTCAGAGGATGATTCTCAACTCCTTAAAAGTCCACATGTGTTTCTAGAACATCAGACAAATTAGGACTCAAAGTTTAGAACTAGATAGAAGTCAGTGAAGTTTCTCTAAGTCTAAACAGTCTGTTTTGGAGTCTCTGCTTAAAGGTTTAGAATCATAGTCATTAACAGAGTCAGGGACTTAGGAGAGCCTGATTAAGAATGTAAAGAATCCTGGCCCTTCACTGGCTAAATAATTTAGTAACGCCACCTCTACCAAATGCTTCTTTTGTTATGGTTCATCTAGCAGGGATCTCTTTGCTTTACATGAACTCCATAAGTGGGCAAAGAGAAGTCCTTAGTATAAACAGTTCTGGGCCCTTAAGTATCAAAAGCCTAGGTTAGGGCTGGCTTATTCAATCTTCCTTGTTCAAGTTCTGGAAGCTAAGGACATGTTGCTCCAGTCTGCAGAGGCCAGAGATGTGTGGCTTTAGATAACTGGGTTGGAGGCTTACTGCTCTGAGATTTAACCACCAGTGGCCCCAGTATTCAGTAGTTCTTTGAATTCAGCTTTCAGTATCAGGGAATTGCAGCAGCCGTCAGTGACTGCCAGCATTGCAGCTCCTGGGTAGGCCTTAAGTATTGGAAGTAGCTACAATCCTGGCTTTTGGTGCAAGTGTGTTGGGACCCTTGACCCTTGACATCTAGTGTCATATAGCTCTTAAGTCTGGGATTCAAGCCGGGCTTTCTGTTTTTTTTGTTTTGTTTTTGCTTTAAGACAGGGTCTCACTATATAGTTCTGGCTGTCCTGGAACTCACTGTGTAGAGCAGGCTGGCCTCCAACTCAGAGCTCTACTTCTGTACACCAAGGGCTGAGATTAAAGGCAAGCACCACTACACTCATCTCTCTTTCAGTTCTGAACAGTTGCTGGGATTGTAGTTCTTGTGCCTAGAGCATCAGAGCCTTGGCAGGTCTGACTTAGCATCTACCTAGAACTCCTCTGGTGACAAGGGTCCATAGTTTCCATTTTCCAAATTGTCTATACTTCTACCATTCCCTCATTGTCTCTGCTACTTCTAAGTCCCATTGGTTTTGTTCCCAGCCACCCTCTGGAACTCTTTAGCTGGTGTCTTGCCTCTGCTGCCTCTATCACTGCAAGTTTTCCTGAAGTTTCCAGGCAGCAAGTTGCTGCTGCTTTCACCATTGCCATTAATCTGCTAAAGCTTCCACTGGTTTCCTTCTGTGTCACCAGCTCGGCCCATTCTTCTCACAGACAAGTTCAGAAATAAGCGAGAAACACTCATTCAGAAGAAAACTTTTATTGAGTCCAACTGTAAAATACAAGAGGCAATCAAGGAGGGAGTGACTTGACAGATTTGAAAAGTGAGTAAGCTATCTTACATATATAATCATAAAGAAATCATGGCAATGGCCTGTGCACAGTATTTACACAACCATTCATAAAAATGAAAGATCATGATCTATACCAGTCCCAGGCCTTCTGCTGGGACATCAGAATGAGAGTTCCCCTTTGGCTTGAGTGTACACAGCTACAGGGTCCTCTAGAGTACACCCAGGCTCATGTTGCATAGGGTGTTGCCTTTTTCTGGGCTGGTAGAAGCTGCCTGGAGTAATTATTACTAGAGCATGTTTTTAGTGGTAGTTGTATGGATTCTTTACAGCTGTTGAGATATCCTCAACATGACTAAAGTGTTCGTAACAGAGGGACTTCCATGACAGTAGTGTGGCCTGCTTAGTGACAGTTCTGTACTCCGGGTAGTTAGACATCAGAGGATAGCCTATTTTGTTCCCTGCTCTCGACAGGTTTGATGAATCATTTCCAGACATGATTAAAGGGGTTATTAACAACAAAGGCTGAAGCAAAGCTCAACACTAACACTTATAATAACACTTAATACCACTTCCTAGTATTTAATACCTCCTGCCCTAGTGCTCTGCTCTGGAGAAAGGGTTGGTCCTTCTGAACATAGGACGCAACATCTCCCATCCAGGAAGCATATGAAGATTTATGCTGCCCAGGCTAGGCTTCTTTTTCTAAAGAAGCAGGAGAAATTCTGTCTTCCCATGGTTAGATACCTTCTCCATTATCTGGATAATTCAGTTTCCCCTCAAAATTCTTTGGATGGTGGCCTTCAGGAAGTCTTGCTGACTTTTACAAAGCAAGGCCTACATATTAACCTATTTTAAAACAGGATATTAACACGTGTATTTCTCATACGAGACCAGGTCCTTTGTTTAAAATGTTATTTTAATTTCCAAATCCTAGTCCCTTACAAAATAAGTTTACATTAGACATACAATAAGTGAGTAAATGAATGAATGGATATAAATATACAGCGTGGTGCTGAGTCAGGGGCACCTTCCAGAAAGGAGTTCTGCTTTTCCTTTATGTTATCAATGGGGTCAGGTTTTAAGTTGTTTATTCCTGATGCTATGGCATGGCACAATGAGAAAGAGAAATACAGAAAAAAAAAATTGTATGTGGAGTGGGAAATTTATGGACCAGACCAGACACCCACAAAGAGACTGACAGTTTTCTGCTTATTCATGGAAAGACCCTCCATCTTATATTTACAAAACAGTCTTGTGCCTGGCATTTATTTAAACATCACTTCAACATATGATGTATCCCAGGAAGACAGTTCTACTGTTTGGTTTTGCTTGTCAACTTGACTCAAGCTAGAGTCATCAAAGAGGAAGGAGCCTCAGTTGAAGAAATGCCTTCATTAGATCCATCTATAAGGAAGGCATTTTCTCATTTTCTCAATTAGTGATCAATGAGGAAGGGTCCAGCTCATGGTAGGTGGTGCTATCTTTGGGCTTGTGGTCCTGGGTTTTATAAGAAAGCAGACTGAACAAGCCATGTAAAGCAAGCCAATAATCAGGACCCCTCCAGGGCCCATGCATCAGCTCCTAACTCCAGGATCCTGCCCTGTTTGAGTTCTTGTTCTTGACTTCCTTCAGTGATGAACAGCAATGTGGAAGTGTAAGCCAAATAAATCCTTTCCTCCCCAAATTGCTTTTTGGTCATGGTGTTTCATCACAGCAATAGAAACCCTAACTAAGACAACAGTTTTCTCATGTATAGTAGGAAAGCAAAGTCAAATACATTTTACAATAAATATTATATAATTGAATGAGAGGCAGGGGCAGCTCAAGCCTAATATATTCTTAGGTAGATGACTCTTTTAATTTTATGTTATTGATTTTTAAGATAGGGCTTAGGCTTTTGAATGAATACCTTCAAACAGAGAGAGAGAGAGAGAGAGAGAGAGAGAGAGAGAGAGAGAGAGAGAGAGAGAGAGAGAATAATCAATGATAAATGATATGTAGACAAATGATAGGTAGAGAAATGATAGGTAGACTAGGCAGACAGATGATACATAGACACATGATAGGTAGACAGATGACAGATTATAGATAGATGATAGATGAATAAATTTATACAGTTAATTCATAGAGGGTTAGATAGATAGACAGGCAGACAGATAAATAGAAAGATAGATAGACAAACAGGTAGCAGGTGAGTTAGTACATGTGGGCTTTGTGGATTAGCTTTCCTTGAAACACACACCTCTACAAAATAGTAATCTGAAAGTAACCCTTTGGAGAAGGGTATAAAACTTACATAGCTGAGAAGCACATTCTAGAGGAAAGTATTAGATAGAAAGTAAGTTACTTCTATATTGTCTTAGCTCTCACCTTCATTAACCAGTTGATAATTTATCTTCAAGTCTCAGTGCTGTTGTCTGTAGCATAGATAAGAGTAAGTTCTGACTTCACTTCTTAGTGTTATAATTGCATCAAGACAAGTCACTCTCCAAATCCTTTGAGAAGGTAAAAAATTGAATATCAATGTGTTTCGAGGTCTTCATAATCACTTTCCTTCCTATGTATGCCTCCGTTGTTATCTTTTTCTCTGACATTAAATACATCATTAACTTGCTTCCTATAAACTGTGACAAAACAGCAACAAGAACAACAAAAACTGGTTAATGTAAGAAGCAGGCTCAACTAAGGCCACAACACATCCCTGTCTCACTTGTCAGACTCAGTCAAGAACTTCTCAGAGACATGGAGAAATGGGGTAGGAGTGTTACTTGTAACAAGCTTTCCATTTTCACATCTCCCTCTTTCATTATCATTGTGACTAATGTTGTTATGCTCCGATCTCAGGGACCCTCAAAAGACCACCACAGAGACTGAATCCTCTACATAAAAGCAAAGAGCTTTTACTTTCAAGCCTGGAGCTTGGACTTTCTGTTCCACACAGCAGTGAAAACAGAGAGCCCAGAGGCCCAGGCAGGTTTTTTTTTTTTTATAGTAGCAGAGGTTGAGGTGAGGGGGAGTTCCAGCATTCAGGACCCTGATTGGCTGACATTTGTCTAGGGATATAAGGAATGCTTGGAATGTCAGGTATTTCCTCTTAGATGCAGGCCCCAGTGGGTGGAGTCAACTTATGATTTTCCTGGGCCCAGGTGTTGCCTGCCAGAGGTTGGTCTGGGCCTCTAAGCCTGTCATGGCAGCTGTGTGGTCAAGCTGTTTTGCTCCCCACCCCACCCCCTGATACTCACAATGTCATTATTACTGTGTCATTATACACCAGCTGTGAGACCAAAATGAGCCATCTTAGAAATAAGACCAAAATGCTTTCACCCTAAAATTAAGGCCTAAGATTTCTCCTTTTGAGAATAGGCCATTAGTTACTGAAACCAGTCAGTTCAGATTCCAGAAACAAGGAAGTGTAAAAGTACAGAGTCACAAGATAGTCACGAGGTAATGCCTGCCAGACTATGGAATGTCCTCTCCCTGGTTTCCAGGGTAACTGATCACAGAAATGCCCCCACCTGAGGGCAGCCAATGAGAAATGGTGGCGGGCAACCACTCCCTTAGAAGTAATTTCTAGAAGTCCCTAGAAGCGAGCCAATCAGAATTGTACCTGTACTAGCACCCCTAAATGATGTAACCTTGTGACTTTTCCCTTTAAAAACTGAGCTTGCAGACAGGTGGGCGCTTCCTCCAGCCTCCACTGCGTTGGATGCATTGGACGAAGTCCCTGCCTAGGCTTGTATTGCTTTTGGATATCCACGATTAAACCTTGCTTTTGCATTCCGGCATGCTCGTCTTTGGTGGTCTCTCTGGGGGTCACGATCTGGGCACAACACCAGCAAGGTTAGTGGGATGACCCAAATCAAATATATGTGTTATGCAAGGGCCTCATGTCAAAAAATTCAAAGCCCCTTGATTGGAATTGAGGGGACTGTCTGTGGGGTGAGCTTACTGGTTATGACTTCACACATTTGACTCAATGTTTCCTATCTTTAGATTCCATAGTCCAGCACTAGAATAAAGCTGAATCTGAGATCCAGTCCTTCCTTCTCTGTTTCAGGTTTGCTGAGACATTTGACTCAGCTTCCTGCCCTCCCCCCACCCCATTATAGCAATCACTTCCTGCCCTACCCCCACCCCATTATAACAATCACTTCCTGCCCTACCCCCACCCCATTATAACAATCACTTCCTGCTATATCCCCACCCCATTATGTCAATCAGTGTCCATGAAGGACAGAAGCCATTCAAGGAACTGACCAGGAGTGAATAATGTCTTCCCTTAGTGCCAAAAGGTTTTCTAGAAAGTTCCAAAATTAACTTACAATAAGTGTGAATTTGCCCACTGAATGAGTGTGTCTTCCTGAAATAAGGTGACTTATGCAAAGGAAAACAGCTAGCAAACATCTGATTAGAGACTTCAGCTAAGACTCAAAGGGTTTTTCATTTATTATATCAGCATTAGATTATAATCACATTGGCTTTTCTTCCACCTCTCCCCATCTCAGAGTGTTAGTGCTTCATTTGGTAGGTGTTGAAGTGGAAGCATATTAATAAACCAAGAGATGCCAGCTTTGTTCAGAGGCCACCACTGAAAAGAGATTTTCCCGGCCCAGACTGATCACTTCTTCCCTCACCCTTTTCACAGAATTCCTTTTCTCTATTGCAAAGTTACTATGGTTTTTATAGACAGTGGCAGCAGGTTCCCTAGTCTTTTTCTTGCTTTTAGTCTCAGCCTACTCCAATTTATCCCCCACACTGTAGCCAGAGGTAGCTTTTAAATTGTAAATTTGACAAAGTAATTTGCTGCCTAAAACCTGTCAGTGTCTACCAGTTCCCTTCAAGACAGCATTCAAAAGCCTTAAGAAGCCTTTCAAATCACCTGGTAAGCCAGCCCAAACAAGCATTCACACTTCATCTCTCACCCCACCTTCATGGAGTGCTTGCAGAGAGAAAAAGAAAAAAAAAATGCTAAGAACATGTAGGGATCCTAATTTTGCCTTTTTACATCCTCTGAATCTATGTAACTCACTCACATTCAATACATGTTAGACCCATTGCCACTCTATATTCGCCTTTGTGTAGCATCCTCAGTATTCAAGCATAGACAAAGCACAGGGATTGGAGGTGGGGGTGGGGCTCTCTCTCCTTCGCAAGCTTCACCTACTCAGCTTTTAGGAATTCGGCTTTAAAAAAATAAAAGTCTTCTTTAAAGGTGACCCTGCAGCCTCCTCTTGTAGCTCTTCTTTTCTGTCCTTCAGTTGACCTGCATTAGGCTCAGCACCCATGTAATGAATACTATGGCTTCTCTGCCCACACATGGCTGCCACTGAAACAGATTCTGAGAAAACTCCTCGTCTGCTTTAGACAGAGTAAGAGAGGAACAGAGTGCAATAGTATCTATATGTGTCTTTGCAAAAGGCAATCTGTTCCCAAGTTAAACTCAATTTGACAAGGGCATGTCCAATAATCAAGCTTTCATTCCCAAACGCAGTCAAAGCACACTGAGATAAAAAGAGAATCGTGCACAGAGAATTGGCAGTCATAGGACACAAGGCATTCAGAAAAGGGTATACTGGAGGACACTCTGCAAATGCACAGATGACAAAGCACACTATGGTTACAGTGAGCTGTGTGACCAGACAATCAGGAATGGGCACTGTGTATGAACTGTACAATAAGGCCTTAGGAAACAATTATGCTCTAGCTAAATACACACTGTATGTATTCATTCAGTACTACAGACAGCCAATTCATCTCCACCAATACCCTCACAAAGTCTTATTTCATAGTAGATATGTGTCTTTTCTAAATTATAGCAAAGTAAAGTTTCTGGTCCAGATACTAAAAACCCTGAGGAAAAGACTAGGTACATAGTAGAGCCTCTGCTTCGTCAGTGATGATGAGGCATGATTACACAAGTTATTCATTTAATTTGTTTAACTAATAATGCTGAGTCTTAATAGACAGCAGGCATAAAAGCGGGTAATGTATAAGTAAACAAGTCAGAAAGTAGACTGGTATTGTTAAAAGGTTAAAATATAGTTGTAGAGCCAAGATATGAAAGAAGATAATTTCTGATGATTTTTGTGATAAGTGAAGAAAATGAAGCAAAGTAGGCAGCGTCAGTTGACTTAGGAAAGGACTGAGACAAGTTGGCAGCTCATGAGTCACAGGATTAGGATGACAACATATGACAGGGAGGTCAAAGGATCCTGAAAATGTCCCCTAGGACCTCTTACAACTCCACTTATAAAGGTGGAATGACAAGTGCCCTGCTTCGCAGGAAAGATACAGCAGATAACAGACAGCAATGGGGAGACTTGGAAAAAATACACAACTGCAACTGATTTACTATCTCTCCAATGCAATAGACATTTCTAGAAATGTCTGTATTTCTAGTTTGTTTGTTTTGTTGGACTTTTTTGGGTTATCTGCATATTGGTAATAGGACATTTGCCATTCTCATTCTCATTTTTCTGATAATGATAACAAACTTTAAGCCTCAGGTTGTAGGATTAAGCAAGGGTAAGATGAAGTCTAGAATACTAAAACAGGAGTCGGGAAACTACAATCTGTATCTTAATCCTGTCAGTCATCTGTTTTTGAATGGGAGATTTGGCCAACTTTGCTTCTTAGTTCTTGTCAATTTTAACACACCAGAGTCACCTAGGAAGAGAGAACCTCAATTAAGATTGCCCTGTTGGCATGTCTTTTGAACATTTTCTTGGTTAATGCTTGATGTGGGAGAGCTCAGCCCACTATAGCTGGTGCCATCCATGGGCAGGTGGTCCTGGGTTGTGTAAGGAAGCTGACTGAGCAAGTCATGAAGAGCCAATCAGTAAAGTTCAGTCTTCCATGGGCTCAAACTCATTTTCTCTTTCCAAGATCTTGCCCTGAGCTCTTGCCATGGCTCCCCTCCATGATGGCCTGTAACCTGTAATGTGAAGGCCTTTCTTCCGCAAGTTGGCTTTTGGCAGTGATTTCATCAGAGTATCAGAAACCCTTGCAGGAAAGAAATCAATATCAGAGAATAAGGTATTTCTGTAATAGACCAAACCATGTTGGAGTTTTCAGGGAGGACTGTGAAAAGATTTGGGGGATTTGGTCTAGAAGAGGTTATTCAATGCTCAGAGCTGACGGAGCTACTATGGAAGTTTAGAAAATAGAAATGCTGAGAGAGGTGCAGAGATTGGAGACCTGGCTTGTGAAGGACTCTGTCAAGGCCATTTGGGCAATATTTTGTACTAAGAATCTGTTTTCTGGTCAGTTGGGGCTGAAGAATCAGCTATGATTAACAAGATACCAGCACACCAATCCCATTTCTTCAGTTATCTGCAATCTATGGCTGCCTTTCTAATTTCATTTATATTGCTGCAATAAACAGAGGAACTTTGATTTATAATTCTATGTTATAATCCACCAAGATTATAACTCAAGCACCTGGCATCACACCTGTAGTCAAGAGCTAAGAAAGAATAGATTTGTCCATCTAGGGGATTTAGCTCAGTGGTAGAATGCTTGCCCAGCATTCGCAAGGCCCTAGGCTTGATCCTTAGCTCCACACAAAAAAGAAAAAAGAAAGAGAGAGAGAGAGAGAGAGAGAGAGAGAGAGAGAGAGAGAGAGAGAGAGAGAGAGAAAGAAAGAAAGAAAGAAAGAAAGAAAGAAAGAAAGAAAGAAAGAAAGAAAGAAAGAAAGAAAGAAAGAAAAAAGAAATCATCTAGCCTGTGCTTTTTCATATTGTGGTAGCTGGACCAAAGAATAGCCATCTCAAGAGCTAGGGATCAGAGCGTCAACTTCTAACATAGGCAAGAAAACCAAAAGTGTTCTTATTTCTGTAATCTATGAGAAAGGTGGTCACAGAGACTTAGAATCCATCTCTTAATGTGAGGGATACCAAAGGATGTAATAGGCTCATCTCTAAACCTCCATTCTGGCCACTAATATCAAATTTTGCACATTCTTACTAATGCAAAATATAATAGTTCCCAAGACCTCCTAAGAGTTTTATAGCACAATGACATTAGATTTATCCCCAAGGTCCAAATATTTTTTTTTTAATTTAAATGAACGTGTGGCTTGTGGTTCCTAAAGTACAGATCCTTTGCCTCTAGATTCTTGTGGTCTAAATCATGAGATTGGAACCTTATTAGACTATATAGCAAGCCTATATCAAAACCATAGATAAAACATGAATAAGTCCTACCAAGTCTCCATGAGAGGATAACAGTCTAGATAAACTTTAACTGTGTCAAGGTAGTGAATTCAAACTTCTTCTTTATATGACTCTAATTAGCATTTGGAAAATCCACAGATGACCATGATTTTAAATGTAGGACTCTATGCTGCTATTATCTTCAAATTATTTCCTCGAGAAGACAAAGCTACTACAAAGTCTTCATGCTCTTGCTAATATATGGAGTGTACTGCCACTGCAGGACAGAAGATGAATGTGTAGTTCCTCCAATTTTTTTTTTTGGTTCCCCTCTTTTGTGTTATCATGGACCCAGTGAGCATTTGTTCATGATGTAATCCAACCAGATTCTTATACAGTCTACATGCATCATGGAAGTTACCGATGTGGACCCTGTTTTGCTGATGGAGTCAAAGTTTTTGTTTATATTTTAAGACCTTGGTTTGTCCCTACTGTCCTCAACTTTACTGCCCCCTCTGTTAGATACTGCTTACCCAGCCACAATTCCTGTATTCAGGTTACCTCAGGATAGGAAAGTCTGTTTTCCTGATGAAACCTAAACTAATACAAGCAGAACAGTGAGTTAATTGCCATAGTGTAATGGACAATAACATGTCTTACATATAAAGGTAGGTGAAGAAGTCATCAGGGAACATGCAAAGTTTTTACAGAAGCGACATTTTACCTGGTCCTTCCCATTTTTCACAATGTGAGAAGAACAGGAAATGAACATCACATCACCCTTATTGAGGATTACTGAAATTTTCTTCTATCACACATTATGCTAACCTCTAGGCTTTCTCGGTGACCTTGTACGAACTCCTGTCTAGTCAGGAAGGTCTTGGAATTCACAGCACCTGACTCATAGCCTCTCCTCCTGATTCTTTTCAGAAGCCTCTATAGGAAGTTGCTATTTATTCCTATACATGGCAAGGCCAGGATGGAGAATCTTAATGACTTCCTCCTTTCTGAGCTGTCTCTTTGTGGCTCTGCTTGATTACCCTATTTGTCGTGTGTTCCCAGAACTTCAGGCACACCCATGCACAAATGTGTGTGTCTTTTAAAAATGCTCTGTCAAAGGGAACATCAATCATTTCTGAAGCTAAATATAGACCAGTTTTTGCATTAGGATTCTATATGAAACTTCAGTCTCTGAGTTGCAGCCACTAATATCTTCACAACATAAGATAAAAGTACTTATTTTTGGTAGGCTGACTGATGACAGTAGTGTTTTTGATAGTATTTAAATTTAAAATTAAATTCATCCTTCTTTCTCTTCCTTTTGTTTTAGAATAGGTGTTTTTTCTGTACTTTCTTTTCTTTTATATATTGATAATAGATTGTTCTCTCATACAAAGCATCCCAACCAGTTTCCCTCCACTCCTCCCAGCTACCTACCACTTCTCCTCTTCTCCAGATCCATACCCCCTCCTTTCCCTCTTCAAAAAAGAGCATGCCTCCAAGAGATGACAGCCAAACAGAATGAAAGAAAATACAATAAGACAAGGCAAAAAGCCCCCCTATCAGAGCTGGGCAAGGCAACCCAATAGGAGAAAGAGTCCCAAGAGCAGGCAAAAGAGTCAGAGACACACCTACTCCCAGTATTAGAAGTCCCACAAAAATACCAAGCTAAAAACCATTACACACATGCAAAGAACCTGGTGCAGACCCTTGCAGGCCTTATGCTTGATGCTTCAGTCTCTGTGAGCTCATGTGATCCCTGCTTAGTTGACTCAGTGGACCATATTCTCCTGGTGGCATCCATCACTCTAACTCCCACAACATTTCCTCCCCTCTTTTTGCTGGGTTCTCTGATCTCCTATGTTAGAAACCTGATGGGGGGACTTTTGCCTGTCTTTATATGATGGAGACCTCCAACTTAGACTCTCTCTCTGAATAGTGTCTGGCTGTGAGTCTCTGAAGCTGCTCCCATCTGCTGTCAGGGGAAGCCTCTCTTATGGCTGGACAAGGCAGGAGTCTATGAGTGTAACTGAACATCATTAGGAATCATTTCATTGATATTTTTGCCTGTCCTGTTTGCTTCTACCTCAGTTTTCAGTTCCTGGGCATCCAGACAGTATAACGCATGGACTCCCTCTCATGGCATGAACCTCAAATTAAACCAAACACTGGTTGGCCAGTTCTACAAGTTCTGCACCACCATTACTCCAGTATATCTTATAGGTAGGACAGATTGTAGGTTGAGGTTTTTATGGCTGGTTTGATGTCCAGGTTTCTCTTCTCCCTTTTTCCATAGCCTGAAAATTAACTTCTCATGCCAAGGAGACTAAAACATACTGGTGACGGCTTCATGTAGGAACTAGCTTACATCTATTTGCAAGGAGCTGTTTGGATGTTGCCTTCCACAGTGGGACTCCACTGTTAATTTCAGAGAGCAACCCTCTGTCCTAGGTCCTGGGTTGTTTAGGGACCCACTTAGCCAACAATTCAACCAAATGCAACTCTTTCCCACCACTAGAAGCCTTGCTGGTTTACAAAAGATGGCCAGGTCAGACTCCATATTTTCCATTACTAGGAGTTTTCACGCGGGTTACCATCATTGATTCCAGGAAGTTTTGACTGCACTGTTTCCACACTGACACCCTTCCCCATGTCCCCAGTTCTAGCTGTCTTTCTCCAAACTCTCTCCCTCCATCTGTCCCCTACCTGATCCTTTCTGCTCCTGTCCCCACCCACCCCCAGTCCACCTGCTAAATCTATTCTACTTCCCCTTTTCAGGGAGATCCATGTACCCTCCACTCCCTAGAGCCCTACTTGTTACTTAGCTTGTCGGTGTCTGTAGATTATAGTGTGATTATCCTTTACTTAATAGCTAATATCCACTTATGAGTGAGTACATACCATGTTTGTATTTCTGGGTCTGGGTTACCTCACTCAGGATGAATTTTTCTAGCTCCAACCATTTGTCTGCAAATTTCATGGTTTTTTTTAATGGCTGAGTAATACTCTATTGTGCAAATGTGCCTCATTTTCTTTATTCATTCTTCTGTTGAGGGACATCTGGATTTTTTCCATTTTCTGTATATTATGAACAAAGCATCAATGAACATAGTTTGGGCAAGTGTCCTTGTGATAGGATGGATAATCCTTTGGGTATATGCCCAAGAGTCCTATAGCTGGATCTTGAGGTAGATTCATTCACAATTTTCTGAGGAACTGCATTATTGATTTCCATAGTGGCTGCACAAGTTTGCACTCTCTCCAGCAGTGGAGGAGTATTCCCCTTTTTCCTCATCCTCTCCAGAATGAGCTGTCACTTGTATTTTTTAATCTTATCCATTCTGACAAGTGTAAGATGGAATCTCAAAGTAGTTTTGATTTGCATGTCCCTAGTGACTAAGGATGTTGAACATTTCTTTAAGTATTTCTCAGTCTGTTTGAGATTCCTCTACTGAGAATGTATGTGACACAGCTCACCTAGTCCTGGAACATTAGAAAACCTCCTTATTTAGAACCCAGTAGATTCCAATACAAACTTAAGATGTTGTTAAAGCTGTAGAAGGAGATAACAATGTGAATATAAAAACATGTATAAGTTGTATTGGTCAGTTCTTGTTCCATTGAAGACCAGAAAAGAAAGTGATAACATACATAGAGCAAGGTGTGTCACCTCAGTAAGAGCTGGTTCTATGTCTAGAAAAGACAGATTACAATACAACCTGACAGATGTGATTTAGAACTGGTTTAGTGGAGGGTAAGACCAGGGTAGCAAACTTCTTTCCAAGCTCAACCTTTGGACTCCTGGCCAAGCTATGCTGACAAGGTTTCTTGTTAATTGATGGAAAAGAAACACATGGAGAAAAGAAGCAAGGGAAAATATATTTGTACAGATTTAAGCCCCAGGCCTGTCTATCTCTCCACATACACAGAAACATGAATCCTTCATTTCTGCAGATACAGAAGCTAAGAGAAGAAGGTCCCTCAAATGTACAGAATCTACCTACTATCCCTTTCTGTGAAAAGAACAATTCACAGCACCATATACATATGTATTTCAACTTGATCTACCTTGAACCTTTCCATTAAGGTAATGAGATATCTTCAGAGATCGTCATTTCTGGATCTCACTGAGAATAGAAGAAAGCAGTGGCATCGGTACCCTTTAAGTCATGATATATCAGTCCTGTCATTTCATGAGTACTTGTACACAGTCCTTATGACTTTTTCTTGCCCAGGATCTGAGAACTCTTTGGTACTCAATTTCTAAGACCTTGAATAGAGGAGAGAGAATAGATAATGTCCTCAGTTCCTGTCAGCTTTAGCATTCCGTCAGAAAACCTTGTGAGCTAGGTTTCTTTGAGGAATTTAAAGACAAAATAAAAGCATAGGATTTTATTATTAGGGAAATGATTTCGTATTCCACAAAAAATGTCTCTGATGCATGACTGGTCTTTCAGCAGGAAAAAAAAATGGTGATTTTGCTCAAGCTAAAATTAGAGTGTCTCCAAAAAAAAAGTCACATTATTTATAAATAGCATTGCTTCAACTTGGGCGTGCTTGGTCAGAAAGAGCAGCTTAAACAGAAGAACAAAGTAAAAATACATCTACTTAACTGGCTTGGCAAGTATAACTACACGATTTACTGCTATGGCATATGGGTAAAATTATAATGAGAAGACAAACAATGAAGAAATGCTCATTGTACTTTCTGAGAACAGGAATATGTGTCCTTGGTGCCCATTTGTTTTGCAGATGAGGACCCTCTGAGGTTTGGAGGAACAGGTGACTGGAACATGGTCAGTGAAGTATGTAAAAGGATGGGACTCTATCTCTGACCACCTACTTCCACACAATGGTCCCATTTCCAGCAATCATTTTGACATTCATGGAACTTTCCATGTACCCACCAATATCTTTTTATCCAGTGGATCCTAAACTCAAATATGAAACCAAGAGGAAAGAGGGACAATGAACACTGAAACAGACTTGGGAAGAAACATCTTCTGGATCAATTCATGAGTGAAGTGAAGTTATATACTGGCAGAGACTTCGGGCAATGAAAAGTCTGTGGAATGTACTGTGAGAGTAGTACAGTCTTCAATATCAGGAAACTTATGCTGCAATCAATAAAGTAAGATGATATGCCTGTTGGAAATACAAAATGTAAAGAAACCAACAACAATTTATTTCTTAAATAGTCACCAAATTTCACTCTACTAATATGTAGACATTCACATCTCCTGTGAATTTTATTTATACATACATATATATATATATATGAGTTTCATAAAACTTGAGGACATAAAAGTGATAAATTCTCCAACAACCAACACTTAGAGATGCAGCATATCAATGTAACATTACAAACATCTAGCTATTCAAGTTCTGTTTTTAGCAGACTTTAATAAACTTTTAGTTTTAGAGAAATTTTAGATTTACAGAACTGTTGGGTAAGAGTTCAGCATTCTCATATAATGCTCTTACCTTCCACAGCTTCCTCAGTTTGTTGTTTTATTATTCATGTAGCTTATTTATCACAGCTAATTGGCTCACATTTGCTATAACATTACCAGAAGTTCAGAGTCCACCTTAAGGTTTGTTTTTGTTATCGCAATACTTCTGGTGTTTGACAAACATGTGGTGGCATGTTTCTATGGTCACAGCATCACACTAAATAGTTTCAATGGACTCTGTTTACTGTACATCATGTGTTTGAACTGCTCCCTGTGGAGAGCCTTACGCTAATTGTTTTACTGAATTTATAGTTTTGTCTTTTCAGAATGTTGCATAGTTAGGAACCCATCACATTTTTTTTAGGATTGCCTCCTTTCTCTTAGCAGGATGTATGTAATGTCCCTCCACGTATACGGTGCCTGTGTTATTACTCTTTGTCTCTGAATCACACTGCACTTTTCTAATATTCCATACCTATTAATCTGCATTCTGGAAGACATCTTGATTCTTTCAAACATTTACAATTATGAGTAAATCTGCTGTAATACTGACATGCACACTGTGTATGGACACACTTTTAATCAGTTAACAGGGGATGTCTTTAGCTGCACAAGGAACAAGTTTTTATTATTTTAAACTCATTCTTGGAGAATTTCATACATATATGTGCTATATTTGATCATATTAAAAAAAAAAAACTCATTCCCCTTGTAACTCCTCTTAGACCCTTCCCTGCCACATCTCCTCCCCAACTATGAAGTTTGACAAACATTTTCAGTTCATTTGGGTATTACTTCTGGATCCTCTGGTAAGAATATGCTTGAGTTTGTAATAAATTCCCATATTGTCTTTGAAAGTGAGTGCACTATTTCCATTTCCACCACTCATAGGTGAGATTCCCTAATGTCCCACATCTCTGTCTGCACTTGGTGTTGTCTATGTTCTGAATCTCAGCTATTGTAACAGATTCACAGTGATGTCCTTGATTGTCTTTAAATTCTCTAATGACACAACACATTGGCATGCTTAAGATGTGTATTTACCATTTGCACATCCTTAAAATATCTGTGGCTTTTTTGTGCTTCGGTTGCTGGCCTTTATATTGTGGGATCTTAAAAAGTAGTTTGAAAAGAAGTTCTCTGTTGCCATATGTTTTTACAGACTTACTTTCCATTTTTGGTTTATCTTTCTGTACCTTTCTCAGTTTAATTCTTAAGAAGAGATTTCTTAACTTAAATAAGGTCTAACCTTTTATTTTTTCACCCATCAGTCATGTTCCTAGTGTTAGATCTAAAATGCTCCTGTTGATTCTAAACTTTTCCTATGTTTTTCTATGGATTCTTTCATCCCCATTTTGCTTCTAGACCTATGGCCATTTGGAACCCCCATGTCTCTGTATACAAGTGTTCTTCATGTGGCTGTCTACTGCAGGGAGAAAAAGTCATTGAATGGTCTGCCTTTTCTCCTCCGAATTATCTCAATCTTATCAAATTTTAGTTGACTTTCTTTTGAGTCTCTTTTGCAATTGTTCTTAAGGTCAATTGAAAATCTAGGTGCTCCTGTTTGTCATACTACAATGTCTTCTTTACTATAACTGCATGGTGAGTCAGATAGTAGGGCTTTGTATATTCTTTGTTGTTTTTGGCCATTTGGCATCATTTGCCACTGGAATGAAGCTTTGAATCAGTTTGTTAATATCTACAAAATAACTTTTGGAGATGTCAGTTGGGACTCTGAGTACATGTAAAAGTGGTATTTGGAGGAGATAAGTCTTCCTATATGTGTACATTTGAGAGATTTTCTATTTATGTAAGACATTTTGCATGGTCTATGCTTTAGATGAAAAATAAATGTTGGTAATGATGAGAAAGGAGTGGATGCAGACAATAGGACAATTATGAAAGTTGATACAAAGCTAATTATTTTCCTTCTAATTCTGTAGTGGATATTTTAGTTTTGGTAGTTGATGAGTATGTAACATATATTTAGTGTTAAAAGTTTAAAATTTAATATGAAGCTTTACAGCTCAGATTCAAATTCCAATTGTCTATAAGTTCACTAAGTTGTATAGACTTTGGAATTTCCTGATTTTGGTCTATGATATTTTTATTTATTTAAAAATTAAAAAAAATATATTTAAAAATAAGTAAAGATAAATGTTGCAGTATGGAGTGTGTTTATACCTATAGCTAATATACTTCTATTTATCATCATTGCTGCGCTTACTCAAAATCAAATGGAAATCAAGATGCAATAAGATGTGGAGGGATAATAATGGAGGTATGTGTATAATATCACAGGAGTCCTTGCCAAACAAGATTAATACTGTGAAAGATTGATGGACAGAACAGGAGCACAATAGGATGAAGATGGATGAGAAGTTCACTAAATACAAGGTATAAGGGAACAGAAGTGTGTGTGTGTGTGTGTGTGTGTGTGTGTGTGTGTGTGTGTGTTTGTGTGTGTGAGAGAGAGGGGGGTGCGGAGGGAGAGAGAGAGAGAGAGAGCTTTCTGGACCAGTACATGACTTTCCTGGAAAGTTTCATATAATCTAAGGGGAGGGAAGGCCCTGACAGCAAGCATGTCAGGTGTGCAGCAGAGCTGATGAAGTGTCAGATTGGTTTAAGGGATGATGAGAAGATTGATTTCCTGATGTGTGGCAGTGATTTGTGAGGATAAAATATGAAAGAATGAATACCCTGGTATCTTCTCAACTAGCAGCTCCATTGCTGCCTCCTTTTGCATTGTTTTCCTTTCAAAAATATCTCACGAGGGCACACCACCAGAGATTCACTCATGCATCTATTCATCTGTTAACTCTTTTGTGGGAAATAGTGCACATACTGTCCTAGTCTTGAATACTGGCCTGCAAATGGGCAGACAGATTAGTGGAAATCTGACCCTTAAGCCATTGAATACTGTTTCCAACTCATATGTCTATCACAGATTAGCTGACTCAAATATGTTACTTCTTTTAAAAGAGAAAATACACATATTTATTTTGTGTGTATTGTGTGTCTGAGTGTATGTATATGTTTCATACACATGATGTGTGAGCATGGGCCAGAGGTGATCATTGTATCCTTAGATTTTGAGTTATGGTCTGTAAGCCATCTGTGCAGGCTGCAAAACAAACCCAGTTCTTCTATAAGATCAGTAAGTGTGCTTAACTGGTGAGCCATCTCTCCAGCCCCTGCAAACCTCTTTTAATTCCTTAGCCCTTTCCTTTGCTAAGGAATTAAGAGTTCCTGACCATCTAGAATACTTTATTTTCTTCATTGACCTTAAATTTCCCTCAGCTGCCTCTGATCCCTGTCCTCTCTGTCACCTTTAGGCCCTAAATTATATTTTCTTCTGTGATGCAAGAACATATGCACTACCATTCCTACCCATAGTAGCATGGAGTCATAAGCATGGAGGATTCTTTTCCTTTGCAAGGGTGGGAAATTTGGATTATCAAGTGACACCTATATTACATAAATGGCATGAATATGTTTAATGTATTTGTCTATGTTGCTTTTACAGATTAACAATGCTTCTCTTTCAGGAAGGATGAAGTGAAGTGTCATGAGGAGGGGCAAGAAGGGCCATCCTCTGGACTGATTTGTAAATGGAAGGAATGGTTCATGATCTGTTCCTAAGGAAGATGATAGAAAGACTACAATGGTTCTAGAGACTAGTTTCACATACAGAATGTCCAGACAAGAGAAAGAGTTAGGAATAGAGTCAAAGTATAACATTCTATATTCCTTTTATACACCACATCTGCAACACTTCCTTTAATTCTATCTCAGTCTTGCTATTGTTCAGATGTGGTTTGTCGCCTATAAGCTCAGGAATTGGAGAACTGGTTTTATGGATAATGGAAGCTTGAAAATATGGGGTAAGTAGGAGGTCCTTGGTTCACTTTGGAGAGGTACCATTGGAAGGACCAAAGCACCCCAATATCTCTCTGTATTTCTGTCTTGTGATGCTGTTTTTTGATCTCACATGCCCTCTGACCATCACATGACCATAACATGATGTAACCAAGAGGGACAAGTCTGAGTCCAAATTAATGAGGCTGCCCAATGGTGGATAATCTATTTCCAAAACTACATACTGAATACAGCTCTATTCTTTACATCAATCTCCCTTAGGTCTTTCATTCCAGCAACAAATGCACAGACTGATAGAAGCATGAAGAAGTGATTCTGTTCCTTACTGACCCTGGAGAACATTATATAATCCCTCCCCCGCAAGTTGGGCTGTGTTTTTGGTATCAAAGCTTCTCTATACAATGTCTCTCAACAGTTAGTAGAGTTTTATGTTTTAATAGCTTTTCCTGCTGCCTGGCCTACCTCTCCCCATTGTTAGCCATATCCTCCCGCAGGTCTCTAGAAATGTCTATATGAGATTTCTCAGCTTCCCCACAGGTTAGAAGTTCTCTAAGGTACCAGGACAGATGAGAAGTAGTGGACAAGCAGCCCAGGAACCCTGGGTAGAGCTATTCTAGGGATGTTCTACACAGAGACTCAGAGTTCTCTGGTAATGTTAACCTCAAACAGATCATGAAGATGATCATGTACCAGCACATGCATTTTTGTTTCCTTCTTCCCGGTCTGGTTTCCCCACTCCTGGAATAGTGCTTCTTAGGCTTATCAACCAGCTTTCTCAAGCAACTCAGTGAATCAAACCCTAGTCTCAGGAGTCACTTTCTTGAGAACCCAATTTAAAATTCACATTTCACCTTAGAAATAATGAACGCAGAATAATGAATAATGAATCAGAAAGGCTGTCAAAGATCTTTGAAATTACAGGAACCTCTGTCTACAGATGAGCCTCCCGTGCTGTCTGTGGTTTCGTTCCTCATCCCTCTTCCTGTGATTAGCACACTCCTGACAGCATTAGAGCTCGCTGCACTTGCATTGAAGGAAATAAAATAAAAATTAGTGTTTGAAGGGGTACAAAGGTTTGGAAATAAGAGTTAAAGGCTAATTGTGTCCCCAGGGATCCTGAAGACTCTACTCCTGAGTCATACAAGACTGAGTGAACAGATGAACCATGGGAAAACCCACTACAGACAGTGACCACGGGAAGGTGGCCTAGTACCTATGTTCCCACCATGCTCTGCTTCAGAGCTGGGAACTTAGAGCAGAGATCCACAATGTACTACTCAATTTGTCTTTACATTTGTTAAAACCTCAGACACTGCTTTTTCCCCCTATGGTAGGGTTTGAAACTCTTAACCATAGCCAAATACTTTTAATAGCTATTTTATTCACACATTCCTTCTTATGAATGTATATTGGAAGATATGAGGGCCCTATCAGTCATGGTCAATCAACTACCACCTTAGCTTGGACAAAGTTCCAGATGACAGTGGGTCAGAAAAAAACTTGTTCATAAATAATAAGATACCTCTGTCAGGCTTGGAGTATGACATAGATACCTCATGCCTGAAGAATAAAAGCATAGCAATAAAATATCAAGAGTCTATGCCTAGTCACTGGAGGCTGAGGATGGTGCTGGGACTCACCCTTAAGAGAGTGTAGGTGTGTCAGAAGAACTTTCCATTTCTCCTGTGACTCATTCAGTCATTTAGAGAGTAGGGAGGCCAGGAGACAGATAGACTATACCATAACCAGGAAACAGTGTTCCCTGGGTGAAAGAAGAGAGTTGGTTATAAGTACACTCTGTGACCCTCAGCGTCTGTTCTGAAAGGTGGTGCAATAAAAGCTATCAAGCATACAGAGTGTGTGGCCTCCCAGGAAGGGATGCTAATTCGGGCTCCTTGTAACCAGAGTGCTTTTCCTAGCCTCTCTGCACTGGAATTGCTCCGGCTGTGAAATGGGATTCTTAAGCTATGGCAGATTTAGAATAGGAATTAAAATGAGTTTTTTTTTTATATATCAAACCCAAGGAATGCTGTACGCAGTAAATAGCAGCCCCCTGATTGTTAGACACAATAACTGTTCTCTCTGAGATGAATAAAATCTTTCTTTAATGAGTTGATTAAAAGATTCATTTTTTTTGGCTTATCCACAGAAAATTCTCTGTAGATGCTTCTTAAGAAAAATACTGAAATGTGAAAGCAGTCATTGTTTGTCTCAGGATTTACTAATGCATACAGTTAACTATGTCAGACAAAATGCTCTGCTCCCATAGCACTCATCATTGCAGACGGGATTGTTCTGTTATAGAAGCAGAAGGCTCAGTTCAGGGAAATACACATCATTCAGAAATTGACTAACCTGACAATGTATATTTTAGTAATGGAGGGGGCTGGAGACCCTAGGGTGTCTGTGAAACCACATATATTGTGGAAAGGGGTTTCCAAGAGGAAAAAATCTTCAAATAACAAATGAAATCAGTGGAAACAGCTGACTAGGAGTGAGGTGTCCCTGGAGAGCCATTCTGGTGGGAGGAGCATGTTTCTTTTCTCTGAAGACTTGGCCCAGGACTGGCTAAGTCCTCCAATGACGGCATCAAAGGTAATATTTTCCCCTGGATGATTTTATTTCTGCCTTGTGTCAACACCACATAGCTAGTGTAATTCCTCACTGTGTTGCCTAATTTCAATAAGAATCCACTCTGTCCAACTCCTTAGAGCATCTGCATTCATTGCATTCTGGGGGAATGATGAGAAGTTAATCTTTTTATATTTATTGTTCAGAAAAACGGAGCCTGCAGCAAGAAGCACTTTTATTTCTTCTGGAAGGAAATAATTTTAGGAACATAGCTCTCAGCCTAAATTACACTCAAAGAATAAGGATCTATAATTAGTTATCTAATGTGATTTTTGTTCCTGAGACTATGAGGTCCTCCTCTCAAAGAAGGAAAAAAATCACACACAAAAAAATAATTTCATTTAAAAAAATGAAGTGATTTGTTGCAGGTTGAAGGTGGTTCCTCATCTGAAGACTGCCAATTGCTTGATTGTCTCTTCCACTAAAAGTTGACGAAACAAACTGAGAAAGAAAGAAGGGATAAGAAAGACATAAAATATATCTCTTCCTGGATACCTTGTGCAGCTCTTTCAAGGAAAGGCCTTCAAGAAAGCTTTCAGTTGAAGTTCACTGAAAGTTTAATTGAAGTTATTATAAAACTGCTTTTGGCAAGAAAGAGAAAAAAAACAAACAACTGAGTAACAATCTTTGAATAGTGTATGTAGTCATGTTTTTCTTAGTTCCTGACTTGCCCATCTTTCCAGTCTCCTTGAGGAAGAGAATAAAGGTACTAAGTGAAAGCTGGGATGGCTATTGGTTTGTTCATTTGGTTGGGCTAATGAAAGTTACAGTGTGAATATTAAGTAAGCAAGGTGTGTATGTGTGTGCATGTGTGTGTATGAGTGTGAGTGAATGTGTTTATGTGAGTGTGTGTAAGCACCTTTGTGTATATATGTGAGTATGTGTGTGAGTGTGTGTGTGTGTGTGTGTACACAAGCGTGTATGTGAGTGCCTTTGTGTATATATGTGTGTGTGTGAATGTGTGTGGGTGGGTGTGAGTAGGTGTATATGTGATTGTGTGTGAGTTCATGTGAAAGGGACAATATATGGAAAATTGTAAGCTTTGTATTCTTAAAACTTATGTAATAATATCTTTGTTGTGGCAGTTTTACATGAAAGCTATACCCTCTTCTGCACAAATCATTCTTTTACGTAAGAAACTCTAAAACCCTAGTTATTTGGATACCAGAGCATGCTTCATTTCCAGACTACAGTGTACATTCACAGTTACATTATTTGTGCTGGCACATGACTGTTACATGTAGCTTTGAAAGAATGCTCATAAACAGATAGATAGGGAACATATTTGTGTCAGTATATCTGAAAAAAAAATGGAGTGGGTGAGAGAAGGAGATCTGTTCAGCCACAAGTGGACATCCAAACTTAAACAGAGATCACTGTAGAGAAAATAGTAAGGGTGCATGTAAGAGGGCTGTCTCTTCCTCTACACACACACACACACACACACACACACACACACACACACACACACACACTTCATGTGTGTGGAAAGGCAGAATGTGTGTGTTCTTTATTTCTCTATGGAAACCTTGACTCTGTTAAAACACTTGAGATTGCAAATCCTGCTTGGGTTAAGAAGGCCTATGCATTTACTGTGCGGTGTCTGAGGGAAATCAATCTAATCTATGGAATGTAATGTCAGTGTTTAATTTTCTTTAAGCACTTCAACAGTGCTTTTAGGGTGGTTGTTTTGTTTCTTAGTAAAACTCTCATTAACTATGGATTTGACTTTTATACATGGACATTTTTGTTGGTCTCAATGTCTCTGGCTGTTTGTGCATGAAACAAAAATGTCCAGTGTCTTATATATATTTTCTTCCTCTTCCTTCCAACTAGGAAGCAGTTAAGTTAATTATAAAACAAATTCTGTATAGTTTCCCACAGAATCCCACTGACTCAAGTCTATAAATGATGTAATAAGTGGCCTTACAATATTTTTTCATGTACATTCTCCAATTGTATTTTAGGGCAACATTAAAATTATATACCATAACATTAGTTCATAAACTTAATATCTGAAACTCCAAAGGTTTTCATAGACACTAATTGGTACAATTGAATTTTAAATGAGTATCTTTGATTTTCAGTTAATATAAATTTTCAGATGATGTTTCCTTCTGAGTAAGTGGACATAATAAGGATTAAATATTCTATATTGAAGTTTAAATAATAAAGATTTACTACTGTGTGTGTGTGTTCCTTATAGCAATGCAAGATTAAAATCTGATTAATACAGACCTTCTTAGACTAGAATTCTAAAATAATCAAGGAAATCTGTTAATTTATAATGTAAGCATTACTGATGTACTTTGGCTTGAACTTTACCAGAGAGTGAGAAAATGTGCTACTCCTGATTCTGACACAGTGCTCACTTCAGTGTATGCAATAAAACTGCAGAATTTCAGCAACATCCTCATCCATTCAGTCTTGATCTCACTTGTGATATTCAGGAAGAAGTATATGAAAAAATGGGGACAGTTGAAGGACATTAGAGATGACACAAGAAGTAAATGGAGTATGAATAATGAAAGATTTTTCCTTTCAGTGATAAGCTTGGAGTCTTCCATTTCTATCCAAAGGCAGAGGAGTTTAAAGCCCTCCACCAGGAGAGAATTTGAAGAAAGCAATCTCAAGATTTTTGGGTTGAAGATATATTTGCATGGAGTGTCACACATGTTAGTTCCAAGATATAAAATGTTGCAAAGGAAGCAAGACCTGAAAACCACACATAATCACAATTGATTTTAAAATGGTCCATTGCTGCATGATTATGTAGATTGCTTCCAATAATGGAGAGTCTCTGTTTATGAATCTAAGTTGGCCACTTGATATGTGTTGATCAATAAGACATTAGCAAAAAAACCCCGTGGTCACTTGGGTGTTTGAGCTGCCTGATTCTGCTCTGGGAACTCTAAGGTGATCACATGAAAGAGTCTAAGACAGATTACTTACACAAGGGACACCACTGAGAACTATGACAGCTGGCCAGATCTCCTTCAGGGACCACTGCCAGGTTGTCTCCCAATTTCCCAAACATACATTATAGCCCAGCATGGGTCTGACCAAAAGAAATCACTGCCGAGTCCTCAGTGGTGTAAAATAGTGGATGAGTTCTGTGATAGTTATAATACAGTGTGCTCTGATCCACATGACAGCAAATTGCAACCAGTGAAACCTGTGCTTCAAGTTATGATCTCAGAGAAAATGCACATAGCACTATTGACAAAATGGTACATTCAGTTTCATGCTTGCTAGCAACTGGGTCCAAGAGACATGTTCTTTGTGCTAGACAATTAACACAATGATTGTCTTTTATGGAAAATAAGAAAATAGTTTGTGCTGCACCACATAGGAATGGCTCAAAAATATGGGTTTAAATTGCCCCGAATATTTTTTTATTTATATTAGGAAAAAGACATAAGGCACAGAACAGGAAAGGTTGTAAATCAGTACTTTTATCTGATATACTGGTGGTTGCATTAGGTTGGTAAGCTTCAGTGAAGTAGGGAAATCTCTTACATGGTTTTCAGATGTTGAAACTTTCTTTCTTTGCTTTTTTCTTTTTTTTTTTTGTTTGTTTTTTGTTTTTGGATTTTTCGATACAGAGTTCCTCTGTGTAGCTCTGCGCCTTTCCTGGAACTTGCTTTGGAGACCAGGCTGGCCTCGAACTCGCAGAGATCCGCCTACCTCTGCCTCCCAAGTGCTGGGATTAAAAAGGCGTGCGCCACTTTCTTATCTTTAAGGTTGGCCAGTGCTAGAGATCTAGTGCAAGAGTAACAATACATGTCAAGAGTGTTATTTAAGGTACACTGAGATGTGAAGTTTAAGAAGCTATGAAAGCAGACAAGATAATTTGGGTTCTCAATAAGCAACATTTTATCTCCTTACAATCATAATGCCCCCAATCAGTGTCCAACAATCTATAGATGTGGCTTCTTCAGAGAACTCCAGCTCCAAGAATGTATTGTAAGCCTTGTAGACAGTGTGTGGTGTTTTGTTTTGTTTTTTGTTGTTGTTTTGTTTAGGTGTGTGTGTGTGTGTGTGTGTGTGTGTGTGTGTGTGTGTGTGTTGTTGGGACAAACAAC
This sequence comes from Peromyscus leucopus, assembly GCF_004664715.2. NCBI lineage: Eukaryota > Metazoa > Chordata > Mammalia > Rodentia > Cricetidae > Peromyscus > Peromyscus leucopus. The sequence continues at coordinate 28,877,946 of NC_051071.1, read as the reverse complement.
TGAAAGCAATGATTTAAAAAGAAGAAAAACTTCTTCATATCTTAGTTTTAGAAATGAAAGTGTACAACTGGCTCTGTTGTTCCTGTGATGAGGCAGAACATAAAAAGAGCAAGGGATGGAGTAGAGCTGTTCATCTATCTCATAGAGTTCAAGAAACAGAGAGAGGGAAATGAGCCTGGGGTGAAACAAGTTCCTCAAGAATATGCCCCTCCACCAAAGGCTCCCATTCCCTCCAATGAATCTATCAAAAAGATGAATTCATCAATGAATTAACCTGTTATTAATCTAGAGTTTTCATGATCCAATCACTTTTCAGCAATGCTGGTTTGTAGAGGTTGGAAGAGGACATTAGATCCCCTTGAACCAGAGTCACAGATGGTTCTGAGCCACCATGTGGTCATGTGGGTGCTGGACACAGAACCCAGGTCCTCTTGCTTATGAGCTAGTGTTCTTACCTGCTGTACCATCTGCTCTGCCCCAGCATGAGAACATGTTAGGGGAATATTCTGTATCTAAACTGTGATATACAGGGAAACCATATTTCAGACTCACAGCCCCTCTGGCCTTCTTGAGTATCATCATTTTCATCTGTAAAGTAGAATAAAAAGTCTTTAAAATATATATTGCCAGTTACTAAGTTCACTGACAAGCATATAGTGAATGCTCAAAAAAAAAAAAAATACCATGCACTGTCAGTTTTGGAGATCACAAACTTGTGAAAGATGTTGACCAGGGGGTCACACCCTTACAGAGGCCTGGGTTTCTGTTCAATTCAACAAAGAATTTATGGGCAGAAATAGAGTGTTAAATATTTATTTAGAAGAGAAAGCATGAGAGAAAACATAGCATACCTACTGGATGAGTTGAGGATGCACTGTGGGCAGTTGGATGCTTTTTCTTTAAGTTAGAGATTTGGATGAGAGGTTGAGAAGTGTTTAGTGGAGGTCAATTAAATAGGTCTACATTTTAGCACAATTCTTTCATAACAAGTTGTATATCTGAGCCTTGGGCCCCCTGGGATATCATTGATTTGAAGTTGCAGAACATGTACAATGACCAAATCATACCTTAAAATTGTCCTTACTGTCAAAGGGCCACCAGTAGAAGAATGTATGTTCATTTGGTGAGTGTTTTAGGCAACCACATGTCCTTGGGGAATTTATAGTTGGCAATCATTTCAATAGCATGTGGGCATGTGCGACTACTTTCTTACCTATTGATTGAGAGAGACTGGCAATTTGTCTCATAGTATGTAGCAGATTGAGGGACAGGAACACCAAGGGGTTCAGGCATTATTCCAGGTCCTGAATTCCTTGACTAATGGTCCTTGCTCAAAGATACTTTTGTGAGTAAGAATTTCACACCTACAATAGGAAATGTTTTCATGTGTGCTGTTGGAATCATTCCTGCTGTTTTTCTGATTCATCTGTTCCTGTGGATTGCTGTTCAAGAAGGACCATCATCTGGCATGACACCAAGATGATGAAGAAGCATAACAATGAAATCTAGCTGGAGTGCTTGGCCATACATCTTGTCCATGATGCCTCCTTGAATTAAGAGAATGTTATATAACACAGATAAATAGAAAAATAAATTTATTTATAGTTTGGGCCAAAATTGAGCAGAAAGAAATTCACAATATTTCTCCACCTTGTTCATAAAATGTCGTAACTTACCAAAATCCAGGGACTCTCCATGGGCAAACAATGTTTCTCCTGATATCAAGGCTCTTGAAAAGAATCTTCCTAGAGAAATCCTAGACATCCATGGTTATTGATCAGTATAGTCAACTTGATTGGATTCTGAAACTTTGTGAAGGTTGCAAGGCAAACTTCCTGATGTGTGTATGTTTATGATGTCTGAGGACATTTCAAGAGAGGTTAAATCAAAGGGCAAAGATCTGCGACAGTGTGGCCCTCACATCCAACAAGCTGGGGAAACAGTGGAATAAAAGAGAAAAAAGGATAAAGTCAGTGGGATGGTATCATTCCTTTTTTTTGTGCTCCCTAACCTGTGATGTGAATTCTATTGCTTTGATACCAACCCCCTTCCTTAACTTTGATGAACTGAGTCCTCTGAAATCATGAACCAATAGATCTCTCTTCCTTTAAGTTGTCCAGGTCAGGTAAATTAGACCCAATGGAAGTAAACAAATCTCTAAACAGATGGGATCTGATGGTCAATATGCAAGCATATTCATCAACACCATTCATCCACTAAGCCATTGCTGGTGAGCTGGAACTTCCACTGTGTAGGTGCATAGAGCTAGAACAAAGACAGTGAAATAAAATTAGTATGTTCAACTGCTTATTGTCAAAAATATCTCTTATTAGTCCCACAAATTATTCCATTAAATTTTATACTCAGGAATTGATTTAATATTAATGAAGGAATAATCACCAGTTGAACAAATGAGCTGTTTTTTGATATAAGTTGTAAAAATCTTATTTTAATAATAAAAATATGTAAATTTAAGTGAACAGGAAAATAAATAAACTTTTGATTTCATGTCATGCATATGTTTAAAAAATAATAATGTCATGGGAAAGCCAGCAAGATGGTTCAGCTGGTAAATGTGCTTGCTGCAGAGCTTGACTACCTGAATTTAAAAATTTTCCATTTTTAATGGAATTCTGTACCCCAGAATCCATATGGCTGTAGGAGAGAACTGACTCTTACTAGTTGTTCTCTGTAAACACACACACACACACACACACACACACACACACACACACACTAAATAAAAGTAAATTATTTTTAAATAAATAAAATTTAAAAATAAAAAGAATACCATGGTATTTTGTTTCTATTAAAATTATAATTTTATTGTTTTAAGGAGAAATTAGAAGTAATATTTTTCACTCTAAAACATGTGAAAGTATAGGGAAAATTCTTTTAAAGTTATGTCTACATAAATAAAGAAATATCAGGACTCAAACTAAAGTAGATCTTAGCAAAGAAACTGGTGAGCACACCCATGCATTCTGTGTATCCCCTGGTAACTTCAAGCCTTCTTTCCAACAACTGTGCATACAAAGTATTAAAAGACAAGGTCCTGGGCCTTCCATGCTTTCACAGTTACAAGAAAGCCTACATGAGCTGATGAATGAGGCCACAGCTTCAGTAAATACACACACCAGAATAAAATATACCTCAACAGTAACATGATTTTTCTGTGGGATTGAATAGAATTGAAAGAAAAAGTGTAAACCCATTTCTCATAGGAAAAAATTTTTAATTTTAGAAAAAAAATACATATTTTGTCCCCCAAATCCTATGAATAATTATCAAAATTCAAGAACTGGAAAATTTCTGAAAATTCAATGACACAAAAATTAAAACTTCTTATATTTTTTTTTCAAAATGAACTATTAGCCACATAATGGTAGACAAAAGGACTTGGTGCAATTATTTATCATGTGTCCCCTTAATCAAAGATTCAAGTGACCTAATTAAAAAATGGTCAAAAGATATGAACAGCCATTGTGTTAAAAAGGAAATTTATCGTCTAAAGAGGGGCAGTGGTAATAAATCTCATTATGAATGTGGGTATGAGAAAGGCAAAACACAATGACATAAGGAGCTCCTATATTATATTCACTAAATAAGAAATACATTTTTTCTTTTTCTTTCTTTTTTTCTTTTCTTTTTTTTTTTTTTTTTTGAGAACTGAGGACTGAACCAAAGGACTTGCTTTTGCTAGCCAAGTGCTCTATGGCTGAGCTAAATCTCCAACCCCAGAAATATAATTTTTTTCTCTTTTTAATAATTTTTTCATTTGTTTTACATACCAACCATGGTTTCCCCTCCCTCCTTTCTTTCCATCCCCTCCCCACATCTCCCATCTACCCCACCACCCCCATCTGCTCCTCTTTCAGAAAGGGGCAAGCCACCCATAGGAGTCAACAAAGCAAGGCATATCAAGTTGAGGCAGGACCAAGCCCCTCCCTCAACATCACGGCTTTTGGGCAAGGCATCCAGGCATAGAGAATAGGTTCCAAAAAGTCAGCTCATGAGCTTGGTACAGGTTCTGATCCCACTGCAAGGGGTACACAAACAGACCATGCTACACAACTGTCATCCACAGACAGAGGGCCTAGGTCAGTCCCATGCAGGCTCCCTAGCTGTCAGTCCAGAGTCTGTCAGCTCCCACTAGCTCAGGTCAGTTGTCTCTGTGGGTTCCCTGTCATGCCTTTGATGCCCCTGGCTTGTACGGTTCCCCCTCCCTCTTTTCAACTGGATTCCTAGAGCTCAGCTTAGTGCTTGACTGTGGGTCTCTCCATCTGCTTCCTTCAGTTACTAGATGAAGGCTCTCTGATGACAATTATGGTAGACACCAATCTGATTATAGGAGAAGGCCAGTTCAGGCACCCTCTCCACTATTGCTAAGAGTTTTAACTGGGGTCATCCTTGTGGATTCCTGGGACTTTCCCTAACCCCAAAATGGTCCCCCTCTATCAAGATGTCTTTTTCATTATTCTCCCCCTCCATCCTGCCCCCAACTAAACCAATCCGATCTCTCATGTTCCCATCCCCCCAACCTCTCCCGCTCACTCTCCCACCCCCAGTTTACCCTGGAGATTTCACCGATTTCCTCTTTCCAGGGAAGTCCCTGCATCCCTCTTAAGTTCCTCTTTGTTACCTGGCTTCTCTGGGGCTGTGGATTGTAGCCTGGTTATCCTTTGCTTTACATCTACTATCTACTTGTGAGTAAGTTCATACCATGTTTGTCTTTCTGGGTTTGGTTTACCTCACTCAGGATAATTTTTTTTCTAGTTCCATCCATTTGCCTGCAAAATTCATGATGTCATTATTTTTTATAGCTGAGCAATACTCCATTGTATAAATGTACCACATTTTTTTTAATCTACTCTTCAGTTGAGGGGCATCTAGATTGTCCTGGCTATTACAAATAATGCTGCTATGAACATAGTTGAGCAAGTGTCTTTGTAGTATATGATTGAACATTCTTTGGGTATATGTCCAATATTGGTATAGCTGAGTCTTGAGGTAGATTGATTGCCAATTTTCTGAGAGACTGCCATTCTGATTTCCAAAGTGTCTGTTCAAGTTTGCACTCCCACCAGCAGTGGAGGAGTGTACCTCTTACTCCACATCCTCTCGAACATAGGCTATTGTTGGAGAATATTATTTTAAGGTGTGTTACTTTTGTTTATGTTGCATTTGTTTAATTCTGTGAAGCTGTGTTGCTGCGCCTGTCTAAAATACCTGATAGTCTAATAAAGAACTGAATGGCCAATAGGGAGGCAGGAGAAAGGATAGGTGGGGCTGTCAGGCAGAGAGAGAAATAGAAGGAGAAATCTGGGCAAAGGAGAAGAAACAGCCAGAGAAGGAGGGGTACATCAAGAGCAAGCCACCCAGCTACACAGCCTGCCATGGAGTAAAAAATAATGAAGGTATACAGAAATAGAGAAAGGTAAAAGCCTAAAGGCAAAAGCTAGATGGGATAATTTAAGTTAAGTAAAGCTGGCTAGCAACAAGCCATGCTAAAACCAGACGTTTATAATTAAGAATAAATCTCTGTGTGTGATTTGTTTGGGAGCTGAGTAGCGAGATCTCCAAAAGAGTAAGAGTAAAAAACTAGCAACAGGCTATAGCATTTTTGGCCTTCATCATTCTGACAGATGTAAGATGGTATCTCAGAGTCATTTTGATTTGCATTTCCCTGATAGCAAAGGATGCTGACCATTTCTTTAAGTGTTTTTCAGCCATTTGAGATTCTTCTGTTGATAAATTTCTGTTTAAATCTGTACTCTGTTTTAAAATTGGATTATTTGGTGTTTTGATGTCTAGTTTTCTGAGTTCTTTGGAGATCAGCCCTCTGTTAGATGTGGAAAAGGTAAAGACCTTTTTTTTCCATTCTCTAGGCTGCTGTTTTGTTTTATTGACAGTGTCCTTTGCCTTACAGAAGCTGTTCAGTTTCAGTTCCTCTTTACTCTCAAAAGCCTTTTTCTGTCTTAGGTGATCATGTATTCCACTTTTGTGTGCCTGGTTGCAAAATAAAGGGATGCATTATTCTGCAGACATAAGATCTATTGAGATTTCAGTGAAAACTCTTATCTTTGAAATCTATAGAGATCATAATTTCTGTATAGTTCTAGAGCTTTATTTTAATGTTAAGATTGATAATTTTAACACTGCTTAATAATGTGCCTTAATTATTATTTAATATTTAATCTTGATTATTTAATAATATATTATTTTTAGAGAGCAAGTTACTAGCATCGACCTAATCTTTTAATATTTTTAAGTTATTTTAAGTCCCTTATAACTATAAACTGTAAAATATATTTCAATTTAAATTTGTAGCTTGCAGTTTTCTTAGAATGAATTTACAGATATCGATGTGTTAGGTAAGAAAGCATGTTCATCTTTGCAGACTAAGGTATCTGCAGGAAACAGATTCTACTGAAAGGCTCAGTCAACATAAACCTTTATCACATATTTGTGAGCCTGCCCTCTTCTCTCTTGTGCTAAACCTGATAATTGTAATTTTTAAAATTGCTGACTTTATAAGTGCCTTTTGGTTTTAATTTGCATTAAACTATCATGATATTAACATCTTCTGTTTGTTTTGTTTCTACTCACTTGTTTTTGAAATAAGGTTTCAAAAATCAGCCTAATCTGATGTCAAGTTTACAATGTAACCAAAATGGGCTTTAAATTTGGAATCCTTCTGCTTCAGTCTCCCAAACAGAATTGTACACGTGCTTCCTCATACTTGCCTGGCTCATTGCTGTGTTCTCTTCTGGACTTGACTAAGGTCACACAAACATTAGCCTGGTCAACTACAGCCCTATCTGAAATCTGACTGTGCTTTTTTCTTACTAATTTGACAATTTCCATATTTCTCCTGTCTGTCTCTTCAGGATACATCCCCATTAATTCTTCTGTTTGCAGAGCCATTGATCAAATAGCCAGGGATGCATTTCCAGAAGCTTCTCTAGAGAAAGTATGATACCAGATTCATATGATCTGTCATTTGGGGGGAAAGAATTGTTTCAAGGTACAGAGTGATTCTCAGAAGCCCTCTCACAGATTTTGTGTGCGTCTATTAAATCTCTTCTTTATTTACAGAGGGAAGAACCTGCATTGCAAGAGACCAATGGATGGTTGAACCTTTGAGAGATAACAATCCAGCATAAGATGTACAAGTGTGGTTTTCCTCACATAGTCACAGACATGATAAGGTGTCAAATATTCACCTTTGACATAAGGCAAGGGCTTTATGGCTTCTTTTTATATATCTGAATCGCCACTATCACTATGTGCAAGTATGTGCAATGATTTATCCCTAACAGACTTGAGGGCCAGCCGGTCCAAACCAGTTAAAAAAGATACTTTCTGAGAGTCATCCTTGGTCAGCTGAAGGGCCTTAGAAACAGCAGCTGAGACATGATCTGGAGATGACCTGGACCAATGAGAGGCAGCCATGTCACACCAGCGATACATATTCATCAGACCTTCCCACAGGGTAAGATGGAGGGTATATAAAGCTTGCCTCTTCCTAAACAAACTGAGCTTGTTGTTTTGACATTCTCCTGCAGTCTGTGAGGTTTGACTCTGCACCTACTTGGCCCTCTCTCCCAAAGGGAACAACAGCACAGGAACCTGTTATATCTAGTGCTTGAACAGGGACTTTTTCTCTCCCTTTCCTCTTGCATGGCACTGGTTGAGCAGCCCCCTTGAGCACTGTATTTTGATGAGTAGGCCCCTCTATGTTTTGTGATTTTGGTCCCTTCAGCAGATAAGCACTGGGATCCCCCATTTTCTTCTTGTTTGTCTTGTTTGTGAGTCTGTCTGTACAGTAGGGTGGCACATAGTTTTATTCTCCATATAAGGGCTGGTTCTTCAGGAAACAGCCATGGTCTGACAACCCAGGGGAGAGGTTATGCTTGCATTTTTTCCCCAGAATACCACTACAGTGATATGGATACCCTCCAGTAATGAGCATCCTGCAACAAACCAAGAGACTTTGGCCGAAGAAGAAGCTTCAGAGGGGTAATATATGATTTGCTCTAGTACTGCAGCATTAATAAAGGTCATGTCATTACTGGCAATTGCCTCACCTGCTACAAGTTCTCTAATCTATCATCAGAAAGACTCAATTGGCAAAATAAATATGACTAGGGTCCCATCCATGTCCTTGAGACTGAATTTTTGACTAATTCTTCTCTTGTTCAAATAACTTCTGCAACAGGTTCACCAACAGAAGGCAGCCACAAAGTTGACCCTACATGTTTTATTGGCTCTCAGATACTTAGAACAAAGTCCTTCTAGAGAGATCATGGCTTTCTGAAATACAGAAGGCTACCATCTGGAGCCTACCACTAAGACAACTTTCCAGGATTGATGCTCTTCAAGTGCTGGTAGTCAATGACAGGTACAAGCTTGTTTGGCAAGCCAACCTAATCCAGGCACAGTCCATTATGCTGACCTCCCCTGAGGTGGGGTCAACAAGGTTAGGGTAATGCACCCCAGCTCCCACTGAGCATGTCCCATAAAATAAAAAGTGGTGCATATGTGGGATAACTCATCCCTAACAGGCTTGAGGGTCAGCTGGCCCAAACCAGTCATAAAGATACTTTCTGAGAGCCAACCTGAGTCTGCCTAAGGGCCTTAGCAACAGCAGCTGATACATGATCTGGAGATGTCCTGAACCAAAGAGAGGCAGCCATGTCACACCAGCAGATGCATATTCATCAGACCTCCCTCCAGGGAAGGGTGGAGGATATATAAGGCTTGCCTCTTCCTGAATATTTTTATATACTTCTTGCCAACTACTAACCAATCAATATTTTCCTTTTTTTTTGAGACAGGTATTATGTAATCCAGGAAATCCTTGATGTCCTGATCCTCTGGCTTCAACCTTCTGAGGGTTACAGGAGTGTACCGCTGTGCCCAGTTTATATGGTGTTGAGGATCAAACCCAGGGCTGGTACATGCTAGGCAAGCCCTCTGCCATCTAAGCTACATTCCCAGGCCCCTCTCTGATGCTTGTGATCCACTAACACAGGTAAGGCCAAATACCTTGCATAGAGCCTGGCTTATGGTGGGAACACATGATGCTATTTATTCTCTTAAGAGATAAAATCCAGTGTCGTAAGGGGCCTTGTGGAAAGGGAAACATGTTTCAAGGTACAGAGTGAGTCTGAGAAGCTCTCTTACAGATTTTGTACACATCTGTTAAATCTCTTCTTTATCTATGGAGGGTAGGACCTGCATTGCAAGAGGCCAGTGGATGGCTGAACCTTTGAGAGGTAATAAACCCAGCATAAGATGTACAAGTGTGGTTTTCCTCACATAGTCACAGACATGATAAGGTGTCAAATATTCACCTTTGACATAAGGCACGGGCTTTATGGCTTCTTTTTATATATCTGAATTGCCACTATTACTATGTGCAAGTAGAGTAGCTATTCAATAAATAAGCATTCTGTGAGCAAAGGCATTGTGACACTGAGAGTAACTAATAACTTAGATGTCTGTCGAGAGACTAATGGGTAGGAAAGATACATAATGATCATGGCAAGATCATTCATATCCCAGTCAGCAGATGAAGAGGATGAGATATCATTAGGGAGCTTAAAGCATTTTTTTTTAAAGTTACTACACAGTCTAGACTTCTTTTGGCCTTGGGCAGTGAACTAAAAGGTAGGGGCAGATATTTATACATTTGTCACTGGCATTCATCTATTAGTGATATTTGATTATCTGCCACTGATGCACTGATGCAAGTAATGGAAGCTTAGCTAACATATGCAATATACCATTTTTATTTTATTGCTTTTATTAATTTAATAAAAGTATGAGTTTAATGAATGGTAGTTTATGCTTCTGACAAGTGTTTATTATTAAATTTATTTTCTGGTATATATCAAATAATTTTATACAGACTTTACTCAAGAAATTTTACAGACTTTAAGAAAATGAACAACAATATTGGTCATTTTGTTTTTTACAAAATGAATACTCATTCATTGCCTCGTAGTTACTATGTTCATGCGAGTAAGGAAGAAGTAAAGAAGATAAATTTGTGATATGCCATTCCTTTAATATCTTGAAAATATTGAAGACTCATTTCCTCTCTGTGAGGCCAGCAATGTCTTCCTTTCTCCATCCTTTTGCTTTCCAAATGGCAACATTATTTAAGATTGTTTGCCAGGTACAAATTTTAAATATGCAAATTTATGATGATTAATTTTTAATATATAGTTATATACATTCATGAATTATTTCAGAGACTCTAACTCATTTAATATATTAAAAGAAATAGATTAAGCTTCAAATATGGGTCTAATTCCATTAACAAATTAGTAGTCCATTTATGAAAACCCAGTATATTTATTAATGGAAAACTTCATGGTTTTAGATGGAAATATATATGACACAGATAAACACTAGGACACTTTGGTTCCTAGATAAACCAGGCAGTAACAGGAGATACATTTGGATCCGGAAATATCCACTAACTCACAAGCTATGAAATACACTTCTATACATGATCTATGTCAACTGAACCTCCAGTCAGGGAAGAGAATCACACTTGCAAACAGGCAGCATTGCTTTCTCTTGTATTCTCTGCATGAGTTGAGGTTCTTCAAGCTCTACATGATAGAACAGGAACTCTTCTTCAACTTAATTAAGCCCAAAGGGAAATTTTTGCCTTGGACAATTGAAAAGCTGAGTGCTTTCAATGGCTCAGATTTGTCTAAACCTAGATGCCCAAATGATGCCACTGGAATTTAATTCTTCTGTCTTTGTTCCTCTTCCCATTGCTGTGACAACTTACTCGACAAAAGCAATTGGAGGAGAAAGGGTTTATTTTAGCTCATGGTTCAATAAACATTCCATTATAGCATAGATGTCAAGGCAGCAGGAGATAGAATCAGGGGCTCTTACTGAATCCACAACAGGACACAGCTTGATGAATGCACACTGTGGTTCAGTCCCTTTATCCACTCATATAGTCTAGGATTCCAACCAGGGACTGGTGGCACTCACAGTGGGCAGAGCTCCTTAATTAATGTAACCAAGATTCCCCCTCAGGCACAGCTAAAGGCCCATCTCCCAGATTCTGTCAAGTTGATAAATAACACTAAACATCACACAGTCTCTAACTTTTTGTTGACTTAGACCTTACCACACTTTGCTTTGATTTGTTTTGCATGTACTGTCTGTCCTGCTGTAGTTTTACACATGCCGAGTCTGGCAGCATCTGAATTATGTTGTTAGAATGAGTAGTCATATTGGAAAATAAAAACTGTTTTAATAGCTTCAGAAATAGAGACAGGGCTGTTATTTTCAAATGGATATGGTCCATTTTGAACTGTCTCCTGGTATTCCCAAGTTGACCACTTATACTGTTGTTACTTCACTTAACACACATCTATGGAGCACTTAATTTGTATCAGGCACTCTTATAAAGTTGTACAGCAGATACATGGTCCTGATAGTAGAGTCTGTCTGTGGGATACAGGAAAAATATATATACCACATATTACAGTGTGGGAAGAATCAGGAGGAACTAGGCATGGGTCTGCAGACCCATGAAGGGGCAGACAGACATCCAAATCTCAATAGGTCAAGAACATCTGACCAACATGCTGAAGTCAACCAGGATGGCCTTAGGACAGGACTAGCTTTTCTTTTCTTAGTGTGGTAGGGTGTGTGCTCCCAGAACTACCACTACTGGCTCCCTGAGAGTCTTCATGGGTTCGCTGCACATAAAAAAAAAGCATAGTTCTGCCTAGAAGGCATATTTTTCTTTCACCTAGGGAAATCAGTATCTGTAACTTGATTTTTTTTCAAAACGCTTCTCTAATGCATGAGAATTTGTTTTACATCTGATTCATTATTTATTTTCTATTAATGAGTCGTTTGATTATTTCCCTTGGTGAGCAGAATTTTCCAGCCCTTGAAGATCTGAATAATGCAAGGATAACTAATTATGTATTTTTTTTATCGAGCATACACATCCAGATGCAGAAAAGTTTGTACAGAGGGAAAATTGAAATCAAACATCTTAAATTGCCATTGTCTAGAAACTGTGATGGGAAAAAATATGCTCTAGTTTAGTTTGAAAAATAATCACTAATCCGGGCATATTTTTAGAAAGCAACAAATCATGGACTCTATGTTAAACCTACACATCAAAAGGATGAGTGGTCAGTCCTTGCACTGGCCACAACATTGCTCAGGAAGTGAACTCAGAAGAAAGCTCTCTATTTCTCAGTATTGTTCTTCATTTTCCATACAAAATTATTTCAGTGCTGATAGCTCAGAAATCAATGAATCTATGTAATAAATTTCAATATGGGACCAGAAAGATTCTACTTTGTTATAACAAATAACTTCTGTGACTTTTAGAAATCTATATTCCCAAGGTAGATCATCACATCAACCAACGTTAAACATACAAAGCCATGGAGAAAATGATTTTATTACATTAAAACACAAATTAAAAAATAAGGAGTTAACAAATAGAGAACTAATGATATTATTTCTACTAATGCTGCATTTTGTATCTTAGATGGAAGGTTTCATATTTTGTAATTTCCTTTTTAGATAAAGTATTTATTCATTGAAATCGGTACCCAGTAGATTTCATTATGGCCATGTTATATGTTAACTACTAGTACATGTTCTGATAAGGCACAACTGATGATACTCCAAGAATGAGATGTCCTGAAATAAATTTTTGCATAGATGTTTTTATGTGAGAAAAGCCCATATTTGGGATGTATACCTTATAATAGGGTTTTTGGAAAGAGAATTTCTTCTCAAATGAATTAGTTGTATGCAAACTGGAGGGAAAATCCATAAACATGGCTTAGTAATAACAAATGTCAGACTCTGTTGTTAGGTTAGGAGAAAAATCAGAGAGACTTGAATGACCAACTACTGGATCATTGGCAAAGATATCAGGAGACACTAGAAAAAAAATGAGGCACACATAATCTTTTCTCAATCTCAAGGAATTAGCAAGAATAAAAACTTGTGGCCCCACATGGAGCAGATCAAACAGAAAGGCTGTTTATTCAAAGGCATAAAAATGGATGTGTAGTTGCTGAGATGAAGAATTGCTAAGATAGCAGATTTTAAGTCCAAACCTTGTCATAATCCCCTGGGAAGCCTTTCTCTATATCAATATTCAGGTTGTATCATGATAAGCATAATCAGAATCTCTAGAGATGAGAGCAGTGTTCTCTTAAGCAAACCTGTGTCCGATACTAGTTTTAAGGGTCATTGTTGAGAGCAATACATATGAATGCTAATTTTTATGGGCATCCAGCTATGCAGGTTGTAACGGAGTTACTATTGACAAAGTTAAGGCACAAAGAACTCAAACTGCAGAATTTGAATGAAAATATCTGGAGATGTATTTCATTGGTGGGGCGCTAGCCTAGTCCTTATAGGTCTAAGACCTTGGCTTCAATAACAAATACTAAAGCAACAACAACAAAAAGGATAATTGCACAGAGCATAATTGGCTTGCCAGGTTTGTTGATGCAGGACTATAATGCAAACACTGGAGCAGTGGGGCCAAGAAAATCTGGGATTCAAGGTCATTCTCTGTTACGTATGGGCTATTGAATTCTCAAGGCCAGCCTGGGCTAACTGAGAATCTATTACCAAAAAAATTATTATAGCCAGGCACAGAGAGTTACCTTAGTTCCCACTGCTGTTTAAATCATAATATGAAAAATCCAGTATTTGGAAATTTCTGGGTCAGGTAATCTGCATGACCACAGACTCTCAAACTTCTCATGTATTATCTCTAATCTGTTAAATCAAAACTAACTTAGAGTTACTCTGAGAACTAAATAAAATAATGTAAGACAAATGACAGGTAAAATGCCAAATGTCTAAGTTTATGTTTTATAATTTAGAAGCAATATTGACAATATTCTCAGAAATTCTATAATCCTCTTCAAAAACATCTTCCTGGGTTCCTAAAAGACTGATGATATCTTGCATCTTTAACTCCTGGGCAAGTACTCCAAAGCCCTGTCCTTTATAAAGATATCTGTGATTATAGACCAAGCCATTTGGCAGCCCACATAGTTTAAGGGTTACAGACAAATTCATGAAGTAGCTTATAATGAATCTCAGTAGCCTGAGCTTAGTTCCTCTGAACAGGTGCCATAGATAAAGCTGCTTCTTTTTCACACAAAAGAATGGATCCATGCACCCACTGAAGTTTCTGTTTTAAAACTGTCTTGAGTGACATAATGAACTGTGATTCCCCTCCCCCCCTTTTTAAGTGCAATTTAAAAAACGATGTTAGGAACTGTTCTAGACTGGAGCTGTGGAACTCGAGCTTCCATGGGGCCAGCATTTCCAAAGGGATGATACAAACTGAAGAATTTATAGGGGACGCTGGATTGTCTGTGTGCCTTTAATTCGATCTGATGGGGTGTGATCTTTTAGGAGGCTTTACCCTATGTTCATGCTCTTAGGAAGGAAGGTTTTACTTTTGGTTTGTCGCTTACTAGATACTGCAAACAGTTGGGACCAATTATTAAGGGTTCAGTTGTAGGTCTCTCTGGTGAAGCTTTACATGTCACAGATACTGGATTCATTTTTTTTTTTTCTCCCCTGCTTGCTAGGTTTTGTTCTCTGGACAACTATGCATCTTCTCGGTGACTCAGTGTCCTCACTTGTTCAATGAGAATTGTTACACTCCTGATACCTTTGCCTCAGTCTTACATGGATTCTACTCAAAAGGCTTAAAAGCCATGGTAGCAAATACGAAGTCACTGCCTGCTTGGGGGAACACAATCATTCAAATCTAAATGTCACCTGGATGAGTTACAAATATTGTTACAAACATTTGTCTTCTTTTATCCATCTTCATTTTCCTCTTTAATGTGTTGATAATGTTATAAAATGTAGTTTATAGAAAAACATAGGATTACTATATAATTTCACAGATACTTATGAAATAATTATGAATTTCCATTTACTCATGAAACTCTCATCTATTAGAACATGGTGGCCAGCCCTAAGCCAACTCTTCTCCTCCCTAATGGTTCTTTATCTTCAGAGGTATATGATCAGGACCTTTTGCTTTTTATAATAGTTTCAACATTCATACAAATACCTAAAAAATACCATATGTTGTTTGCTAATCTCCTAACAGTAAAATAAAATAATATTTTCCTTTCCTCTTTTTTTGTTTCCTAAATAGCATTTTGAAGATTTACATTTTGAGAACATTTTTGGTTTATTCTATATCATTCTATTATGTAAATTCACACACACACACACACACACACACACATATCCACTGTTGTCTGTTGTTCTGTTTCCAGTTTTAATAATCCATGTAGAAATTACTGTATATTTTTGGTTACTGGTGACTTGGTCTGAGTATCATTAAAGCTTTGGTTAAGATAACAGCTGGGCTATAGGTGTATTACTTGAGAATGATCCAGAAAGTGACTTTACAAGTGAATCTATGCAAGTAAGAAAGAAAAGAAAAAATAATAGCATTGCTTCTGCTCTGGGTATATTTTAACTTCATAAAAATTATTTTTATGCATTTATTGAGTTGGGATGTATTTCAAAATTTCGGTGAATTAAATTGATCCCTTTGCTATTGCTGAACAATGTTTGAATCTTTAACATGAGTGTTAACCTATGATCTATTCTACATTTTAGTCATTATTATAAAAATTCAGGTTTATTACATATATTTTAGCATTTGTTTTATACACATTTTAAGTTTAGGAAATATATACATCAGGAATATGCATAAATATAATTTACTAGTACATGAGTCAATTTTACATATGTTTGTATTTGCATATGATATTATGTTTCTCAGAGTTTGGCTAATAACACATGGTTGTACAATTGCTTAAATATTATTGTCCAACTGTGTGAAGGCTTGACTGAAGATGTTTATTTTATGGACAATTCATACAAATCACTAACAAAGTTTTCTGTGTTTGAACTTTTCAGTATGGAAGGGTCTCAGTTGCTAATTAAATGTTTGTGGTGGATGCAAGTATATTTCTGGCACTTGGATGTCAGAGGGTCACATCTCTGAGATATGTGTCTATTCTTTATTTTCAAGTTTGCCAGTATAAGTTACCCAGTTCACCGCTTGCTGTCTCAGCAGAGATTTCACTTAGAGTGACTGGTGTTTTACCTAGTTCTTGACTTTGCTTTCCTGTGCTATCAGTTCCAACACAGTTGACATGACTTGACTCATTTGCCTATTTCTAGCTTTGCTGGGCCTCTAGCTTAGGGTTTGTGTCTATTTGGTTGGGTTTGCTCTTGCTGTGTTCTGAATGCTGATGGCAAAGCTACAGATAGTGGTCCCCTGCCTTCCCATCTCACTTCAGGGGGAATCCTGAGACTTCAAGTTTTTGAGGAATACTGACCAGTATCCTATGCAGTCCTGGCCTTGAGTTCTGCACCTAACTCTGCAGTCAGCTTTAGAAAGAAAAATCCATTTTCCTGCATGTTGTAAAAGTAGAGACACAACCTAAATGTGGAGCTTAGCAAACTCAATCCCATTTTCCATTAGTTGATCCTGAGGATTCATTAGTGACTTGTCAGTTTTCAGGTGAGTGCAAGAAGATTATGAAACATTTTATTCAGCTTTATTAGTCTTGTGGGAGGTAGATTTGCTTAAATAGCAAGGAATGCCTGCATTTTAACTTCCTTCATCACTGTGTTTTATCCTTGTTGGGCTTATGTTCAGGAACAGTCTTGGGACTGTCATAACACAGTAAGAAATTAAATGTGACACAAGACTATTATACACAGATAAACAAATGCACGTGTGCTTCTGTTTCAACCTAAACCATTTTATGTAAGATTCTTTATTTTCATTATTGAAATGTTAGCATGCCTGCTCTTCATGTACACAATTATTCTTGGGTTTAGAGAATGATGCAAGTATCACCCTGTGCTGATCAATAATTCAGTAAATATGACAACTCATACCCATGTGTGACCATCTTTCAGCAAGTGTATATTACTTTAATGTGCTCAAAGTAGATATGCTATAGCAAATTACTCACTTATTTTCTACCCAGCACACATATATACAATAGAAGCAATCACATTACATTTTATATTTTCTCTACCTAGAGAAAAATACATACCAGTCAATAAATACACCATTGTAGATAGAGAAACCCCACAGAGCTCCACCCCTACATGAAAAGATACAGGTGATCAATATTTATGGAGATTGGGAGAATCCATTTTCTCCAGAGGTTAGCCCCTGATAGGTTCTAATTCTAAGTGACCAGCTCTAAACACATGTACATATTATCAATATGTTTGGTTTTCTTTCATAAAGTCCAAAGTATTGAGAATTACCAAAGCAATCATGCTCAATTCCAGCCTGTAGCTCCTTAGAAGCGATGTGAAGTAGGGTGAATGTGGTCATAGCTTCTCACCTGGTTTCTGCTTTGTCTGTTTTTGTTTCTGTTGAAAACATGAAACACAGGTGTAATGATATTGAAAAAAAAAAAAAAAAAAAAAAAAAAAAACAAAGGCCAGCCAATCACTCAGTAAGCTGAGAAGGTAGCAACACAGTAGTATTCTTTTGATTCCTATTGACATCTATAAAAAGACTACGTCAGAACTTTGGGATTGTCCAATCTTTTAGTTCCAAATCAACTATCATTATGTTCTTGCCAATCTCCTCTTCTCACTAATTAAGCAATCCAAACTTGTCTCTATTATAAGTGATAGAGTGAACAGGTCACATGAACATTTGAACTCATCAGTCCTAGGCACAAACATTTAAAACTTAAAACTACACATTGAGGGGTTCTTGAGTGAAATTTAACTTTTGGTTTTATTTCTTTTATTTTTTAAGATTATAATAGAATTATATCATTTACATCTAGCTTTTATTTCCTCGAGACCCTCCCATATATCCGGATTTAAAGGGTTCCTCCTGAAGGTTGTCAAACAGGTAAGGTAAAAATAATTGTTGGTTTCTGTAATGGCTCTCATATTTGAATATTTGGTCCCTAGTTTGAGATGCTCCCTTGCTGAAGGAAGTATGTCACTTGGGGGTTGGCTTTCAGGGCTAAAAACCTCCTGCCAACTCTAGTTATCACTCTCTGCTTCATGATGTGAGCTCCCAGCTTACTGTTCTGCCATCGTGCCTGCCACCTGTTACCCTGCTGTGTCTGCCATAATGGAATGTAGACCTCCGGAAACCTAAGATAAAATAATCTCTTTCTTTTATAAGTTGCTTGAGTCATGGTGTCTTATTACAGCAACAAAAAAGAAAATAACATATACAGCATATTGTAACATATTCCAGTTGCATAAGAAGGCATTTTGGGTACATGCTCTTCAGTTCTAAGTAAATGGTCCTCCTTCATTGTGCCTACCACTAATGATTTTTTCTGAAAACTCTCAAAGGTTTTTTTCAACTTCAGATCTCCCTCTGAGAAGAAATCCATCAATGAAGTCTTTCTTCACACAACCTGTCACTTATTCATTCAAAAATCTGTTGTTGTCTGTCTTAGTTGGGGTTACTATTACCATGTTGAAACACCATGACCAAAAGCAAGTTGGGGGTGAAAAGTTTTAATTGGCTTACACTTCCAAATTATAGTCCATCATTGAGGTAAGTCAGACCAGGAACCTGGAGGCAAGAGGTGATGCAGAACATCATGGAGTGGTATTGCATACTGCCTTGCTTCCCATGGCTTGCTCAGCATGCTTATTTATAGAAACCAGAGCCACCAACCCAGGGACAGGCTCACCTACAATGGGATAAGCACTCCCTCATCAATCACTACAGCCTGAGATTATGGAGGCATTTTCTCAATTAAGGTTCCCTCCTCTCTGATTCCTACAGCTTGTCTCAAGTTGACATAAAACTAGCCAGGATGTTACCTATCGATTATGTTTTGGACACAATAAATATCCTTATCTACAGAAACATAAATATAGTAAAACAAGATCCCATCCATCAGAATAAATTAGAGGAGACTGAACATGGAAACATGGTTGGGAAAGTTATAACCAAGATACATAAAGAATGCTCTGGGAATAGAGCAGGGGATGACATTCATTGGAGCACTAGACAAAGAGCTACATAGAAGGTGGTATCTGAAAAGAACCCAAAAAATAAAGTTTTCCTAAATACTTTAAACTGTACCTTTCATATCATGGGCTAAGGCAGAGGACATGGAAAAGATGTGACACTTTGTGTTAAAATGTCCTGATTCTTTATTTGGAGTTTCTGATAATAGTCAATGTCAGTGCGTTTCTTTATATAGAAACTTTCTATTTAAAGAAAATAAATGGCATAGCGTGATGAAAATAAAAAGTAAATTACATGACAGATGCTATGGATTGAGTACTGAGGTCAACTGACCTCTCTTAAAATGTTTATTTCTCTAAATAAATAAAAAAAATCATAAGTGATGAGGTCATAACAGTAACAATGAGTACACCATGCTACGTTCTTATTATTATGAAGCATTATTAATAATTATTAATGAAGCATGCTGTAAGTTACTGGGCTTATTTTTAAATCAATTATTCTGCATACCACCACTGTATAGTCATTTGTATTTTACCTATCTGAGAAATAATAATCAAAGAGAAAGTTTTCAATTTTTATACATGTGGAAGAAATTCTAGAAGGGAGAAATTATAAAGAAATATTCTTTTCTTATATTACTCTCATTTCCAAGAAATTTGATTCAAAATGCAGTGTTTAGGGGCTAGAAGGTTAGCTCAGTGGGTAAAGGGATCACTGCACAAGGATGAAGACCTAAATCCTGACCCCCAGCTCAGATAAAGGGCTAGCACATCAGGCACGGTTAGCAGTGCATCTCGATAACTTCTGGGAGTGTGGAGGGCAGAGACAGGCTTATCCTGGGAGCACACTGGCCAGACAGTCTCGGCAAAATGATCACTTCTAGGTTCTGTGAGAGATTTTGTCCCCAAAAGTAGGTGGAAAGAAATAGAGGGAGACAACTGACATCAACACCTGGCCTTCACATGTACACACACACACACACACACACTTCATGAGTACACGTACACACATACTTCACGAGTACACACACACACACACACACACACACACACACACAAAATTCAGTTGTAATCCATTGAGCCTAATAGGTACAATTGCATGGAAAGTCTTTAAAATTGCTAAATCATGGTTTATGCTGTTATAAATGCAGTCACAGGGACTGTGATCATGGTTGGGTAATAGCACTTGCTGTACAATCATGAGAACATAAATTTGAATTTCCAGCACCCAAATGAAAACTTTTGATGTGGCTCAGAACTCCAGAACTGGGGCAGGGGAAGCGACAAGGCTAGACCAGTCTAAATGGTAAGTTTCAAGTTCAGCAGGATATTTTGTCTCAAGTGACTCAGGGGAAAGAGTGATAGAAAGATACCTGATGACCTCTTCTGGCTCCTTCAAATGTGGATGCACATGCAAAAAGCATGCACGCATGCACACACACACACACACACACACACACACACACACACACACAGGGGGAGGGGGGAGAGAGAGAGAGAGAGAGAGAGAGAGAGAGAGAGAGAGAGAGAGAGAGAGAGAGAGAACCTGGAATTTTAAATAGCCTGAAGGCAGCCCAGTGAAGAGCTCCTGAGCTCCCAGTGAAGCATCTCCTATGCTTCTGGTTCATGCCATAGATCCCTGAGTGTGGCTGAAGTATGCAAACTGAAGGTGTAGCAAAGGCAAACTGCTAGGCAGAAGAGGCAAGACATTCTGAAGATGTGGAAACAGAGAAGTCAGCAACAACAGAAGGTAGGAAAGAAACAGGTAGCAAGGGTTAGTTTTTCTACATGTACAACTATATCATTGTTGAAGGTTTCTCACATACCCATTATTAAAGTTGAAGTCAGTAGAACTAAGCCTGGGCGAAGTGGTTAATCAAATCCTGCATATGAAAAGGTTATCTATGAAGTTCAGCTAGGGACAGTTTTACTTGAATATGTAAAAAGAGGAAACTGGGAGTGTAGACCCCTAGGATGTCAGCTCTTGTGTGCATCTTAATTAGATTTTCATTAAAGGTCATGGAAAAGAGATTAAACAGAAATAAAAACAGAGATTCCTGTCATTGATACTTACATAGTGCTACACAGACAAATTTAGAAGGCAGAAATAATGCAAATATGGCTAAAGATGTTAAAATTGAAAATATAGCATGGCTAGTAATCCCACCAAAGAGTAAAAGATAAAAGTTATAGAATGAATAACATTAGAAGCAGAAAGGATTAGCAGTGGCTTGAAGGATGCTCAGTGAGTAATAATAGCACTTGTTCTGGAAATTCAGAGATCCTGGCTTTAATCTCCAGCTCTCCTGTAAAGAGATGGATGTAGCTTTGCATGACTGTAATCGCCACAGTGAGGGATAGAGACAGGATATTCATAGAGCTCAAAGACCTTGCTGTTCAGCTACCCCAATGGAATGGCAAACTTCTGATTCAGTAAGAGCCACTTTCTCAAGACCGTAATGCAGAGAGCAACAAGGGAAGATACTTGATGTCCTGCCCTGACCTCCTTAGCCACACACCTACACACTCACACCCACATCACACCTACATTGCTACAAACACAAGTAAAGTAGCTTAGCTGGGCTTGGTAGCACAAACCAGTGGTCTCAACTTTGGGGTCTGAGGCAGGAGAATCACAGTTGAAGGCTAGTCTGAACAATTTATTGGAACCCTGTCTCAAAGTATAAAGTAAAAAACAAAAACAAGCAAACAAAACAAACTTCGAATATAGCTAAGTAGTAGACTGCTTGCCTAGTTACTGTGAGGTCCTTGAATCAAGGCCCAGAATTAGAGAAAAAAAAACCAGAGAAAATGTTTTAATTTTTGCCTTAAATATGCCTCAAAATTAAGCAAGTTATAAGAATATTTGATTTTAGTTTAATTTTCCTACCTTATCTTAATTTGTGGCAGCCTTGCCTCAGGTTACCTAGACATGAGAATGAAGAGATCTGATGCACACTTGAACTTTACAGTATTGTAAGGTTTACTTGTTCACACATCATTTTGTTTTCATAGAAACTTTCTGGAATTTAGATCCACAGTGAAACTGAAGCTTAGAGAAGTTCCATCCATACTGGCTAAGGATCTCAGGCAAGACTCAAAGGTTCATTCTAGACTAAGACATCCTGCAGCCTGATTTGTTCTACTTTAGAAATCCAGACACTCTGGACCTCCTCTTGGAAACCGGAATCAGAGTCTCAATCTCCACTTCACAGTTCTGCAAGGGCGCCTTCCCACACTCCCCCACACGCCATTCTCTGACTCTTCAATGTTTTCCGGAAGGAAATAGGGACAATAGAGAGTAACTTCCAAGATGAAGAGCTAATTGCATGGAGTAACTCACTTTGTCCAGCATTCTGCTGGGGGGAATGTCAGGCCCAGAGCAAAACTGAACAAGATTTCCATTATGCATCAGCATCTTTGACTTTTAGACCAAACATTTACCATTCACATGTGAGCAAACTTGCTCTGTAACAGATGTACCCATCCTTCAATAGATTGACTCATTGTATTAGTTATTTCTCGCCTGCTATGATAAAATACCAAGAACTGAAAGCCACTTACAGATGGAAGAGTTTATTTTGTCTTACTGGTCAAGAAGGATAAGTGCCCATCATGGTAGAGAAGCATGGTGTTGGAGCAGGAAGCTCGGAAATCCAATCTCAATCAGCAGCACTAATTAGAAAGTAAGCTGGAAGTAGGATGAGACTATTAAATCTCAAATCACGCCCCAGGGATTGTCTTCCTCCAGCAAGGCTGCACCACCTCTCCAAACAGCGCCACCTACTGGAGACCAAGTGTTCCAACATCAGAGCCTATGAAAAGAATTTCTCATTAAAACCAGGACACTCATGAACTCACATAATTATGATGCATAGTCTAATAACTCTTGAAGATTTTAGTATATTTGTCAGTTTGTAGCCTGGACGAAACATTATAAATGCATGAATCGCAATATTAAAATATGTTCCTTTTGTTTATAAATCGTACTTCTACTGGTTAGAACAATACAGCTTACCTGCTCGCTCCTCTGGGCCTGACAATTGGCAGTGACAATTTCTTTTTGTTCTTGTTTTGTTTTTCAAAACAGAGTTTCTCTGTGTAGTTTTGGTACCTGTCCTACCTACAGCTCACTCTGTAGACCAGGCTGGCCTTGAATTCACAGAAATTCATCTGGCTCTGCCTCGTGAGTGCTGGGATTAAAGGCGTGCGCCACCACTGCCCAGCGACAGTTTCTTTAAGGAGGATAAATCAGTTCTGTAGATATTGCAATTCCAGACCTCATCCTCATTCTAATTACTTGTCCACATCTGACCATTTCCCAAAGTATTGTAAGGACAAAGCATTCTCTATTGAGAAATTCTTGCAGAGGCCCAAATTTTGTTTGTGGAGGTCCAAATTATTCAGGGTCATAGAATTTGAGCTTGCTTTACCCAGCAAGGTTGCATAATGGGATAATTTGACCATGGGAGTGTTTACAAGGTATTTGGAAGGGTCTACACTTGGCTGTACAGTGTGCTTTCACCTTGCAAGGGGAGGTTTTTGCCTCTCCCCTTGGCGTGTTATAAAAAGGCTTTTGAATAAACAAACCTTCGAGGCTGTTGGGTATTGATCCAAGCCCTCCCAAAGCTATCCTGTATTTCTGCCTTTCTTCTCATTGGTTAGGTCTCTCTTTCTATCTAATATTTTCTTATCCCCATTTCCTCCTCATAAGAACCCTTCAAAAAGGTGGGAGCTGGAGTCTCACAGGAGTTGAAAAGGAAAGGAGCCACAGATTGAGTATGCACTGTATCAGTGGCTTCACACTTTATTCCACAATATACAAAATTTTCATGTAATATAGATAACATGTAAGTAAGTATCTGGTATCCATTTGATATAAAATATATGAACAAACATGTACATTTTAAAAATACAGGATCTCACACTATAATCTAGACTTGCCTGAAACTCACTATGTCAGGCTGGCCTCAAACACCTGGAAATTCTTGGCTGAAGCTTCCCAAGTGATGGAATTATAAACATGAGTCACCAGGTCTGGCTCACAGTTATACACATGTATATGCCACTTGCAAAATATAAATACTTTAGAGTGCATACCCATATGAATATTAAAATGCATATGAATGCATCCATAATTGTGTAATATGGTGATGGTAAATACGTGTTTTATTTATCTTTCATTTATATACCAATATATTTCATTTTTTAAAAATTTTTTGTAAAATAAATGCATGTGTATGCACACTCATGTGTTTGGTCATACATATGAATAAATGTGGGTATCTCTACTCATGTACAGAAGTCAGAAGTTGACATTAGGTGTCACATTCTGTTGCCTCCCACCTGGTTTACTGAGGCAGGGTCTCTTGCTGAATTTGGAGTCACTAATTCTGGCTAGGCTAGTTAGCTAGCTTGTCATAACTATCTGTATCTTCTTTCCAAGCACTAGGATTACAGTTATCTCGGCATCCCTTCCTAGCTTTCAAGTGGGTTCTGTACATCTGCATTCCAGTCCTCATTCTTGCGTGGCAAACACTTTATGTACTGATCCATCTCCCCAGCCCTAAACATGCTTCTTTATGTGAACTTCAGTGGCTTCCAGGATTGTCTTCATTTTAATGAAACGTTGATAAAAAGAAAAAGTGCAGTTTGGACTTGCTTAGTCTTAACAACAGCATAGACTATAGCACTGGGGGTGGATTCGCTGTGACAACTGAAGGAATTTAGCATCATGATGTTGGGGAAAGCCCCCAGAGATGTGGAGGCAGGAGGATGACATGATTTCTACTGTGATTAGCTTGAAGCAGTAGTCAGAGATTGTTATAGTCATCTATGGACCGTATGATCCTGTCATCTCACTGAGAAAGCCAAATTAAACTGTGTTCCCTCCAAACATACACATCTGAGCCTCCTTGGTGGTGCTAAAGTATGAAGTGAACAGTCATGCATCCTCACAAAATGTACAGCAACTATCCCCACCCCTAAGATTTCTTCAGGTTGGTGATGACACCAGGAATGAAGCACGAAGCAAAATATTAACATTTCACACAGCAAGCAGGTCACACGGTATGAGTTTCAGGAACAAAGTGCCTATATTTCCCCAGAGTTTATGCCCATGACACGGCCCCTTGAACAGTTCATTACCATTGCTCTGATGGCTTCTCCCAGAAGAATGTATTGACTTTTGTTGGCATTGAAAAGATGCTCAAAAGATCAAAATAACAAAATCAAGTGGAAACAGCCTCAGCAGGGATGAAAAGCTACTGCTCAATGATGCCTGAACTGGTCCTGTGTCCAAGGGATGTTTCCCACAGAGAGCTGCATGTGAGCTCTGCCTTCTCCGGAGCACCATGGCATGAGGGACAGAGGAGAGGTCAGTAGGAAATGTGCCACATTCAAAGATGCTTACATTTCTTTATAGAAAGATTGGTACTGCAGACAAATGCAGAGGCTTCCTCTCAAGGATACTAGCAGCTACAGGGAGCGTCACTTCTGTATAGCTCTTTCCATCCTAAAATGTCATATTCAGAGAAGAAAGTCACAAAGAGCATAAAACTTCCAGGCTCTTTTTATGTGTAAGCTTATATTATTAATAATTGCAAAAAGTGACAGGTTCCATTATGATATTTTTATGTATCTATGTGACACTCTTTGGTTCTTGACATCACTGGTGGCCATGAAAAAAAAATCAGATTTTTTTTCTCCACAGTGATTAATCAGAAATCAAGCAGCAAAATGGGACCCTTTCACAGAGGCAGATGACATACATCTCTTTGAATACTTGTTATAGACTGGTTGGTTAATATTCATCATCATTGGGCCTTTTCTAGAATCAAGCAAAAATTTCCCTTTTGTTGAAATTAAATGTTTTTTTCCTCACGTAATATTTCTTGATTATAGTTTTATCTCATTGTACTCCTTACAGTTTCTTGCTGCCTCCCCTCCAGTCAGATGCACTGTCTTTCTGTCTGTCATGAGAAACAAACAACAAACAAACAAAAAAACCAGGCTTATAAGGAATAATAATAAAATAAGATAAGATAAAGGAAAAACTAACATATCTGAATAGGAGAAAATAAATAAAGAGAAGGAAAAGAGCCCTAGAGAAGGCACAAAGGACAGAGACCCAGTTGTTTACACACTCAGGAATCCAGTAAAAACACTAAACTGGAAGCCTTAATATATATGCAAAAGACATGCAGGGTACAAAGAAAGAAGAATATGTATATATATATATATATATATATATATATATATATATATATATATATATTTTATTTGATATATATATAACAAATAAAAAGAAAATTCCCTGCACAACTTTATGAGACAAGGAACCTCCAAAGATCCCATTGAGTTCATTTTCTGCTGGGCATGCAGCCTACCCATAAGAGTAGTCAGTTTCCCCAATGGGACTCCCTTACAAGAAACTAAGTTTTCATTTGCAAGTGGTTATAAGTTAGAGATGGACTCTGTGTTATGGATGGGGATATGTGAGTTAATATATGCAATGTTTCTGTTGATTTAGAGGGCCTTGTTCTCTTGCTGTCTTCAATCCCTCTGGCTCTTAAGCTCTTGAATTCTTTCTGATTTCTTCTGCGGTGTTTCCTGACTTCTTAGAGGTGGGATGGAGAGCTTTATGGAGACATCGTGCTTAGGGCTGAATGTTCTAAGATCTCTGACTCTCTACTTAATCTCTGGCTGTTGGTCTGTGTATACTTGTTCCTATCTGTTTCAGGAGGAAGCTTCTCTTCTGATGGCTGAGAAAGGTATAAATCTATGAGAATACCAGATTGTCATTAGGAGTCATTTTATTGCTACTTTTTTATGGTAGTGGTGTTTGCTTGCTTGTTTTTAGAACATTGGAATTTGGTTTTACTTTAGGACACTGGACTTTCTATTCTCAGGTTCTTGGTCACCCAAGTAGCATTGAGTTCAATCTCATGGAGTGGGCCTTAAGTCACATCATGTATTGATTAGTTACTCTTATAAGTTTTGTGCTACCATTCCACTAGCATATTTTACAGGCAGGACACAGTTGTAGATCTAAGGGTTTATGTCTGGGTTGGTGTTTGTGTTTCTTCATTGGTAGCATGCAGAATACCTTCCTGTACCAAAAATGCTAGAACGTAGGGGTGAAGGTTCTTTGTAGGCACCAGCTTGACTTCTCCATATTCAAAGAGTTGTGTCGATGTTGTCTTCAGCAATAGGGCCTTACCATCAGTGTGTGGAGAGCATTCTATTATCTGAACAACCCTCTGGGTTGTTTGGGGATTCCCATGGGAGCTCTTCGGCCAACAACTCAGTTAGATGTAAATCAGTCTTGGTACTGGAAGCTGCATTTGGTGACAAGAGCTGTCCAGTTGGGGATCTGCTTTCCCCATTATTTGGAACTGTTATTTAGAGTGCCTTCAGCCTTCATATATGTGTTCATTTTTACAAAGCTTCTACTATAATAGGTTTCACATTATATATCAAATGGACCTTTTATTTGTCTCTCCCCATATTTCTTCCCTCCTCCCCCTAGTTTCTCCCATTCTACATTTGATCCTGTTTCAGTAACCTTCCCCCATATATCCATAACTATCTTCTCCATTTCCCTTTCCTATGGTGATTTATCTGCTCCCTCCCTCACTAGTGTGCCCACCCTCTGCTGTTGTATGGATTGTTAGGTGGTTGTCATTGACTTAACAACTCCTATCCACATATAAAGGAAGATATACCATATTTTATTTCTCTGTCTGTGTTATCTCACTTAGGATGATTTTTCCTAGTTACATTCATTTATCTATGATTTTTATGATATCATTTTTTAAATGGCTAAGTAACACTCCATCGTGTAAATGTACCACATTCTCTTTTCCATTCATCTGTTGAGGAAGAGCTAAGTTGTTTCCAATTTCTGCCTATTAGTAATGGAGCAGCACTGAACATGTTTGAGCAAGTGTCTCTGTGGTACAATAAAGAATTTTTGAGGTAAATGTCCAAGAGTAATATAGCTGGATCTTGTAGTAGATCTATTCCCAGCCTCATATGGAACCCCACACTGATTTCTAAAGTGGCTGTACAAGTTTACATTCCCACCTGAAATGAATGAACGTTCCCCTTACTCCACATCCTTACTATCCTGAGCTATCACTTGTTTTTATTGATGTAACCAACCGTCTTATTAAATAAGAAACACAGAAACAATGCAAAAGAGAAAGCCGAGAGGTCAGAGCTCAGAGCTAAAATCTCACCCTTCCGCCTGCGGTGTCCCAGCTTCCCGAATGAGGGTTCTATTTCCTGTCTGTTCGTCTATTTAAAGTATTTTGTTCTGCCTTCTCATTGGTTGTAAACCCAAACACGTGACTGCCTCGTCATTGTCTGAATGTACAGCCCCCTAGGTCTTAAAGGCATATGTCTCCAATGCTGGCTATATCCCTGAACACACAGATATCTATGGGATTAAAGGCGTGTGCCACCACCGCCACACTCTTGCTATGGCTCTAATAGCTCTGACCCCCGGGCAACTTTATTTATTAACATACAATCAAAATCACATTTCAGTACAATTAGATTACCACCACATGTTTTATTGAAATTAGCTATTCTTAAAGATGTAAGATGAAATCTCAAACTATTTTTGATTTGAATTTCTCTGATGGCTAAGGATGTTGACCATTTCTTTAAGTGTTTCACAGCCATTTGAGTTTTTTTTTTTTTTTGAGAATTCTTTTTAAATTAGGTTATTTGTTTTCTTGATATATAGTATTTTGAGTCCTTTTATATTTGGGATAAAGCCTTTCTGTCTTGCATGTAGCTGGCAAAAATCCTTTCCCATTCTGTAGGCTGCCACTTTGTTTGAATGGCAATGTCCATTGCCATACAGAAGATTTTCAGTTTCATAATGTCCCATTTATTAATTGTTCATCTTAGTGCCTGTGCTAATGCTGTTCTGTTCAAAAAGTCTTCTCCCATGCCATTGAGTTCAAAGCTATTACTTCTATCAAGGCGTTTCCTTCTGTCAGGTTCAGTGTTTCTGGTTTTATGTTGAAGTCTTTGATCTATTTGGAGTTGAGTTCTGTGCAAAGTTGATAGGTATGACTCTACCATACAGTTTGATAAACATCATTTGCTGAAGATGCTATTTTTTGTTTCAGTGTGTATCTCTGGTTCTTATTAAAAAAAAAAAAAAACAAAAAAACAAAAAAAAAAAAAAAAGAAACAAAAAAAAAAACCAGATACTGCTAGGTGTATGGATTTGTGTCTGGGTCATAAATTCAATTCCATTGATCAATGTTTCTGTTTTTGTGTCAATACTGTGCTGTTTTTATTACAATAGCTCTGTAGGGCAATTTGAGATCAGGGATGGTAGTACCTCAAGCAGTTCTTTTATTATTCAGTATTGCTGTAGCTATCCTGCTGTTGTTGTTTTTTGTGCATGCATGTGTGTGTGCATGTGTGTGTCTTTCCATATGAGGCTGAAAAATGTCCTTTCAAGATATGTGAACAACTGCATTGGAAATTTAATGGAAATTACTTTGAATCTGCAGATTGCTTTTGGTAGGATGGCCACTTTACTGTATTAATCCTACTAATTCATGAAAATGGGAGATCATTCTGTCTTCTCTTATCTTCTTCAATTTCTTACTTCAATGTCTTAAAATGTTTAAGCATACAAGTCTTTCACTTGATTGGTGAGAGTTACCCCAAGATATTTTATGTTATTTGAGGTTATTTTTGGTTATTATTTCCTTGATTTCTTTCTCAGACCTTTTGTCATTTGAAATATATGAGGACCACCGATTTTTGTAAGTTAATTTTGTATCCAGCTACTCTGATGAAACTGTTTATCAGCTGTAGAAGTTTTCCTGGTTGAATTTGTGAGGTTATGTATATATACATAACATCATTTCATCTGCAAATAAAGATATTTTGACTTTTTCCTTTCTAATTTGTATCCCCTTGACCTTCTTCAGCTGTCTTATTGCTCTAGCTAGGACTTCAAGTACTATATTGAACAGGTGTAGAGAGAGTGGACAACATTGTCTTGTTCCTAATTTGAGTGTAATTTCTTTGAGTTTAAGTTGATATTGTCTATGGGCTTCCTCTAAATTTCCCTTAACATGTTTAGGCATGTCCCTTGTATCCCTAATCTCTCCAGGATTTTTCTCATTAAAGGGTGTTGGATTTTGTCAAAGGCCTTGTCTTCATTTAATGAAGATTTTGTCTTTCAATTTGTTTATGTGGTGCATTACCTTTACTGATTTACATATGTTGAACCACTCCTTCATTTCTGGGGTGTACCTTAGAAGATCATGGTGGTTGATCTTTTTGATGTATTTTTGGATTTGGTTTGCAAGTATTTTATTGATTATTTTTGCAAGTATATTCTTAACGGAAATTAGTCTATAATTTTCTTACTTTGTTGGGTCTTTGTATTGTTTGGGCATTAGGGTAGCTGTGGTTTTATGAAATGAATTGGAAAATGTTCCTTTGTTTCTGTTTTGTGTAATGATTTGAGGAGTATCTTCTCTGAATGTCTCCCAGAATTGGCTCAAACCATCAGGCCATTGACTCTTTTTGGTTGGTCTTATTAATGACTGCTTCTACTTAATTAGAGATCATGAGTTTGTTTAAATTGCTTGTCTTTTTTTAACTTTGGTAAATGGTCTCTTTTGAGAAAAGTATCCATTTCTTTCTGATTTTCCAAGTTGGTGGAGTACAGATTTTTAAAATATGTCAATATTATTCTCCAGATTTCCTGAGTGCTATTGTTATATACACCCTCATTTTAAATTTTGTTCATTTTGGATCTTATTTCTCTACCTTTTATTTAACTTGGATAAGGGTTTTTCTTTTCCTTTCCTTTTTATTTATTTATTATTTTGGAAATGGATTTTTCAAGCTTACTGAATTTATCAAAGAACCAACTCATTGTTTCATTGATTCTTTGTATATTTTTTGTTCCTTTTTCTGTTTTATGGATTTCAGCCCTGAGTTTGATTATTTATTGCCATCTACATGTTTTGCATGTGATTTCTTCCTTTTCTTCTAGAGCCTTCATGCGTGTTGTTAAGTTACTAATATGAGTTATCTCCAATTTTTTATGTAGGCACATAGTACTGTTAACTTGCCTCTTAGAACCACCTTCATTGTACCCCATAAGTTTGGGCATCTTGTATATTCATTTTCATTCAATTCTAGAAAGTTTGAATTTCTTTTCATACTCTGTCTTTACCCATTGTTCATTCAGAAGTGAGTTGTTCAGATGTCATGAGTTTGTAAGCTTTCTGATGTTTCTCTTGATATCCAGTTTTAATCTGTGGTAATCATATGGGATTCAGGGTGTTATTTCAATTTTCTTATATCTGGTGAGACTTGCTTTGTATCTGAGTATGTCATCAATTTTGGAGAAAATTCCATGAGGTGCTAAGAAGAAGGTATATTCTTTTGTGTTTGTGTAAAATGTTCTATAAATATCTGTTTGGCTCGTTTGGTTTGTAATATCAGTTAGCTCCAGCATTTCTCTGTTTAGTTTTTATCTGAATGACCTGTCCACCTGGGACAAGTGGGTTATTGAGGTCTCCTGTTACAAGTATGTGAAGATATACATGTGATTTAAGATGGGGTAGGTTAGTTAGTTAGTTAGTTAGTTTTGTTTGTATTTATGAACTTGGGTTTCCTTGTGTTTGGTCATGTATGTTAAGCACTGAAATGTCCTCTTAGTGGATTTTTTCTGCTGATGAGATGTCCTGTATTTCCCTATCTCGTAGGGAAATTAGTTTTGGTTTAGTGTCTATATTGTCTGATATTAAATTGGCTACACAAGCTTGCTTCTTAGGTACATTTGTTTTTGATATCTATTTTCATCCTTTTATCCTGAGGTGATATCTATCCTTGATGATAAGGCATGTTTCCTAGATGCAGCAGAAAGATAGATCCTGTTTTTGCATCCATTCTGTTAGTCTGTGGCTTCTTCCTTAGGAAATTGAGATCATTTATATCAATGATCAGTGTTTGTTGATTCTTTTTATTTAGGGTTCTTTTGTGGTGTGTGTGTGTGTGTGTGTTTGTGTTTGTGTGTGTGTGTGTGTGTGTGTGTGTGTGTGTGTGTGTGTGTTTCTCCCTTCTTTTGAATTTGCTGGTCTGGGTTTATTTATTTGTTGAGTTTTCTTGGCTGTGGTTAATCTTTTTCCTTGTAGTTTTCCTTCTACTGCCTTCTGAGAGGCTAGATTCCTGGAAAGATGTTCTTTAAATTTGGTTTTATCATGAAATGTCTTCTTAACTCCATCAACTGTAATTGAAAGTTTTTCTGGACATAGTAATCTGGGCTGGTTTATGTGGTGTCTTAGAGTCTTAGAGTCTTGTCCAGGTCCTTCTGACTGTTTGAGTCTCCATTGAGAAGTCAGGTTTATGTGTTACTTGGTCTTTTTCTCTTGTAGCTTTTAATATTCTTTCCATATTCTGTAATTTAGTGTTTTATTATATGCAAGGGAATTTCTTTTTAGTTTGCTCAGTTTGGTTTTCTATATGCCAAACTTCATAGGCATCTAACTATGCCTTATTGTAACTTCATAGGCATCTCCTTGGCAAAATGTCCTCTATGAATTTTGTTGAAAATATTTTCTGTGTCTTTGACCCAGGTTTCTTTTTTCCCTCTATTCCTGTTATTATTGGATTTTTGTCTTTTCTTAGTGTCCCATATTTCCTGGATGTTGTATGCCAGGATCTTTTCAATTTAACATTTTGTTGTTGTTGTTGTTGGTTTTTTTTTTTTTTTTTTTTTTTTTTTTTTTTTTTTTTTTGGTTTTTCGAGACAGGGTTTCTCTGTGTAGCTTTGCGCCTTTCCTGGAACTCACTTGGTAGCCCAGGCTGGCCTCGAACTCACAGAGATCCGCCTGCTTCTGCCTCCCAAGTGCTGGGGTTAAAGGCGTACACCACCACCGCCTGGCTCAGTTTAACATTTTTTGACCAAGGTATTCATTTCTTCTCTCAAGTCTTCAACGTCTGAGAGTCTTTCCTTTTTCTCTTATATTCTGTTAGTAAAGCTTGATCTGATGATCCTATACAAGTTCCTAAATTTTTCGTTTCCAGAATTCCCTGTTCGGGTTTTCTTTATTGATTTTATTTCCACTTTTGGGTCTTTTACTGTTTTATTAATTTCTTTCTACAATTTATTTATGTTTTCACAGACTTCTTTAAGGGATTTATTCATTTCTTAAGGACCTCTGTCATATTTAAATGGGCTGTTTTAAGGACTTCATCTTGTTTTTCAGCTACGTTGCAATCAATACTCAGAACCTTCTGTGGTAGGATTGCTTGGCTTTCCTGGACACTGTTAGTATTTTTTACACTGGTGTCTAGGCATCTGTGTTTGAGATGATTGTAATTCTTGGTTCCTTGGTGCTGATATCTGGCCTTTTCTTTGTTGGGCTGGTGTTTAGTTCCTCAGTTTCTGTTTTCCTCTCTGCTTCGGGGCAGGGAGGGTGCTATATGTTGCCTGGTTTGGAATTTTTCTTTTTTTTGCTAAATGTGGCCCCTGAGAGTGTGTGTCTAGGTATTGGGAGCTGATACTTAGAAATTGGGATGGGATGGGGTGGGGACTGAGTGGTCCTGAAGAGGGATGAAAAAAGAGTGTTTTACCAGGATCTGCATGGTCCCCTCAGAATGGAGGCAGATTAATACTCAGTTCTATTGAACTCTAAAACTTGGGCAATTTCCAATATCACATGCTCAGAGTTGCAAAGAACATTTATAAATTACTACTTACAGTTATGAGGTAAGAATATAAACTTATGTAGGAGATTCTTTTTATGACAGTTCATCTCTAATTTAATATAAGCCCTACTGGCCTAAGGATACAACCAGATACAGACTCCGAGTCATTGAGTTTGGGGTACTTGGCATTCTGCATTTCCATTAAATGCCAAAGTGATGCCAGTGTCCTGCATACATGGCTGATTAAAGGATTGTATTTGGAGTGCAAAGATTTAGAGTGTGTGATCTAAGCAAAATAGACAAGGTTTTAGCCTTTTTCGAAACAGTGCTTGAGAGGATTTGCATTAAATAGCCAAAGTGGCAATCTCTCAGGATGAGTATTTTTTAGTCTTTTCTACAGTGGTGTCAAAATTATTTCCCCAGGAGGCGCATTTAAGTTCATTTTATTCAACCCCTCAATGGAGATTTATTGGTTAGCTATAAAAGTATTCATAACTAACATTTGTCAGCTACTGTACAACTTAAACATCTTTTCATATGTGATATTATTTATTGTCTATAAAATATATACTAAAAAGAAAAGAAAAGAAAATCCTAAGGAAGCACTATGACAAATGAGATCTTAAGATATGTTTCAGTGGTTTTTATCATTACAAAATGACCAAGGAAATCAACTTAAGAAGGGTTTATTCTGCTTCACACCATGTGATCTGTGTTTGTATGTATGTGCATGCAGGCATGTACATGTCACAGTGTGTATGGATGTCAGAGGACAATTTAAAGGAGTCACTTCTCTCTTTTCACCACTGATGTCCCAAGGATGGACTCAGGTTGTCAGGCTTAATGATATCACGGGAGCATCTTGATGGCTGAAGCTCATTCTACTCCAGCACAGAACCATTGTGTTGCTGTGTATCTGCAACAGCTCTGTTTGCAGTAAGCCCAGTGTAGGTGAAGGGGTTTGGACACTAGTTGAAGAATTTTGCAGGTGCAACGTTCTGCTACTCATAGACTTATGTTCTAGTGAAGGTCTGAGAATTACACTATTGCACTTGTGCAAGCCATTACCCATAAAGAGGAGGGAATGACAACTTCTAGGAGATCTTGAAGAGCTCTGAGGACACGCCCCCCCTGGGGGTTAGTCACTACAGCTGTAATCAGAGTGTTGACCACCCAGATTGTCCTAGGCTGTAAGACTCAGAAGGATAGATTTCAATATTATCCCGGGCACCAAAAGGACTGTTTTATCAAGTATAGGAACAAAGTCAACCACAAACCTGGTTTGAAAATAATAAATAGAGAATGTTTTCAAACCACAAAACTAGAAGTCATAAATAGGATCAAACACAGCTTGAATTTCCCTGGTTTAAAATCTCAAATGCTCTGAAGTCAGAAAGGATTTGACCCTCAACATAACAGCAATGAGAAAATTCCCACATTTGTTCTTACATGGTGGGTGGAAGTCAAATTTAAGAGCACCAAAAATGTTATATGAGATTATCATCAATATTGAGTGTATATAGTGTATGAACCAAAAATTAACTTTGTGTCAGACTTTGTATCCATATGAACTAAAGTAAGTATGTGTCAGTCTTGGTGCCAATATCCAAGGTATTTCATTATTAATGTATAAATTTTTCTAAATCCAAAAGAACCATCAAAACCCAGCTCAGTTCTGATAGTACTTCTGAAACATCACAGACACAGTTTTCCCAAGGCATAATGTGAATTTTATGTTCATTTATGGAGGTGAATATTAAGCAATTTCAAAATCAGACTTTAGTTTGTACAATGAGAACACTCCCTCCAACATCATAGGAGCTGTCTTTCATTTCTCTTTTAACAGATAAAAATATTGTGTAAGAAAATATGTGGGCCAATAAATTAAAATGTCAAGGGTAGGCTGCTAAATATCAAAGAACAAATCACAATGGGAATCAAGAAAGAATCATTACTATCAGTACATTCTAGAACCCAGGTGACCTGAGTTTTACACAGGCAAACTACAGCAAATCTTTTGTTAGACAAAAATAAACCAGGTTGTGTAGCTGTGTATGTATGCCGATGGGTTTCACAGGCCACTCATCACATGAAGTGACAGACGACTCTGAGACCATCAAGAGGCTGTATTTAGACTTTTCTGGAACATCCTCAAACTTACTGTTCTATGTGTGAAAACAACTCTTTCTCAGTTAGGAGAATGACATCTTCAGGGAGTTGTCTTTGAAAGGATGCAGTCACCAAAATTCACAAGGAAAGAAATGTTCACACTCTGAATAGGGATTATCTCACAAGATAAATAGCTTTGGCTGCGTTCAGGCAGAAATGCATTTTGACAAGGTCAAAGACTCCCTTCTTGTTCCTGAGGCTCTCGTTCCCCAGGACACATAAGGTTCCTTGTCTGAGTGGAAGAGCTAAGGGACCGGAGGAGTGACAACTCATTAATTTTGTCAATAGCCATTCCACTCCATCTTAGCATTTATAGACTGTCTTGAGTAAAAGATGGGCTTCTCTGTATTTTGCTATTCCGTTCCCAGAGTGATTTAAAAATGGACCTTTCTATTTTCAGCTAATACCACTCTCTTCATCTGATATTCATGGGGTCCATAAATCTACCTCCTCTCTACTCCTCCCAATGTCTAATCAATTCTTTCTCAGCCAGGAGCTTTGCCTATAATCAGAACAATTACAGATCTCTCATCTCATCAAACACAATGCATTTTCTTGACTTTTCACAGCTGATTTTCATTTCTTCTGGATCTCTCTCTCTCTCTCCCTCTCCCTCTCCCTCTCCCTCTCCCTCTCCTTCTCCCTCTTGGATTTCCCTTGATTTCTTTTGCATCTGCCTCATCCTCCTTCAGGATGGCCAGTGTCTTGCACATGTCTCATCACCAATGTACCAGGCCAATGACAGTTATTACCAAATGACCACACCATCTTGTGTAACTGAGTTTGAATGAGTGTCAAAAGATCTTTTTACCCCCACATGACACAATTCTTCAGGCAAAGATATTGTTTTGACAGAAAGATATAGGTGAAAGAATAGTCAAGATAAATGTAGATCTTAGGATGGTAAATTGTAAGACTATTTGTAGCACACTGAGGAGACATCATGGGTAGACGTGAGCATGTATTTCAAAGTCCTGAGAAATACAGAGAACAAATGAGAGTTAAATTTAGTGACAGGATTTGAGTCTCAAAATCAGAGGCAGGATTCAGCAGCATATTTAACTATTCACTATATTCAAGATGGCATACTATAAGTTTCATTTATATAGTCTCTTTCAACCCACTCAATAATTTGATGGGCTTTTAGTACAGCTGCTTCATGCAGGAAGAACCCAAGTCCCACACAATCTAGTGATCTCGGTCAGTTCATAAGAGGTGAATCAGCTGCTGTATCTGTTACAAGGAAGTAGAGACAGTCAACAGTTAAGTATACAATCTCCTGGTTTCTTGTAACAGCTTGTCAGCCTTCTTGTTAACATTTTAAGACCTTTATTTTGCTCATGTTCTAAATTGTTTAAAGAAATTTTTAGTCAAAGCAAGTAAAATGAATTCTGTTCTGGAGACAGAGAAAGAGGGGTGGTAACTCATGATGAGATTTTATTACTGTGAACCTGGCATTTTCCTAACTGAAGAAATAGTTTACAGCTGGTCAAATTTCAAGGTAGGAAATATTCCATTTGTAAGGAAAGGAATATATAACTTTTCTACCATATGCAGGCAAGTCTATAGGAATCACTTCTGATTAACCATCCACTATTTAATTTAAACTCAGCAGGTTTTGATAACTGCAGGCATTCATTCTTTATTTCCTCAACAAGGCAGAGAAGTTCAGACAAAAATTTATCATACTTTTTGTCATGTTCTTGACTATCAATTTCTAAATTGGAAGCTCACCAAATAAAAACAGGATAAGCAGAAGATCTCTTTTAGCTCAGGGAGAATGACAAGAACCAGAGACTGCACATATCATTCAGTTAATCAGCCATTGTTTATCTGGCACATCTCAGGAATTATTCAGTGTTCATAGCATACAAAAATAGACTTGGCCATAGTAATATCATTATATGTTCATATCATTATATGTTCATATAATATGTTCATTATATGTTTCATATCAAGAAAGTTCAAGCAGGTAATAAAACATTGACCTAATAAAGATGCCAAATTGCTTCACATTTTAGAGAGTAATGTGTTCATTGGAAGGAAGAACAAACAGATGCGTGAGAGGGGCTGTGCAGTGCTAAAATGAACAGATATTTACATTTTTAAGAAATTTAGCTTTGTCAGCTTCCTTGAGAAGATGCACTCTATGTAAGTGATGTCTTGAAGCTCGTGTGTGTTAAGTGAGATTTGAAGAAATTCCTTTTCTAAGCCAGAGTGAACGACTTAGGTCAGGGGTAGGTCCATGAGGAGCACATGTGGACCCAGAGCTCCTCACAGAGCAGTCCAGTTAGTACACACTCAGTGGATCATGCTAGCTGTACAGCATGCTCATACATGGAAAAAGCAAATGAGTGCAATCAAGCAAGAAAGAACAAACTGGGCTGAAGAAAGAGTCAAGGATGGTTGGCAATTGAGAAGCACTATTAAGTCTCAAGCCTAAAAGCTATTCACAGTTTTACTGTCTTTCAGTTCTGTTTAGAAAGCACCACACATGGGCTCACTGCACAGCAAAGATTTGCTTCCATGCAATCATCCAGCTCATCACTCTAAGATTAAGGACTTGGTAGAGTTGCCTATCTTGCCCTATCGATGGCTATCTTCCCTAAGTGTTTTCAGATGGTCCTTCCAATATGAGCCTATTGCCAATGATCCTTCCATATACGCATTTCTTCTCACTAGACTATCAGGTAGGTATATTTGCTTATGGTATCCTGAATGTTTCCAATTTAACTTAATCTCTTCTGTGAGCCAAATCTCAAAATACCGCATCATTCTGATGTCCTGGAGGTAAAGGTTTAAATACAAATTTGAGGGAAGAGGGAAGAAAGATGAGTCAGTCCATGACATTGGTTTACCCATGGAACAAGTAACCTGAGATGTGATTCATAAGAGTTTTGGAGAGGTTATGAGTCAAAATTTTATTGGTAATTCAAGAAGTCAGAAGTTAACAGGCATTTTCTGGGTTGGCAAATGTGAATTGATGAGGTCAGCTAATGTTAATGCAAACTCAAAATGCTCTAGATAGCTACTTATCACTTAACAACAGCAGCAGTGTGAAAAGGGCAAGTTCATGTATGAAGAGTAGCAACTTCAAAGAATCCAGGATAAAGAAGGAGTATGCTTACAGGGTAGTATGTTAGGCAAGAGACAAATCTAGGAAGAAGGTAGGACTGTGGTCATTTCCCTGCAGCCTCTAAAAGTAGTTCAGCTCTTTCTTTCAGAATGCTGAGAGTTGGGGGAAAGATGTAACTGGAGTTTTCCTGCCTTGCACACAGTCAGGACAAATCTTTGTCACCCGCCAGTCCCATAGCCGCTCAGACCCAACCAAGTAAACACAGAGACTTATATTGCTTACAAACTGTATGGCCGTGGCAGGCTTCTTGCTAACTGTTCTTATAGCTTAAATTAATCCATCTCCATAAATATATACCTTGCCATGTGGCTTGTGGCTTACCGGTGTCTTCACATGCAGCTTGTCACGGCAGTGTCTGGCAGTGTCTCTCTACCTCAGGCTTCTGCTTCCCAGAATTCTCCTCTCTCCCTGTCCCACCTACTTCCTGCCTGGCCACTGGCCAATCAGTATTTTATTTATTGACCAATCAGAGCAATTAAACATACAGACCGTCCCACAGCAGAAAGAGAGATATCTCCATCATGAAGACCACACAGAGGGTTACACTAGATACAGGACTGAGGCAAACACACTAAAATATGGCTGATCTAGAGCAACAGAGAGATAAACCAGGCAGGGTGAATCTCTATAACCCTAAGAGCGAAGGGATAAATTTGTAGCTATTTATTTGTAGTTAGAACCTCAGCCATTTGACACCTCTTTCCTTCTCTGTCTCTTTATATGGAGGAAGGATTCTTTGCAGTTAGTTGCTATAGCAGCAAATGTTTGACTCAAGAAAATATAGCCCTTCCTTGGAGGCCAGTCCTAAAGCACAGTATTCTTAGAACTCAACCTGGACTCTACTCCCTTCATTCTCTTCTTAGATCCATGAGCCATAGGATGCCTTGATGAACAAGCTTTATGTTCCAACAAACTTGGGTGGATTC
Source organism: Peromyscus leucopus (assembly GCF_004664715.2). Lineage (NCBI taxonomy): Eukaryota > Metazoa > Chordata > Mammalia > Rodentia > Cricetidae > Peromyscus > Peromyscus leucopus. Next base: position 28,837,950 of record NC_051071.1, on the reverse strand, counting down.
TGTTTTCTGAAGCTAAGCACTCTGACCAACAAACTGATAATAAAATCTCAGAAAGTCATTCAGAAAGCCAATGTCAATGACACTTTTTAAAATATGTTTATAGTACCCATACACAGTACCCATACCCAACTTTGATATATTTTATTTTTGATCCAGGAAAGATATGTGTTGCTTCAAGGAGGTAAATGACTAATTGGGGACTTAATATTATAAAACTGGTAACCTGAATGATACTTAAGATCCAGGGGGAAAGTAAAGTGGAGTAGGGGGAAGGTTTAGCTATTGAAATAAATATTAAAATTCACTTATTTTTAATTTAATTTTATTTTTTGAGAATGCCATGCATGAGTCCTGCATTTACATCACTCTCACCCCTTCCTCTCTCCTCTCTGACTCTTCATGTTCCCCTCACTCCCACTTATGCTCATTGCATCTTCTTTATTATTCTTATGTATACATGAATGTATACAACCTTTTGAGTCAATTCAGTATTGCTCTTTGTATGTGTGTATATTTGTATGTATGTATATTTGTATGTGTGTATGTACATACTTAGGACTGAAAACCTATCATATACCCATCCCTACAGACAACTGATTCTCACTTTCTTGGAAGCAATTGATTGATAGTAGCTCTTCATCTAAGGATTGGGCTTTGTGAAATTTCCTACATCCATTTTGGCCTGTCCACTGATGTGGTTATTATGCAGTCCTTATTTAGGAAACAATATATTTGATGTCTCATGGGTACAATATCCAGGTCATGTCTAGAAGACATTATCCTGAAACATACTCTCTGGTCTTCTGGCATTTACAATATTTCCACCCCACCTACAATGTTCCCCAAGCTTGACGTATAGGGGTAGTGTTGTAGGTGTACCAATTGGAGCTATACTACCCATAGTCACTTGTTCTCCATATTTTGACCATTTATAGATCTCTGTAATGGTCTCAATCTTTTGCCATAGGAAGCTCCTTTGATGAGAGGTCAGAATTACACCTATCAGATGGGACTTAACTTCTTGAATGCATAGTCAGAAGTATACATATTTTTATATTAAAGATACCTAGATAATTATCATAGTACAGTAGATCATTCATTGATTGACTCAGTTACTTAATTCTGAAATATATGAATACAAATGAGGAGAAGATCAGGACTATGAAAAAAGAGGAAAAGGAAGACAAGGAGGCAGAGCAAGAAATTCCATACATATGTAAGATCATCCTCAGAATGAGACGGTGAACCTAGTTTACTTCTCTTATGGCAAAAATACTGTGATTCTCTGCAAAACACTAGGCAAGTCTCAGAGGTCAGTAGTGATAGAGGAAAATGTCTTTGTGTGGAGAAGGAAAGTACAATGTCCAGTTCAGTGACTATGCAATAACTATCTACATAAAATTCCATGAGTAGAGCACCAGGGAAGCATCATCCCTAAAGGATACATAGGTGGTAAGAAGCCCCACAGCAGTGGTGGAGTTGTGGAGTGTATTATGAGAGAGTATGAGTTGTGGAATATTTAACTATGTAAAGATGTGTTACATTTGTTTATACTGAATTTGTTTAATTATGTAAAGATGTATTGCATTTGTTTCACCTTGCCTGCCTTAGGCACCTTAATGGTCTAATTAAAAGCTTAGTGGTCAATTGCTTAGGCAGGAGAGGGATAGGTAAGACTGGCAGGTGGAGAGAATAAATAGAAGGATAAATCTAGGCTACAAAGAATGAGAAGAAAGAAGAGGATGAGGGAAAAGAAAAAGACACACCCCAGGCTAGCCAGGCAGCTGCTAGCCAGCCAGACATGAGAAGTAGTGGAAGTAAGATTTACAGAAGGAAGAAAGATAAAAAGCCCCGAGGCAAAAGGTGTGTAAAGAGAGACAGGTTAATTTAAGTTAAAGAAAAAAGATCCAGAAACGAGCCTAAGCTAGGCGGAACATTCTATACTAATAAGTTTCCATGTTGTTATTTGTGAGCTGATTGATGCCCCCCCCCCCCGCCCAAAAGAGAAAGCCTGGCACAAACACAGAGTTCTAGAAATTCTGAGAGGCACCAGATTATAGTAGTAGCATTGTGCTTTGCTAGAATCAGCCCTGACATTTCCTGGATATCCTGGTTCTATATATATGGCCCTCTTCTCACTTTCACAGTGTCTCCATTTAGGAGATGAATGATGTGTCCCCTCATCTCTGATGTGTCCCCATAGGAGGGTGGAATCATGACCACTCTGCTGATTTAAGGGAACTAGGAAGACCATCCATAGTCTTTGAACCCACCACTCCACTACAAGCCATTTCCAATGGAGAAGGAGGTACAAGGGTGTATCCATCTTCCACTCATGACTAGACAGAATTACTGTGTTTTCTTTTCTCCCTGCAAATTGTCCAGGGATTCCTTCTTTTCAGAAACAACCAAGAATTCACTTCTTCTCTATTTTCATGCCTTAAATCTGTACAGGAAGAACAAGTTTCCTTAAGGCAAACCAACCAGAGCAGGACTTGCAACTATCTGTGGTGCTTTGAATGATAATGTTCCTCATAATCTCAGCTGTTTGAATGCTTGTTCCTCAGTTGGCGATGCTGTTTGAACAGGTTTAGGAGAAGAATAGATGTCACTGAGGGAGGGGGGGGGCGGGGATGTTCAGCTTCCATAGCCCTACCCCATTCCCGGTTTTTTCCCAATGTTTTCTGCCTTGGGTCTAAGAGGTGAGCTCTCAGTTATTCCTGTAGCCATGCCTACCTACTATTACACTTCTCTGCTGTGATGTGATGGGCTCTTAACTCTTCTAAAACCTTAAACCCAAATAAACTCATACGCCTATAAGTTGCCCTGGTCATGATGTTTTATTACAGCAATGGAAATTGATTATCTCTTTCAGAAGATAACTTAGCCATGGTAACATGGTGACAATCTCTTAGTCTTAGATTTTTCACTGAGATCCAGAGGCAGCCACAGCATCCTTGCATGCATTTGCTCCATATACCCAGACACCCACTTCCTCGGAAGACTTCTCAGTTTCCCTTCAGTCTGTGAGCTTAGAGCTACGTGGTGTTAGCTTCCTCCCTGAGCTTCATTTCTCCATGATAGATGTTTCTAGTGTGTCAAAGGGGCTGAGAATTTCTAATTCTTTTTTTTTTTTTTGGTTTTTTTTTTTTTTTTTTTTTTTTTTTTTTTTCGAGACAGGGTTTCTCTGTGTAGCTTTGCGCCTCTCCTGGAACTCACTTGGTAGCCCAGGCTGGCCTCGAACTCACAGAGATCCGCCTGGCTCTGCCTCCCGAGTGCTGGGATTAAAGGCGTGCGCCACCACCGCCCGGCTTGAATTTCTAATTCTTATGGTCATTATATATTTTGTTTCCCTTGGTTGACCTTAAAATAAGCATAGTTCATGAAGTTTATGAAGTATAGTCTACCGATAAAGTAGATGTTCTTTTTCCTTTACTCATTAGAATTCCTTTCATTAAAGAGAAAGTTCTGCTGCTGTGCCTCAAATGTCACCAGCACAGGCTTCTAATTTTATTATTTAAAACATGAAAAAGCCCATGAGAGGGTATCACTGCAAGTCACACAACATACATTTTAAGCTAGTTCCCAGAGGTAGCTCTTTTTGTTTTCCCCCTTTCCCTTGATTTTGTTTTGAAGAAAATAAAAAAAAGAGCTTTGCTTATTTATATTTCGTGGGAAAAATCATTAGCATTTTGTATTTTTTGGTAGGCTTTTCTTCTTCCCGGGGAATTATTTTACATCTGAAAGGGCATTATTTCATTATTCCTCCATGAATAATGAGAACGATTTCAGGAAATCTTTCCCTTTCAGCTCGGTTCCTTCCCCAGCCCCCTTTCCTACCCACATCTGCATAGATTATGTGACAAGAGGCCAAAGAGTTAGTGTGGACATTGGAGGCATTTCATTTCTGGCCTCTAAGTCACTCTGTTTGCAGAATGACAGCCATTGCTGCCTATAATGGAAAAAAAGAGGGTCCCTGTCATTGACTCCAAAAACCAACATGGCAACTTGTATGAGAAAACATTCTTCAAGAAAGGATTGTCATTGAACCTATCAACTGGATTTACACGCTCAGATTTTCAGTGACTATAAATGTACTCACACTCACAAAATTATTCAAGGCTGTACATACAAATCGGCTCTCATTGGATTGCATTTCTTCAGGATAGTCCACGCACTCTGTGTTGGATAACCCAAACAAATCATTGTCACTGAGCTGAAAAAGATGAGGTGCCCAGGAGGTTGCTTCTCTGTCCTCATGGGGGAGGGGCTGCAGGTAATATATTTACAGAGTGTTTAAAATGGGATGCAAATAAGGTCCTTGCACTTCTCTCCCATTGGTGTTGTAGTCTGGATAAATCACACCCTTTGGCATTTGCACTGTTACAACAAGAACATACCATGCAGCACAAATAACCTCATTTCCATAAAACAGCCTTTTAAAATTAGAAAATGTATAATTCATTTGGGGTGGCTATTACTGCTTTTGGGAGGGATTTAGACTTGTATTTAAATGCAAATAGCAGAATGTTTTTTTTTTCCTTCTCCTAGTTACACATAGGAAGCCAAAAAATTTAGAAACTCCAAGCTATACCATTATGTTAACTATGACTTCCAGATTATAATAACAATAACAAATTATATGTATTTTCCCCATTAGAATTGGCAGCCAGAATTCACATTTTAAATTTGGTCTTCCATGGCCCTTGAGGGAATTTGCCCACTTTCCACGTAAGGAAATTGAGGCCCCAGCTAACTGACCCCTCTGATTCACATATTCAGAAAGTGCCAGAGCCAAGACTTGAACCCTGATTTGAAGACATTTGAGCATGCAGACAGATGGAATACTCAACAATTGTTCCAAGGTAGGCAGGCAAAGAGTCAGCATGAGGGAAGACAGAAGGCAAAAGATGATTTTAGAACAGGCACGCCATCCCTTTTGCAAGGATGCAGCCCTCCACCTGCTTCCCTCCATCCCCTTTATGTTCTGTGTTAGATTTCAGTCTATAATGGTAGCTCACTACCCCTATGAGCTTTCCTCCTCTATTCAACTGTACTACGGTCTCCTTTCTTAGAGTAGGCTGCTTATCCTATATTCATGTAGGAAGAAGAGATCATCTCTAACCCACCTCCTGAAGCTTGGGTCTCATTTTAATCACGAAAACTGTCTCTCCACAAAGGAGCTTTGTGCCTGACTCCTGGCTCTTTGCATAGACTGAGTTCTCATGTCATGCTTGCCATAATTCGCCACTAACCTCCTTCTTCCTTCGTCTGGTTAATTCCCACTCATTTTTCAAGTCCACAAATGCAGGAGTCCTCTGGGAAACTTTGCTCACAGTACTTCCCCCCAGCAACCAGTCTAGACAACAGCCCCACTTTCTCAGCACAGTTACCCAATAAAAGCTTTACAATCTCCTGCTCAAATATCCAGTGCAAAGTATCCTGCCCCAATGGGCTTGGGCTGGGAAACAAGGGTTTTCCTTGTTCAACTGTGGGTCTCCAATAGGTGTCATAGAAAGCAGAATATAGAAAGGACTATGTTTGTTGAGTTCCAATTCTGTTCATGGTGTGTGAGTTTTATACAGCTAGGAAAATGATCTGAACCTCAAGGCAGGTTGTTGTTATGGTTTTTGGTTTTGGTTTTTTCTGTTCTTTGAGACAGGGTCTCACTGTGTATCTCTGGCTATCCTAGAATTCACTGTGTAGACCAGGTTGGCCATGAATCCAGAGGGATCCACCTGCTTCTGCCTCCCAAGTGGTGGGGTTAAAGGTGTGCACCAGTCACTACACCTGGCATCTGAACCTCAGTTTGCATCACTGAAAAATGAAACTGTAGCATGGCTAGAAACAGGAACATAGAAACCAACAGAGGCAATGTACCCAGGACACTCAACAGACACAGCAAACAGGCACGGTGAGGACCATTGCTTACATAAAGTTACTAAACACATGTCTGAGTAGTAAAGAATGCTGGTGTAGTTTGTTCCTTTGGTCTTTGGATAACAAAGCTGGAATCAATTAGACTCACTCCCATAGAAAATGTCCCCATATCCAAGCCACAGTCATCATCACTACAATCCCACCTATCCCCTTCTAGGCAAAAATCACCTTGAAAATCTTTCACAATTCTAAATACATATCCAACTGTAATACACTGTGGCAAACTGGCTTCTCTGGGGTATCTGATGGTAAAGCTACTTAGAGCTTTGCAGGCACCTGGATTATTCCATAGGCATCCTTTCTCCCTTCCTCACTTTTTGCACATGCCAAGTGAAGAGATTAGAACACCTTACAATTCAGACTGCGGATTCTCGAGACCTGAATGGCTTTCATTGGGGATGCAATTAGAAACACACAGGAGTGGAAAATGCACCTCCTGATGAGAATTAGGACACAGCACAAACACTGGGTGAAATGAGATACTGCTCATCTGAAGCACTAGGGGAAGGAGATTGCAATAGACTCAGTGTAGGGAGTGACAATTATTGTCACCTTTGGCTTTTGTTGGTGAGGTCACAGACAAACAATGTCTTGCAATGTGAGGAGCCCTCTTATGAAATGGGGAGCAATTCTACCCACAGTGTCAGAACCAGCCCCGTGGAGGAGACCGCCGGACTGTTCAGTAATCTAATCCCTGCAGATGATTCCTGGGCTAGCATTCTGTGAATGGACCATGGGAATAATGGGCACAAAAATGAGTTTAGACTTAGGAGAGTTTTCAGTTAGGCAGTGCCCTGACTTTGCTGATATGATGTAGAACTCTAATTATCCTTGAAGTTCTGTTCTTGGCCTACATAAAAAAGCTTCAACAGTTTCTTCTTTGAAGCATTTCCTTATAGAAATGTTATGTGTCCTCATTTCCTATAACCTTTTCCTCTAGTGCCCACATCAAATTCTTGGCATATCAAGACTCCAAAGAACAGAACTTAAGGAATTTACAACATCTACCTAGGTGTTAGGTGGGTTTCTGGTTCATTAAGCTGATTGCACCTTGTAGTAGGAAAGCATGAAACTATATTTCTGTTATTCTGAATCTTCTTTCTAAAATACACATGTAGATTCAGTGTGGTAGATGAGTGGTCACATGATCTTGCCACTGAGTCTGACAACCTGAATTCAATCTCTGGACACAAACAAAAGAAAGATACAATTGGCTTTTTCAAGTTTTCCTCTGATCTGCACATGAAGATCACGGCATGTGGCCTCAGACAAATACATAAATAAATAAACTGTCGTATTCACATTGAAATTTTTTAGTACCTTCCCTCAGACAGACGTGTCTTTCAAACTTTTGCAGGCTTTGACCTTATTATGAACTCTACAGTGTAATTTGTACATGGTTTCCCCATTTTCAAATTAAGAAAATCAGTTTTAATGGGGTGTGTACATTTGCCCAACCACAGACCTTAATGATGGATGTAAGTATAAACATGCATTTGTTTAATTAATTTTCAGAGGAAAAAAAATCATTGAATTCTTTCATTGAGGTTTACAAAAACAAACTGAGAAATTGATTATCTAAGTCATGGGAAACCAATAACAACATATACTCTTTTCTGTATGAGCAGAGTAAAACACGTTTTCACACTTATATCTATTTGACAGTGCTACATATTTTTAATTACATATATGCTTATGTATCTATGTACAAATTTATGTACACATGAGTACAGGTACCTACAGAAACCAGAAGAGGGAGTCAGAATCCCTGGACTTAGAGTTGCAGACAGACGAACTCAGGACCTCAATAAGAGCAGCAAAAAATCTTAACCACTTAACAATCTCTTGCATACTGAGCTATATATTTTTCAAGGGCTAAAAGGTATCAAAATAGTTTTGAAGCCACAGATTCTAGGTTATAATTGGTCTACAAACCACATTTAACACTAACAGAGTCTAAGGCCATTCAGCACAGACTCATGGCGGGACCCTCCTTTCCATGTGTTGATAAGGCAATGCTGTTGGGAGGCAGATTTTCAAAGTGAAAATAAATGTCCAGTCTGCTGATCACTCTGTGTCCTGTTTAGCTTTGACTGTCAACTATAGCCTAGAGTCAAGAGAAAGAAATTGTCTAGATTAGATTGGCCTGTAGGTATGTCTGCAGAGGATCATCTGAATTCCTAATTAACATAAGAGGGCCCACCCCACTGTAGGCAGCAGCATTTTCTGATCAGATAATCCTGGGATGCATAGAAAAGCTATCCAAGAGTGTACCTGTAAGCATGCTATCAAGCAGCAATCTTCCATCATTTCAGCTTCAGGTTCTGGCTTGAGTTTTTGTACTGGCTTCCTTCAATGGCAGACTGTGACTTGCAAACTGAAGTACAACCTTTCCTCCCTTAAGTTGCTTTACCCCCAGTGTTTTATCACAGCAGAAAGGAAACAAGAACAATCCACCAACTCTGATAAGTTTACAGAAGGTTAGAAACCAATTAAAACCTGTGTCTTAGCTAGAGTACCTACTACTATGATGAAACATCATGACCAAAGATACTTGGGGAGAAAAGATTTTACTCAGCTACTCTTCCACATCACAGTTCATCATCGAAGGAAGTTAGGACAAGAATCAGTTCTTTAAAAATTAATGGCCAACTCCTTTGAATCCCAATTTACAGGTACAAGCAGAGCAGGAACCTGGGGGCAGGCGCTAATGCAGAGGAATGCTGCTTACTGGCTTGTTCCTCATGGCTTGCTCAGCCTGCTTTCTTATAAAACCTAGGACCATCAGCACAGGGATAGCACCACCCATAATGGGCTAAACCCTCCCCCATCAATCACTACTTAAGAAAATACCATACAGGCTTGCCTGTAGCCTGATCAGATAGGGGTAATTTCTCAATTGAGTCTTCCTCCTTTCTGATGACTCTATAGCTTTTGTTAAGTTGATATAAAACTAGTAAGTACAACCTGGGAGTCAAAGTAAAGGTTAATGGAAGAGATGCTGGAAGATGACACCTGAAGACTTGGGGTGATAATTCTTGTGTATGTTTCCAATCTCAGCAAAGGACCAATAAATACCAAATGATAGACAAGCAATGGGATGGTGATTATTGAGCCACCTCTGTTTCTCTGGGGTAAAGGCTCCCACCATGGTTGTCAATGCAGCATTGCTAGTCTGCCTAGTCATGTAACTAGACAGAGACACTCTTTATGTTAATATCAACACAGAACTGCAGGTGGCTGTAAGCTCCACTCTCTCCACCTGTTATCACAGATCTGATAGCTCTCAGCACCTGGGTATGACTCTGGCAATCTTCATAAATGACACACTAAGTCAAAAACACAAAGGCTGCCCTAAAGGAAATCAGAATGTAGTATTCGGGATATCTAAGGAAAGTTACCAGGAAAAAAAAAAAAAAGGAGAGAGCTATTGTTAAGGTCAGTTGATAATAGGCTAAGGCAAAATGACTAAAGATTATGTATTAAATAGTGCATTAAACAGGCACAGTGCTGGATTCAAGAGACTCAGAAGGAATTTAAAGAATATGAAAGAAGATCACCCTTTAGAGAACTTTACTATCCTGTAAAGCAGGACAAATAAATGGAATAATAACTAGAGGTTAAGCCCCAGTAAGGGTTATTTAATGTAGAAAAAGTTTTATACATAATCTTAATCAAATGTACCCAGAATGAAAGAGGAAATTGATGATGCAGGGGAAAAAATGAACAGATTTCTGGTTATGTTCTTGAGGAGACGGGATGAGTAGACATTAACATTGGACAATGTACTTGGCTCATTGAACTTGGTCTCAGAAAAATTACCACTGAATTATTTAGAGCCTTCTCAGCAGATTAATGTAAGTCAATGATGAGAGATGATTCATATCCACTTTTGATGTGTGTTCAGCCACTCATGAATACTTTTGCTGAGTAAAGCAATGCATATGCCTTCGTTGCATAGATGCATGAGTCATCAGCATAAGGGAAAATTTTGAGCTAAGCTTCATTTGTGGCTGAGGAGGGACATAAATTAGGAAATACCTTCGAAGTGTTGAGTGGCAGTTTTTTTTCTTTTTTCTTTTACCTAATGAACCCAGTTCTTGCTCCATAGCCTCTTGGTGGTATTTTTGGTGCTCTGTGTGACTCTCATCATTTGTCTGCTCTAGGTTTCCTCTTTTTAGTCAAATTTAAAACTGTTTTTAAATGTTACATGCTTTCACATACATACTTTCTAGGATGGACCCAAGTCCTTCTATCATGTATCTGTAGCACCACATCCAGTGTTCAATCCTTGGAGGTGATCCAAGAATTTATGCTTGATCTATCATTCTCATTTCCTTTTTTCTGGTCACCTCTTCCAATAGTGTGTGATAATGAATAATACTCTCCTGGTGGTGTTTTAAGGTGAAAGTTCTTTGTATTCATCCTGGAATGATATTGATAGTATAATAATGTTACCTATGAGTAAGTGCTTGTATTATCTCATCTAGCACTCCTAAACACCCTATGTGTTGCCAAGAGAGAAGCAGTGCTCATAGAAAAAGAGAAACTAAGTCTTAGTAAACCTAACAGATAATCCTACATCGTACTGATAATCACCAACCTCAACCTAGTAACATCCCACTTCTGGTCCCAAAGACACTTTGGCCATTGCCCCAGGATGAACCGAAGGTAGTGGTTGCAGTTCAGATACAGTCAAGGCATGATGAAACACAGAATACGATTGTGGAATGTATAATGTTAAATTACATTTTATAGGATTATAGACATTCCAGAAACTCTTAGTGGAGCAGTTCAGTACATCTTATGGGCAGATATAGCATTTTCTGAAGGAGTGTGAGAACTATACTACTCCAGGAAACTTCCTTCTTCAAGGGCAGGGTATAGGCCAGCACTGGTGGGAAAGTTAGTCACTCCTTTCCTCCTGTGGCCCAAAGACTACACCCTGGTGCCAATGAGACACCTTCCTGCCTAGGGTGTGTGTGAGAAACGGAACTTGGGAGCTACAAGTCACTACTCATGGAAAGAGTTTCGTTCCCAGATACTGAAAGTCAAATTTAAAATTGAGATTTTCAGAATGGAGAATAAGGAATTGATGACACTGTAAGCAGGGGTGAGAGGAGAACATATGTTAGCCTACACAAATGGTCCCAGGATGCCCAAATTAGAGTAATAGGGACTGCACATGCTCATGCACATGAGCTAGAGTGCATTCAGTCACACAGATCAACTTTCCCTGGGATAGCAATCCTACAGATGCATAACTTCACACATGATCTCTGAAAATTAATGTCCAACTCCTTTGAACCTCAACTTACAGGTACAAGCATCTATTTGACAACTCCACTAGGAGGCTGCAGGTGTTTCTGAAATTGATCTTATATAATTTCTCATTCTTCCTCTGTCTGCTGTACAGAATAAAATTCCTCCCTTTCAGTGACTGGCAGCTTTAGTTTTCTGGTTGGCCAGGTTGAAAATGTTAGACTCATCCTTGATTCTTTCCTTTCACTCTTCCAATGCAATCTATCTGAACACCTTCTGGTCCCCCCACCTTACGCACCCATTTCACACTGCTTTCTCCCCATGTACCAAGCCATCCCTGTCTGTCTTCAGATTATTGTTATAACACCTAATAAATGTTCTTTTATTTCACAGACAAACTAGAAATGCTTAGGACACAGAAGCAAGGGTGACCATCATAGAAAAAAAAAAAAATGAAGTCCCACTGTTTTCAGGACAAATGTGTCCCAGATCTCCCAGGAAGAAAGCCAAATCCTTAATGTGGTATCTAAATCTTTATGTGAACTCTCATCACTATCTCCTTGGGCTCCACTGTCCTCTTTTTACTCTTCTGACTTGCTTTTCCGTTATATGCAAACACCAACAATGTCATTATCTTTGGATTTTACTTGTGTTCCCCGCCTTGGCTCTGCCAGGATTGTTGCTCTTCCGTATGTTCAAGGCTGTTTCTTCAGATCTATCATGTTTTCTCAAATATCACTTATAGGTTTTGAAAACAGATACAGTCTCTGTGGCCCCTTTCCCTGCTGTGCTTTTATTGGTAGCATTAGTCACCATCAGTCATACTTTGGGTTTTATTTGCATAATTTTTTGTCTCCCACTGGATGTTAAATTCTGTGAAAGAGGAACTTTTGTCCTTTGTTCTTTACTCTAGGGCTTCTTAGGCCTTTTCTGCTCCTGACCCCTCTTTAAAACTTGAGAAACTTGCATGAGCTGGGTGTGTGCGTACATAAAATAAATGTGCTAATCAACATTTGCTGATCATAAATTATAAGGAATTTATTCAGAACAGTTTTTAGTATACATAAAATTTTATTAGTTAATAAAGATGAAAGAAATTTTCATAATAATGAGCTGGATATACATATTTATTTTTACATAAGGAGAATTAAATTCTGGCTGAATATGTGATACTGCAGGATATAGAGTTAGTTGGTATTTTCATTTTATAATTATAAGTGTTGAGGATGACAGTTGCACAGATATGTAGTACAAGGTGGAGAAATGTATTTAGGGCTATTTCAGAAATCTTTGGAAATTCTCTCCTAATTCCAGGCCATAGTTCATTTAACGACATTTTATGAAACTCAAATGAACAACTTAAATAGTCCTGTTTTCTATAAGTATGCCATTACATTTCTATGAGAACAGAAACGTGATACTATGTGGTAGAACATATAGTACAAAAATATGCATGTTCTGTGTTCAGAGCCGGGCTACAGTGACATTGAAATGCAAGATGGTCAAATTCTGCCAGAGATGCTTTGATTTCATCACACATTTGATTTTGAATAAATTTTTGCCAATGTGTATGTAAAGAACCTTTTCGCTGTTGCCAAAGTTTGCAACACCCATATTCAGTTATGCGAACTGTGGAGCCATGCCTCACAAGTTGGAAAGTTGTGCTCTCCTCTACCACCTATCTCTGGAATAAGATTACAATAAAAGATGTGCCCTATCCCACACCTGATGTTGGAGGCTAATGGCAGCAAGGGAAGGCTACCAGAGGTAAAGGCTATATTCTAAAATGAGTATCATGGCTGTTACCAAAGTTAACACTGGGCAGAGAGTGAACTGCTGGAATAGCCACCTCCACATATTTTCCTTGTTTGCTCAGCTTTCTTAGTGGTGCATACCATTACCATATCCAATGGGAACACAGAAGACAAGAACCCATTGGATGCAATCAACTTGGGAGAGTATGGCAAGATCCAAACAAGAATAGAGACAGCTCTGGAGAAGCAGGTAGCATATAGTGAACAATGGAGCTGTGGGTGATGCTTTGTTAAATACAAAGCTCATTTTTTTTTATTCACTAAAAACCAGCGTATTTACTATGAGGAGGATTATAGAGATGACAATGATCCAGGGGCACCACTTTTGTCTTTACAATTTTCCATCAATTTCTTTCCAATAAACATCCCACTTCAGTGTGTATATTTAAATTGGAACATCTATTCCAAATGGGAGCTTTAGTTTCTTCCTTAAATGCTTACAGTACAGTAACCAGAGACATTAATTAGCACTGGTGATATATGCTGCATTTAGATGGAGAATACTGGGAAGGCAGAGTTCTCAACTGAAGTTCTTCTGTGCTGTTCTGGGAACAAAGTCTGCGCTGATATTGGGTTTGGGCTTTACTGTCTGCCCAAATAACACCAGCCTGCATGAAAGAGACTCTTAGAGCCTCTGTTTATACTCCACCAATGGCTACCTGGGACCTCATGGTCCCCAAATGTCTGCAATAGTGGCTTTGGATCATAGCTAAGACTCTCACAGCCCTTCCTTAACTTTAGAACAGATTTACTGAATCTCACCTAATTACAGCGTGCTATCCCAAACCAAAACTAAATTGTTTAGAGTAAGCCAGGACCTAATATCTCTTTCATTCTCATTTTCCTTTCTAAACAGTTTTTAAGACATATAATTGATACTCAATTACTATGTGTTAATTTTAAAAACTCACTTCGGGTACTGCAGAGATGGCTCAGCAGTTCATAGTGTTCCTCGCTCTCCCTGAAGACTTGAGTTTTGTTCCCTACACTCCCATCTGGCAGATCAAGATTACTTGCATTTCCAGCTCCAGGGAGTCCAATGCTCTCTTCTGACCTCTGTGGGCACACAGACAGATTCACACATACACAGAAGCAAAAATAAGTCTAAAAATCAAAGAAACAACAATTAAAAAAAAAAAAAACCAAACCTCATTCATGTTAATATAAGAAATATACAGAATTTAGTGCCAACAAAAATCTTTTTGTTAGTTATTAGCTATCAATATGCATTCAATAATTTTATGACCTTTGAATTAACTAAACATTTATTGAAGAATAAGAATGATAATAAATTTCAAAATGCTACAGAAAATAATGATTTACTCAAGTTCATTTTTTTTCCTTTTATTTTTGAGATTACCATACAATTATGCCACTTTTCCCATTCTTTTCTTCCTACAAGCTCCCCTCACCCCTCCTAGCTCTCTTTCAAACTCATGGCCTCGCAATTATTCCTACATGTGTATGGCATATATGTATATATGCATATATTCCCAAATATAACGGGCTCATTTTGAATAATGCCACTCACATGCACATTGTTGAGGCTGAGCATTGGGTATCAGACAACCAACTGGTGTACTTATCCTCGGATAAGATACACCAATTCTATTTCTCCCATGCACACATTTCTAAATGTTACTATATGATTAAGTGGTCGTTCAATACAATTCAGTTTGTCATCAGATGCTGTGTGTGAAACCTGCTCAAGGAAAGCAAGGTGGTTGAGATGAGGCTGAGCAATCAGCATAATAATCTCCCTGTGGTGAACATTGGTGTTATAAGGTTCTCTGGGCCTCATCTCTTATCTATAGAGGAAGAGTAATAGTACAAGTACCATGCTTATTACAGATTTGGTAAATGTCTGTAATACATAGGATAGGGTTTAGAATGGAGTTAGCTCTGCCTAAGTGTAGTGGGAGGGGTTGTTCTTTTTTATGTCTGTGAGTATGGGCACTGGTGTGTGCTATGAAATGTGTATGGAGCTTGAAGACCATTGAGTGTTGGTTCTTGTCTTCTGCTTTGAGAAAAGGCCCCTTGGTTTCTTTTCAGCAATGTACACTGGACAAGCTGGCCCATGAGCTGCCAGGGATTCTGCAGTCTCCCACTTCTCATCTCCCTGTTGGAGCATTGGAACAGAGGATGTTCATGCTCTGCCTCCAGCTTCTATGTGGATTCTGGTGGTTCAAATTCAGGTACTTGCATTTGTACAGCACACATGTTTACCCACTAAGCCATCCCCCAGCCTCTATAACTGTTTTTCAATAAATTAAATGCCTGACATTCTGTTCATATCATTTTCCTATTGGTTAATAAAACATTCAGCAATAGCATTTGAGAATTGCATAGTATATCTTATAAGAAGATTTGTGCTGGGCAGCGATTGTGCATGCCTTAAATCCCAGCACTCAGGAGGCAGAGCTAGACAGATCTCTGTGAGTTCGAGGCCAGCCTGGTCTAAAGAGCAAGATCTAGGACAGGTACCAAAACTACACAGAGAAACACTGTCTCAAAAAGCCAAAAACCAAAGGAAAAAAAAGAATATTTGCTGGGCCGTATATTAAGTTCTATAAGATTGCATTGTTTCCAGCAGATTGTTCGTTTTTCCATAAGCTGTTGTTTGTTGACATATAAGTAGATTCTAAAGCTAGGAGACTGTTGCAGTGGTGAGGAAAATGGGTAGAAGGTGGGGGAGAATGGAGTGTTTGACCTCAGCAACACCTGAAAGGAAAATCAGTTTCTTTGTTTCTGATCTAACTTCTAAATGAATTATGAAGTGTATTTGGCAGAATAATAATAATACCACCACCATTAACACACACACACACACACACACACACACACACACACACACACACACACGTCCATCCCTGTAGTAACAGAGGCTTTGATGATGTAAGTTGAGATGTTGATAAACCTGAGTTTTTCAGATGGATAAGGTCTAATACTTAAAACAAGAGACTATTTACTAATTATGACCAGAGAGAGAAGGGTTATAGGACAGACAGAGTCATGTCTGGCAATGAAGAAAAAGAAAGCAGGGCACAGTCTAAGGAATGGGGCTGTTCTCTAGACGTCAAAAGCATGAGAAATCAAGTTCTTTCCAAGAGCCTGCAGACACTTCTACTCAGCTCCACGAGTCTCTGAGGGACCTCTGACCAATAAATCTCAGATAATAAATCTGTGTGGTTTATGGCCACTCACTTCAGGCTAATTTGTCATAACAGCCAAGAGAAAGTATGTGAGTGACCAGACTAGCTGAACAAGGCATCTCCACTACAGAGAGTGAATCCTATGGTGATTGGACATCTAGATTTAACCACTTTTATTTAGAGGTATAGGCTGTATAGTTTAGTAAGGAATTTCCTCTAATAAATTTATTCACACACAACTTTGAAAACTGACAGATTGTCAAGCCATGAAACTAGAAGGCAATTGGCTTTGGGCGTTATAGCAGTTGAGCCTACAGTTGGCAGATTCATTAAATACTTCACTTATTGTTTTATGTGGCTATTTCCCATACCATAATCATATTGTACATAAAGAAACTTACGCTATCTGAAATTCAAATTTAAGCAGGTACCTTATATTTTAACAGAAGTCTGTCCAAGGGAAATCATATCTATCTTAACTATAAGTAGGCTGCACACTATCCTTTGGAGAGTCTGTAACTCCAGATACCCAGCTTCCTGTGGAATGACAGAGTATCATCATCTCCAAACAGAAGACAGGGGGATATGCGTCCATCAGGTTTAGCCTGTATGTTCCAAGTATAAGCAGTAGCTTAAAGAATGATGCTCCAATTACCCTGTGTATGAGAATCACACAGGAAATTTATGATGAGGTAGATTCCTGGATTCATCAGGAAGAGATTCTGATTCAGAACTGGAAACAGATTCATAGATTGCTGTTAACAAGCATTGCAAGTGGTTTTGATGAAGAATCTGTGACTCACACTCTAAGAAACCTAGACTTGACCTCAGTGACTTGTGACAGAGAAATGCCGCCACACTTGCTTTGTGAGGATTATTGATAGGCACATGTGCTTCAGACATTTGCTAAATGCAAATTGCCTGAAACTCATTAGCATCTCTTCCTTCTTCTCCTCAAAGTTCCCCAGCTGCCCTGAAAACTTCGCTAATTTCTTTAGCTGTTCTGAGTCCTGCCCTCACCTTTGTTTTCCTGTCCTGCCAGGACATTATGCCAAGCCAATCATCTCAGGCTGTTTCTCCTGATTGGAAGTGCATCAATTTTGCCTTTCCAGTTTTCCCGGGTTTTCACGGATAGAGGAAATGAGGTTCCTCCCTTGTTTTTCTCTTTAATCATCTTTGTGATCCCGAAAACCTGATATTTTGCTTCCTTTGTTCAACAGCTTGCCAAATCTATTTTTTTTTTTTTTTTTTTTTTTGTCACTTAATTTCAGAGATTTTGTTCCTGGCCAACACAGCCATATACAACATGTGTTTTCAGATTTGGAGCAAAAAGTACTATCCACTGTTCATCTTGCCTGGAAATAAGCCAAAAGCCGATTACATTTCTCCATAACTTTTGTGTACCCGTTACCCACTGCATCCCCACCCTCTCAAGAAATGCAGGGGACAGCCACCCAGGGAAGTACATCCTCATACAGTGGGTGACTGTGACTGCTGCCTTGTGGAAAACACACTAAGCAGGAAGAAAGACTTTGTCCTCCTCTTCCTTAGTTCTTGGCGCCTGAAAATTCACAGTTCCCACTTGGAAGGACATGAATCCAAGTAAGCAGGCATTGGTCCTTCTGTTCAGGGCCACCTGGGGCTTAGCTGAATGGCCCAGGCCTCCTGGTTTTGAGAATCAGGAAATAGCAGGCTGCAGGGTCAACCAGGCCACTACTGAAAAAAATAGCTCACATTGTTTAGAGCATGGGGACCAATATCTACAAATATCCAAATGCTTCTTAGATGAACAATACCAGCACAAATGAGCAGTTTCCCAGACCCTTATGTTGCCAAGCAGGGTTTCCCATGGTATGGGAAAACTAGAGTATAGTTTTAGTGATTGTAAAGAATATATAACAAGTTCAGCAGCCTAGACTCTTCCTGTGTGTTATTGTTTTACTGACCCAGTATCTCTCACTGATATGCTTTGTACATGGCCAAGGCTGGAGAATTTGAACTAGAAAAGAACTAAGTACGAACCGAGCACTGCCACTAATAAGTATGTGCACTACAGGTGTCTTTATCTCCTTGGGATTCTATAATTATGGTGAACTCTAGTAGATGACTTCCATTGTCTCTATACACAAGACCTGGATGACTCTAAAAGTGTATTTCCATCTACATCTCAAAAAAGCTCCAGTCCAGGTTCTGCTTAGGACACTAAGAAACCCACAGTTGACCAAATGCCTATAGTTATAAGAGGCAAGAGACTACCTATAGCACAAACCAGGGCAGGCTGAGGCTTGCTGGCATGGTCTCCGGCATGAATCCTATCACAAGGGTGCTATACTTTCTGAGAACCATTGGCAAGTTCACTTCAAGGGAAATGGAGCATCAGCAACCTTTCACCTATATCTGGAATAACCTCCATGTCACCAAGACACACTCTTGAACTAACACAGCCATGTGTGCAATAAGCTGACTAGTAGGCAGTAGGCTGACTGGTAAAAGCTGAAAGATGGAGAGATCTGAAAGAGATGCACCTTGGGACAAGGGAAGTTATTAAGGTAGGCAGGTTTGCAAGTTGCAATTTGAAGTCCATACTGAAATGTGGTCTTTCTCTTTTTTATCCTAAGTAAATAATGCTTACCTCACTAACTGGCTGTTACGTGGTAAGTGACATTTTCATATTATCATTAAAGCTTCTTCTAAACTTTCTGATATGGCATGGGCTGAAGATTAAGAGTGACAGAATGGCCTATCATAGCACAATGTAGGCTGATAACAAGTCTAGTTATCTGAGTTTCCCCCTCTGAACAACGTCAATAATACTATGATATAAATGATAAGTGTTAAATGGACTTAGTTACCAAAAAAAAAAAAAAAAAAAAAAGCCCTACCCTAAGTATGTCTTGAACAAGGGCAACACTAACAGATATTGTAAAATGGTCAGAGAAAAAAACTCAGATGACCTCAATCCTACAAGCAACTAAGAATGCTGAGAGCTGGGGAAATAGTTTTTTGGTTTGTTTCCCCAATACCAAATAGTCAATCCTGAACATATATTCATGCAAGTAACCTGGCTTCATAAGAGCTCACAGAGACTGAACTGACAGCTAGGGAGACTACAAGAGACTGATGTGAGCCCTCTACATATATATGTCAGTTAGATAGTTTGGTCTTCTTGTAGAACTCCTAACAGTGGGGGTAGAGGCTGTCTTTGACTCATTTGATGGCATTTGGGACCCTATTTCTCATTTTGGGTTGTCTTGCCCAGCCTTAATACAAGGGGAGGTACTTAATCTTACTGCAACTTGATATGCCATGTTTTGCTGATACCCATGGGAGACCTGCTCTTTTCTGAATAGAAATGGTGGAGGAGAGAATTGTGGGATACAGATGGGAAGTAGGGGTGCCAGGAGGAGAGGATGTGGGGGGGTAACTGCAGTTGGGATGTAAAATAAATAAATTAAATCAAACAAACAAGCAAAAAGTAGTTGGATTGGGAATTGGATTTATATACTTTGCAACAAGGAGAGTCTTGATTGATGAGTTACATAATATTGGAGAGACAATTTTCTTTAGAAACTAGAAGGTTCTAGATTTAAAGATGTTACCAGCAAAAATCACAGTTAAGAGGTGGTCAACCCTCCCAAGAGAGGAAATGAGAAAAAAAGTGAAGACACAGAGATGAAGCAGAACATGGTGAATTTAAAGACTTTAAAACTGTCAGCATGGCAAGCATAAAGTTTGCCAGTGATACAAACACCATGGTTTGTGTCTAGCAGAGAGAAGCCAGAGAGGAGGATACAGAGACATTGACATCATCACAACCCTCTCTTTCCATTGAGTGCACAGCAGTTCTTTCATGTGAGAAGTGGAGATACTTATGCCTAATGTATAGGGATGAAGGAAAGTTTAGCCGAATAAAGTATACATATAAAATTAGCTGTCTAGTTGGGGAACAGATAGAATAAAGGCCCCAAAACTTAGTACTGCCTGGTATTTGCACAAAATGAGGCATAAGTGCTTCAGAATATGGTTCAACTTTCATAGATACTTCACTGGAAGGACCCTGGGAGTAAACTCTAGTATCTGCCAGGTAGCCTATCTAAGTGAATATCTGGCTCATATCAGTAAGTAAGAGAAGCAATAGCAGTAGAATAGACATATCAGCCATCACTCCTAGAAATATTCAGAAAGAGTCCTTATTGCCAGGCTTGCCATGGAGAAGCACAAAAAGGCCCCAAGGCAGCTAGTCCTACCCCTATGAACCTAGTCACCACAGCAAACACACTGAGTAAAGGAAGTTAGATCATTCCAAAATCCTTTAATCAAGCTAATATGACCTGTTCCTGGAGTAGATCCATCTAGGATACACATCAGATTGAAGTATTTTATACAGTGCCTGGCACCAGAAAGCAAGTTCTGAAGACTTAAGAAGACTGTGATAGGACAAGTAGGAAGAACAACCTTGAAAACTGAGAAATATGTAAAAATAAGGGTCTCTGTGAAAGGAAATTCATTAATTCAGTTCATACTTATTAAGTACCTATGTATGCCACATTTAGTTCAGGGCATCTGTGAAACAGCTAAGACATATTTAAGGTCTTTCACAAATAGAAGGAAGAAATAAGCCAAAAGAGACAGTATTCCTGATTTTGCAGACTTCATCTCCGTAAGTGGATAAAATAAACAATAGACATCTCCATTAATAAAAATGAGCATGATGAAGAAGTACGCGGCGGAATAAAGTGGAAAGCAGTATGGTGTGTCATCGAGGCTTGTGCGGAACAAATTGCTGCTGAGGAATGGATCTCAAAACAAGACTGAGGAGTGAGCTCTACGCAGGACAGTGTCATCTTTGAAAATGCACAGAACCAAGACAAAAATGTAAATCTTGTGCTGAGAATGATCTGGAAGGAGTAAGGGAACAATACGGCTAAATAAAATTGAAAGAAAACAAACCAAACTCGAGACAAGCAGAAGGTAGATCACGCAGGACTATAAAACAGGATGGAGAAGTGGGTTGTTTGTGGTGAATGCACTGAAAAGCCACTGCAGAGGGAAACTGTATTGTTATGGGCACTTAACTTCATAAGCACATGATATTGTCTTCATGTGTCTTAAAATGAATTGTGAAGAGAAAATGGATTTACTTTTAATTTGACCAACATGGGAGAAGTCTCCTCGGGTTTCTCTGCCTTTCATGGCAATGTGACAACTCAACACAAAAGCAGAAGCTGAAGCCAGAATACACACTGTATTAACTTAGCTGTGAGATAGCCAGTCAGAACTAGACTTAAGTGGTCCGAGGAGCCAAAATTCCCTCCTCTCACAGAGGGCAGGACTTCACCCTTCCCCTTTTTCCACATCCCTGGGGAATTCCAATTCTCAGCAGTCCATTGTCCAGTACTCCAGTAGCTGGCTGGGGGTAGTACAAATATCCTACAACACTCTGACAGGACCATGGATACAATATGATTTACTGTGACAAGGGCTATTATATTCTTTTGCTAGGGTGCCCATGATGCTGTAACACCAACTTGGAGATTAAGTAATGAAAGTTTGTTTACTAACCATTCTGTATACTGATAGCCTAACATCAAAGAGAATGGGGTTTGGCTTCTCCTGAGGCCTCCCTCCTCAGCTATAGTTACCCTTGTTTATCCTGAATTCTCATATGATTTTTATTGTTTACATGCATGAAGCATGAGTCTTAGAGTCTTATTAATAAAATCAAACCTGAAGCCAGGTATTGGGGTGAATGCTGGAAGATCAGAGAAGCAGAACAAGCCACAGCCACCTCACCTCACCAGTTTCTCAGCTGATCCTATTTCCTCAGACTGGAAGCTTCTCAGTCCTTATCCAGAGTGGGTCTCAGCTGAATTGTTGCTCAGAGCCTAAAAGCTTAACCAGGCCAAAAGCTTCTAGTTTCTGGTTCTCACGCCTTATATACCTTTCTGCTTTCTACTATCACTCCCTGGGATTAAAGGCATCAGTCACCATGCTTGGCTGTATCCTTGAACAGATGGATTTCTGCCTCTGGAATGCTAGGATTAAAGGCATGAGTGCCACCATTTTCTAGCCTTTGTATCTAGTGACTGTTCTGTCTCTGACCCCAGATAAGTTTATTAGGGTGCACAATATTTTGGGGAACACAATACCACCACACATGTCTGTGTCTATACTCTAATGTCTACTGTCTACAAGGACTCTGGTTATAGTGGGTTAAGCACCACACTGAAGACTTCATTTTAATATACTCATTTAACAAATATCTCCAAGTAAAGGTATTCTGTGACACTGTGGATAATCATTCCAAGGTTTGGCTCTTGAGGAAAATATTTCAACCTACAGCAATGTCTCTGCTATGGAAGAATAACTAAGGAGGTCGTGTTTCTACTGTTCCAGTGGGAGATAATACAAGTTTGGACAAAGGTGAGAGCAAAAGAGGGAGTGAGAAGTGGCCAAATTGTGATATATGTTGATGAATGAATTGATGAAATTTGCAAATAGGTTGATAATATAAAGCAATAAAAATTAAAGAGCAGTCAGGCAAAATTTTCAGAACTTACCAAGCTGTAGAGTGTGAGAGGAAGCTTTTCAGAGCATAATGGCCAGTAAGTTTATTGTTGACCTAGTAAATCCCTCATGACTATTAGTTGTCAGTAGAAGACGCTGAACTGGAGCCCTATGGAAACATGAGGGTTTAAGTCACAAAGACACGTTGTATTTGGGGTGCTTTGAGCTTGGGTGAAGTCTCCAAAGAAGAGCATAAAGGTAGAAAGCAGGAAGAAAGGCCAACCACTGAACTTTTCAGATTTTAGTCTTTGAGAGAAAGAATGAGGATGAGAACAAAATGAGGGAGACAAAGAAACAAAAAAAATCAGGAGGCCATGGAGTCCTTGGAGCTAAATGAGGAAATGTTAAAGACAAACTTCAGTACCACCTGCTGCTGCTAAGGAGCTGCTGGCAGAGCGATCCCAGGAGAGCTGGAGACCTGACCTTTGGATTTGGCAAGATCTAGACAGTTAATGACCTTTACAAGAACAGTCTCAGACAACAGTAGTGCTGAGGTAAAGAGCAGCAGGAAGAGAGAAAATGAATTCAGAGAATAAACGTGTTGAAGGACTTTGCTGTGAAACAAAGTGGAGAAACAGACAGTGATTGGAGGAACTAGGCGCTGACAAAGACATACGGCACATTTTGCTTTTTTATGGTTTGCAGGATCTAGAATGTGTTAATAATTCATTAAAGAGGAACAAATCCTGGTAGAGAAAGACAGGCAAAAGCTGCATTGAAAAACATCAAGAAGAAAATATTAAACAGAATAATCAAATGAATCTAATCAATCTAGGGCACATGTAATGACATTGGCTCCCAGTAAGATAAAATATAGCTATTGTGAGAAAAAGTACAGTCACTAAAGAGATAGCTCAGGTGGTACGGCACTTACCACACAAGTATAAAGACTCCAGGCCAACCCCTCAATCTACATTTAAAAAATCAGTATAGTATGGTGCTCAGTACTCTTTATCCCAGGATAGAGGAAACAGATCCCCAGGGCTCACAGGTCAGTCCTGGACTAACTGTTGAGTGCCAGCTTAGCTGGAGTCAGTATTGTAAAAGACAAGAAACCTCAGGAAAAATGACCCCTGAGGATGTCTTCCCCAGTCCATACACAACCAAACATGTAATCCAACACATCAACACACACGAAAATGAAGGTACAATCTATTAAAGTGTGGATGACTTGATGCCAGATGAACCTTAGTCTGGAGCTAGATTATAATAGAGACTGGTGTTTATTTGTTTACTGTCGTCATCGAGGAACCATACAGCCACCCATAAGTCTTCTAGCTCTCACAATGTTTAGCTAGAATTAGAAACATTTGAACAACCCAAGAAGGGGTACTTAGATGCTCTTCATAGTGCTGTATTCCACAGAAGTTTCCCATCAATTTCTTTTTTCATTGCCAAAAATACTTAGTTTGAGTTAGTAAATTACATTTCATAGTCATTGAAGAAAATAGCTTATCAATGTCCACTCCACATTTGCCAGCAACACTGTCAAACTTCCAAAAGAGGAAGGGGGACAAAGAGTGGAGAAGCCCTTAAATGAAGAGGGAACAAAAGAAAATATGGAGAAATGGATTTTAGCATCAAATCATGGGTTTTAGGGAAGAGTGCATACCATCAAATCATTATGAATTATATTCATCTTTAAAAGCCCTTCCCCTATACTTTTGAGAGAGAGGACAGTGCTATAATATAGCACTGCTTCTATAGACAGCATGCCAATGATTTGATATCTCTAAGATTCCTGCACTCCAGTGTAAAATGCTACTAGTGTGTGTCCCTCAGGCAGAGGCATTTGAAGTTAAAAATGTCCCTAAATGGAGGTCTGGGCCTACAGCAGATGCTCATTTAAAGGCTATCTCAAATGAATACCTCTTTTCATGTTGAAGTTAATTAAGTGTACTGACCCATTGCCAAGTAGGTTAATAAACTGAACTTTCAGAAAGCCCTTACTGAATTCCAGGTAGGCACTTTCAAGATATTTTGTGTAATTTACTTTATTTACAAAATTGTCTCTGCTCTCCAAGAGTTCATCAAATTCCAGATGACAAACTCATGGTCAGTAAAAAAGGATATATTCATTTACAACCATTCTGAAGAGCTGGAATAAAAATCATTCCATCCACAGTGATTGTGCACATGGCAGCTGGTTGGGAGTTTGAGCGAATTTCTGTGACATTGGCTGTGTCAGTGAACTTGAAGGGAGGGAATTTCTGTGCATAAATTCATATTAAGATGCCCATGGTAGTATGGATGAGGTAAGATCTCTTTGTCCTTTTAGCGACAGTAAAACTAAGACTCTCAATAACAAATACATTTTGTCAGTCATTGTGCACTTGTCTATGTGTTGAGGTGCAGAATTATGTAAGAGAAGCAAGATCCTTCTCTACGGATGTTAATATACTTGTTGGAGAAATGGAGTATAGAAATGAATATATTTATACAACTCTCATGTAGTGGGTAGCCATTCCAGCCTTGATCTGGAAGTTCCAATCCCGATTGAGGCTTCAGTAACTGTCAAGCCTATAAAGCAGGGCCAAGAGAGGACCCCGATGACCCAAGATCCTGATGCACTGGCTCTCTTAGTTCCTGGACCCTGGACACTGGAGGTAGACCGAGCAGAGTTCTCCAGAGAACACCGCCGGACTGTGCCATGCCTTTCCCAGACTCTGTAAACTATCCATTCACTTGTAAATTACCCCACAAAATAAACCTCCCTTTTAACTACGTGGAATGGCCTTAATAATTCTACCAATACTCTCATATTTAAATATGTGCAGTAGAACACATCAAGTGTGACATAGATGATCTTTAGGCAGGTTTTGTGTAATTCAGAAGTCCACACTATTCCATTGTGGTAGTACCTGAAAAATTATCATGTACAGGTCACATCTACTTAGGTTTTATGCTTGCACAGATATGTATTAAAGCACACTCATGCCTGCCTATTTTGTGATGATACCAATTTCTACAACAATATAGCTGAGTACATGCAAGACAAAACAGGAGACCCTCAAAGACAGAACTTCCTACTCTGTGGTCACTTTAGCCTTCTGGACTCTGTGTTGTGTGATCTGAACACTATTCAGCTGGAGTTTTAGGTGACAAAAGTTAATTATGCATTTATGCAACAGGGAGCCCAAAAGAAGACAATTAAATATTCTCAAAATGAATATTGACAGTATTAGCATCCCAAAGTATCAGTATGATATCACCAAGTGCATAGAATCTGCCCTGATTCTCTGAACCTTCAGTGGGTTGTCATCATGTCTTTGATTTTCCAAGATGGTCATCTTGTTTACAATTGAAATTGGAATGCATGGATGGAAAACAATGAGCACCTGTATTTATGTTTCACTTTAAGGATGAGGTGAACTTCCCCAGATTTTCAGTATAACATTCTTTATTGTATTATTGACCAAAATTCAATACAATGCTCATTATTTTTCTTTTTCTCTAATATTTTACTTTATTATTTATGTATGTATGTGTCTGGTTGGATTGTGTCTATATTGTACAACACAGAAGGCAGGAGCCTAATACTATCATAGAGTACATGAGGAGTACCTACACATTAGTGCAGGTGTCCACAGAAGCCAGAAGAGAATGCTGGATCCCCTAGTTATACTTAAATGCAGTTATGCACCATTAGATGTGGTCACTGAGAACTTAAGTCGGGTCTCCTGTGAAAGCAGTATATACCCTTAACCAATGAGCCATCATCTAGCCCCAATATGCCCATTTTAAAATTAATCCTTGATCAGAACACTAAAATCACTATGTGCACACATGCACACTGACACATATACATGCACAAAAACATACACTAAAGAAAATAAACAAAACCAGTATAGCCATAGAACCAATCACATTTATGCTATCAATTGCATATTAAACTACTCTATCATATCACAGATGTTCTTATAAAATATTACAAGTTAAATAAACAATAAAACATACTCCCCACTGTTAAAGCAGTGCTAACTATTCTGTACCATGGCATTCTTCTTTGCCAAATGTGTTTAGTGTAAGCTGGTAACTTTTCTAGTCTTCCTTGCACTCATGGAAGAAAAGACTAAGAGGGAAGTTCATCAATGCCTATCTTCTTAAAGACTATGCTTTCAAAGTTCTAATGAGAAGCAAGAGAATTAAATCTAAATGAAAGGTCATTAACCATGATAGATACTAAAAGCACCAAACCCATTGCCATAGATTACAGTTTTTGTAATCTTACCTTCCATCTTCAATAATGTGAATGGTAAGAAAGGCTCACTGACTTCTTATAGCTACACAGACATGAAGCCATGGTAACAAGGTTCCAAAATAACCTTACCTTCATCTCTGTGTTCAGAATAACAACAGCCTGGAAAGAGGGTCAATTAATTATGATTGCCCCTCTTCTCATTTCCTTTACTGACAGAAGACTAGGAGAGGCACAGGAGAGCCACCCAAATAGAAAAGGAGTTGAAAATGGGCCACTTTCAACATGGCTGAGGTTGCACAGAATTAAACAATCCAATAAGTTGAGGACATTCACTGCATGTGTTCATTCTCTGGGAAACATTGAATCAGACCTGGGGAGAAAGGGTGAAAACAGAGCCAAGCTCCCTGCCATGAGGAAGCAGGGAAACCATGGAAAATGAAAGGTACCTTAGAAGAGATTTCTGCAAAGGTCATAACAGAAGATGGGACGTTGGCCAAAGTAAAGAGGGGGAGGAAGTGAGTCATGTAGACAGAGACTCATACACAGGCTCAGGGATGGAGCTCAGCATTCTGGGTCTCAGCTCATGTCCATCAGATGCCTAGAATCAATGTTGACATTCAGAAGACAAGGGGTGTAGCTATGTGCTACCACTAGAATTTGTTCATTTGGCCATTTACAGAATGTCTCTGAGGCCAAAAGACATTCAAGCCACCTTAGTCTTTCTAATATTTCTAATGTACTACAAATGAAGCCAAAAAAAAAAAAAAAGGTCAAACGCATTGCTATCTAGCAATAACTCATTGTTCAAAAGAAAATACCACTCCCATGCTAAACACAACATGCAGTTAATAAAAAATGATGAGGTCACCACACCAGGCACAGTCAGATAACAGGGCATAGCTTTAAATGTCCAAATTGTACCAACTTTATAACTTTATATACCATTTCATTTAATTTTACTTAGAGGCTGTACAAGAGTTTAAATATAAAGCCACTGTGACACTCAACCTTAATGACCTTTATTATAGTACCCAATTCATTTATTAGTTTGACAAGCATTTACTGTGAGAAATATTTATAAAGCAGGGATGGTGGAAAACTGATTTTGCAGTTGCCTCATTGGTCCTGACATCCCCAGATGTAAGGCAATCATTGAACACATAGAAGTAATTCTACTGTTTGGTGTTATGCTAAATGCTTTCACATCAAAACAAGCTCTATAGGACTCAATTTCTATAATTATAGAGAAAAGAGGGTGAGAACCTATACCTTTTAGCAGACCTAGAGATTAGAAATGCTAACTAGTCAAACTCAAAGTTAAGGAGACAAAAGTTTGACAGTGGTGTTGCTGCATCCAAGTGACAAGGATTGCTTGGGAACAACAGCAGAACTGGGAGCCTCTATCCAAGGCCTCCAAAGGCCTGGAAAGAAGAGAGAAAAAGGAGTGGCCAAAGTCTCTGTAGGCCTCTTGCATGGGGAGGTACAGAATCTAGGGACTTGGGGGAAGTCCTTTTGTATCTGATAACCTCACACATGAGAAATCTCTGAGACCCGGAAGGAGTTAATAAACTTCTGCAGCACTGACTGAGCTAGTCCTGGAATCTTGAGAATGGCATTTGCATTCTGGGAAGTTCTATAGACTCTTGTTTTTCCAGAAATGCAGGTTAGCTGACTCAGATAGTGTTTCCACCAGCTAAGAAATGTCCTATTCAATGCCAACATTTCTCACCTATGTACAGGAACAAATCTGAGGAGGATGAGCCTGGACCTTCAGGAATGAGGAAAGTAAAATAACCCATGGAGCTGGGTAAGTTGTCCCATGAGCCATATTAGTGAAAAACAAAACCTGGGAAGGGGCTGGTTTTAGAAAAGGATAAGGAAGTGACCCTGGCTTTCTAGAACAAGGGCATGCTTCCTTGTCACAGAGCTCTTTCTTTGGAGCGGAATAGATTGTCTCTTAAATACATAAAGCTACTGTCCAGTAGGAAGTCAAAGCATCTTGTGTTCCTTTCTCTGTAACCATTTTTGGATGTGTGTGTGTGTGTGTATGTGTGTGTGTGTGTGTTTGTGTTAACATGAGGTGTCTTTGTCCATTGCTCTCCACCCTATTTTTTAGGACTTGGTCTCTCACTGGACCTGGAGCATTCCAGTTGGCTAGGTTATCTAGTCAGTAAGTCCAAGGTATTCCCCTGTCTCTACTTCTTCAACATTAGATTCTAACAGGCTGGTTTTCATTGTTGTTGTTGTTGTTATTTCTTTTCATTTGTTCCTTTGGCTGTGTTAATGTGTTTTTATGTGGATGCTAAGAATCCAAAGGAATCAAGTCCTCAGAATTGCACCAGAAGTGCTTTTCCAGCTGACTCATCTTCCCAGCCCCATTCTGAACAAATTAATGGGTCTTTACCTTCCTAAGTCTGGGACCTGGGAGTCGACATGCTCCATGAAACAGCATTACAAGTCCATTCTCCAGGTCCCCAGCTAAAGAAAGATTATTTGCTCTTTCCAGGAAATGAAAAGAACTCAAGACCTTTTATCTCTTCACCACTTATAGCTGGATCTACTATTTCACTTTGATCCCACAGCGTAAGTTCCATTTGATAACAACATTGCACTACTTGATAGACTACTCTCTAGAAGAAACCTTCTCTGTTAACATTCTAAGCATCATTTAATTCTCATCATCAATTTTGATTTCTTCTTTCCATTTCTAAATAGTCCTAGTTATATGCTTATTCAAAATATACATATTTGGGGGGCTGAGGATGCATCTCAGTAAATGTGCATCAGCCTGGCATGCACAAGGCTTTGGGCTTGATCTTGAATGCAACAGAAAGAAATATGCGCACATTGTAACTGCATTGTGCATAATTCCTCTGGCTTCTATTTCCATCATTTGACACAAAAGTCAGCATCTTCCAACCTACATCTTTGAAAAAAAAAAAAAGCATGATTTTGTCATTATGACTTTTCACAACCCATGAGTGGTGGCTGGTAACTTTCCCAAGACATCCATATGCTTTTATTTTGAACACACAATGCTCTTATTACAACATAGATTTTTCTTTTAGTTGCTTACTCAGGTTTCAACTGGACCAACCATTTCATGTTGAAGCCCTAGCCCTAGTCCTGCAAATAACGTGTGAGTTCTCAGAGGAAAGCAGATGCCCAACATGATTAAATTACTTGAGCAACCAAAGCCAAAAGTTTCTAAATTATACACTCAAGTTCATGCAGCTTCTGCGCAATGAAGACAGAGAGGCTGTCAGGAGGACTCGAGTTAGCAAACCTACTGCTGCATCCATGGTGCTGCTCACCCCAGTAAGAATAGATGTTATCAAATATAAAAGTGCTTTTCCTCAGCATCAGGGTAACCAAAAGAAGGAAAGATAATAGTATTAGTGGGGCTCAGTTTCCTCATAAGCCAAAAGAACACATAAAATGTTACCTTTTAAAATAAAGCAATTATTTTAAAAATAATGACATAACTCAAAGTTTAATAATATGGAAGAAATAAGCTTCTAAATATATCCTGGAAATAGATATCAGAGACATATATATGTATATATATGTATGTATATATATTTATATTTATATTTGTGTGCATGCGTTTAAAATTTTCCCTTAGCAGTTCCATTTCCATGAGTTTATCTGAGGAATCAATCATGGCTAAATAGCATACAGTCATGAAACTGTTGCATCTGTATCCATTAACATGTCCACTTATTTGTATAAATGCATGGGATAACTAACAATGTCATACATAAGCATGGGCATGATTTTCTGTGAATGCTGTAAGAAAAAAAAAAAAAAAAACTAAAGAAGATACTTCTAAAAAGCTATAGCCAGCCTGGAAAAGACCAGAGGATGGAGTGCTGGATACTTTTCTCCAAAAAAATAGCTTAAAAGCTGAAGAGAAGGCTCAGTGATCAAGAGCTCTGTCTGCTCGTCCAGAGGATCTGACTTGAATTCTCAGCAGTCATGTGGCTCATAACTTTCTGTAACTCCTGCTGTCAGAGAATCTAACAGCCTGTTACGGTCTCCCAAGAACTGCACACAGATAGTGATACATAGTCAGCCAAATATCCATTCACTTAAAATACAAATACATCTCAAAAATTAAAAATAATAGCTTTATTTTAATCAGATTTAGGTATAACTATATTGCAACGTATTTAACTGTTAAGATTTATAGAGACAAACACAACCCTTTTGTCTAGTTGTAAAATGAGAAAGGGTTTTTGAACAAACATTTTCAGTACAGCATGCATGGAAGAAAATATTGTAAAGTTACAGAGAAGGGAATACATTTACTCAAGGAATAGCTCAGTTAGTTCTCAGGGCGTTTATTTCACTATGGACATGACTACACCAGGGCTGGTTGAATATTTGATCGAAAGAGACTTTTGAAATTATGTAGTTTAAACATAGACTGCATAAAGCATGGCATCTAAAACCAAGGCATAGTTTTCAATTAAGTTGTCTTTTAGTAACAGTTGCAAATAAATAAATTTGCTTAGTGAGAAAGTTCAAATATCATTGATCATCGGGTGATGTTACCACTATAAAGTGAAATGATCAAGCAGGATGTGTAAGGCAACATCCCGGCAGACTGTGCATGCTGAAGCTGGCAGCTAATTCACAGTTGATACTCGACTATAAGGATGCTTTATATATGTGTTTTAAAATGTCTTGGCTTCTGTTAAAAGCATACTTTATATTCGGTATTAATTCTGAAATACATATTAGAAAAAAATCTTACTATTTTCTCCCCACCTGGAATCTACAAATACTCTGGGGAAGTAGTTGTTCCAGGAAAGGTTTCTATTTCAAAATGATCCATTTCCCTTTATCCTGAGACAGAAGTAGGAAGAGATCAGGAATTCTTTAAAAGACTCACAGCTCACAATGACAAACTCCATTGACTGGAGAGATTCATCTATGTTACCATGGGCACCTTATTCCTGCAGGAACCCATCATTTAAACCATCTAGAAATCAAGTGTTTATTGAATTTGTACAAATTCCAAGCCCTTCTCTATACATAGAGTTACATGGTTTAATAACAGCCTTTGATCTCAGTGTATACACATTCTAGCGGAAATAAGCAACTTGGTCTCAGGAGTACATGAATTTATAGTTACGCACTAGGATACAGACTATGTCAGGAGAGTTCAAGAAATTCAAAGAACTTACAAAATAAAAGGTCGTCTCATTCAGAGAGTTCAATGAAGTGGTGTTTCTCAGGGAAGAACTAGAAAGTGTGGAAGAACCTTCTGCCATCGTCCACGTCTTCTTGCTATTTGTTACGTGTGCTCCTGCCTCCGGAACCCATCACCTATCAGTTTCTTTGTGACTTGCTTGCTGTTTTGCAACAATAGGAAAAATAGCTTCTCTCCTCTTTCAAGTCTACTTAAAGTTTAATTCCTTCATAAATTAAATCAAGATGCCTTTTTGTAAAAAGGTTATACAGGACTCCTAATCCTTGACATGCTAAAGGTTGCCAAGTTTCACTACATTAACTGATTATGATTTCCTTAAAGGAAAAATCTTTCCTCTGCTTTGCTCACTGGTATACTCAAAGTAATCAAAAGATAACAAAAATTGTGTTAATTAACTTATTGCCAAATTAATTTATAGTATTGGGTCACGCTAATTTGTAACTATTTTGACTGAAGACTTTAAAATGTAAGCATGCCTTCAAAAACTAAGAAATATAAAATGAGACTATAAAGATTGCTTTTTACCTTACAGGCCTGGTGGGGCACACATGTCACCTGCAGGTGACACACAGAGACATCAGATAGTTAAAGAACATAGGAAGACATGAATGAGCCTGTGAAACAATCCCTTTGTTGGACCATAGGGAAGTTTAAACAGTTTCCGAAGAGGAGTCTTGGGTTGGTTTGATTTAAAGCAAGTGGGAGGGATTCCAAGTGGTCACATACAGAATGAGAGGTGGCCACTGTGTTGTACCTGCCAAGTCCATGTGGTTTGTAAGGATCCATGGAGCCAGCATGCAACTTTTCCATAGGAAGGCGGTCAAGAGGAGGACATTGTATACAGCAGACACAAAGGGACCAGCCACCAGAGAAAATGGAGGTAGTAAAGACCTGAAAATTGCATCTGCTGCTGCCATGTGAAGTAGATATTTTATACAGATAACAATGCATATATTTTTGTTTTCCAAATATAACAAGTGATACTGGATTTCTATTCATTGCATCATAAAACTTAGTTTGGAAGACACACTCTAGAATTGTTTAAAAGTGGATAGTTAAAATCCACAACTAGGACAGACAGATTCAGGGAACAGTCTGATATGAACATTTCAAAGGTAGTGTGGAAAAACCTCAAGTTTGGAAAAAAGCAAGATTTATTTAAAAAAAAAAAAGAAAGAAAGAAAAATTATGACTTGCTTCTCATCACTTATCCAATCAGTAACCAATTTACTCATTCATTTATTCATTCATTAAGTACATAAATATTTATGAGCATCTTTCAAGTACAGCGCTCCAAATAACAGCACACGAGAAGCAAAATAATGAATGTGATACAGCCCCTGACCTGAAATACCCCAGAGTCTGACAGGAGAGACAAACACGTGATTACAATTGCAATGGAGTTGACCTAGATCTGAACAAGGACCTAAGTGTGGCCCAGGCCAACACAAACTTTTGGGATTTCCATTTTGTCCTCAAATCCCCACTTCCTTATGTCATTCTAAATGATCAATTTAAAGTACAAGGCTGTCATGAAGGTGCAAGATGGGCTTGTGCTTTAGAAGCAAGGGCTGCAGCCTAGAACATTATTTTGAAAGAAGTTCAGTTTTCTGGAAGTGGGGATCAGACTGAAGTAGATCATTGTGGGTAGGCCATTGAAGATGACACCCACAACTAGTTATGGATGCTTCCCATGCATCCTGGCTGACTATCATATGATCTCCAAGCTCATTCTCACACTGATGGAACACTTCTGGCTGTGACCCTCTGAAACTGTGAGCCACAGTAAATCCTTCCTTAAATTGCTTCTATTAGGAAATACACATTCATAAGAAAAATGACTAATACGGAGACCAATCCTTTTCTTTAAATTATGATTCCAAAGCAAATCTACATCACTGACTTTCTTTGCATATATAAGCTTTATTGTATGATTATTTGGAACACAGCCTTGCACATTCACCTAAATATTGTTTGTGGATGCCTACATTCTGCTGAGGCCAAATAGCTGAGACAGTGGCTGCAAGTAATACTGGAATATGGTGACATTTGATGTTTTATAAGAAAAAAATTTATCATCTCTAGCTTTTGTCTTTCTTATCACGACCAGTCAAAATTCAAATGCCCTATTATAGCATGTGCAGCCTTTTTAATCTTATCATTTATAATATTCCTAAATTCATGACCTCTCTGAAACCATCCAATTTCATTTTCCAAGAGAGATTTAGTGCTTCCTATCATTCTATGGTATCATGTGATCATAGTCTAAGGAAACCAAAGTATTTAACATTTTAACATTGAGTTGTTCCTATGCTTTATAACACAATCTGAACTCCCTTAGCTTTTATGTCTGCATGCTAGAGGTGACAAGTGCTTACATGCTGGCCTGTACCCCACATTGTGTTTTGTTTGCATAATCTAACTATTTGCATTAACTCATGGTTGCTACCAATCACTTAACAGTGGTGTCTTCTGAAGGCTTCCTAGATTTTACTTGGTTATATCTTTGCCCAGACCTGATTTTATTGGAAAATATTATCTCAGAATAACAGGCTCTGTGCCCCCCAAGATTCTTCACGACTGAGATTATTCTAAAAACAGTAGCAGTCACAGTTTCTTTCCATTCTTTTGTGAGCATACCCCACTACCTCTCCATTTAGGTACTCGGAAGTCTGAGGTCACTATATGGTCTGATCGTGGGCTCTCATGGACTTGTCTGCTTCATGCTATATATCCTTAGCCTAACTTTAAAATATATGATTCCTTTCAGTCTGTTAATTGAAATATTTTATTTGATGGAAGATTTTACACATGTGTTTTAATTGTCATTGCTGTTGGAGGTAGTTACGTGGAGTGAATTGGACTGGGCTTTCTAAGGTAAGACTTCCAGAGGTCACATCTATTCTTCTGTACTTCTTCAAGAATGACCTTGAAAAAAAGATTTGACCTGTTTGTACCTGAGTTTCCTTCTTCTATATCCCCAGGACAATAGAATCCACTCCTGGGATTGTAGCGAATCTTAAATGAATTAGTAAACCTAAAAAGTGCCACAGAGTATTAGTTGTAATTATAATTATGTGATAATCTTTGCTTAACCCCCAAGTCTCTAATATTTGAACTGATATACAAAATTGTTATTTTCCACTTCATTTTCTGCAATTTTCCTAAGCCTGTTGGATTTTGTTTCTAGCCATGTTCGTTCACCCAGTAAAAATCCGTTAATTAGAATTCCTGTGTGGGGGTCTGTTATGACTCTTTCTCCTTTTATTTAGCCACAACTTAGCTCTACCAGTGTGCCTGAATACACTTGCTTAGGAGCTGGTAAATTTCAAATGTTAAGAGGAAGATAAGAAATAGTTCAGGTTTGTGGGAAGCATGCAGACTGTTGCTTATTCTTTTCAAATGTTTTAAACTATTTAGACTACTTTTAGCTTAAGAGTTCTATGTAAACTGTGAGGTGGGCCACAAAGGGAACAGTTTGCTCATGGAGGAGGTCTTAAACATTCCCCTGTGTGTGTGTGTGTGTGTGTGTGTGTGTGTGTGTGTGTGTGTTCATATGCAAGTGTGTATATAAATGTGTGCAAGAGTATATGCATGTGTGTATGTGTTATTTTAACTCTAGAACACCTTTCTTGCAGATCTGTGAAATGTGACTAGGATTCAGTTAGAATGTTTTCCATTTTAAAGCTGGCGTGATGACTCACTGAGTAAGAGTGTTTGTGCACACATCTGACATCCTGAGTTTGATCTCCAGAACCCACACTTGAAGGAGGGAATCAATTTCTGAAAACTGCTCTCTGGTCTCCACAAGTCTACATGACAGGAGAGTGCCCCCTACACACACACACACACACACACACACACACACACACACACACACACTACCACTACATATACACACTAAAAACAATTACAACTTAAAATGATGTAATACTATAATATTTCCATCATAATCTCCTTTAACTTCTATGTTCCACTGATCTACTTAAAGGGTCAGATGGGCCTTTTGGGACTCTGACATTTATTTTGAGAGAAAGCTATTCTCTGCTTAAGAATCGACCTAAGAGGTTGATAATTGGTTGCCATCTACCCAAGATGTTTTACACACATTCACCATACCTTTTATTTTACTGTGGTTTTTACTTTTTTCTACTGAGGAAGATATCATTTTACTTCCAATTTTTTGTTGTTGTTGCTGATAATAACTTTCAAAAGACAACATGGAAACAATCTCAGATGGCATCTGAAAACAGAGCTGGTAGAAACAGGTTTTGCAAGTCTGTAACCCAAAGAAATAACTGGAGTTTAAAAAAATAGGTGCAGCACCTGAAAACCTGATGAGCTTTGTTGTAATGAATTAATGCATAAAGCAGGAGCTGAATGACATATGTAGATACGGAACACATTTCAGAAGGCTCCAACCACTCATTTGACCTCATTTTTTAGGAATCTTTGGAAACAAGGCTAGTTCCTGTATCTTCCAACGGCATGCCTCCCCCAGAGCCAGCCTCCTCACTGGGTATTAGCTTCTAACCTCTACTGCTCTACTTCGGATGCCTGGCAGCCAATAGAAGCTTCAAGGGAAATTAGGGCTCCAAGGGCAAGAGGAAGACTCCCGAGACTCCATGAGTAGGGCTGTAGCTGCAAACTGGGTCATGGGGCCTCAGGGATGTGGAGGTGGTATGGCTTTGCTGACGACTTGACATCCAGCCCTGTGGGGGTGTAAGCAAATGGTTTTGCTGTAAGTTTTAAACCCTTGTTATCCTCAACTGTCTCTCGAAGTGGAAATCTAATAAGCAGGTAAGTTTCCAACTGGAAAATTATTTGAAACTTTTAAAACAAGGAAGCAGGTTAAAGTTATAGGCATGGGTGCATAATGGGTCACCTTTGGCAGACTATAAAAATTTCAAGTGAGAATCAGCTGTGGGGAGAGAAACACTCTCTCAAGACCAGGACAGTACTGACTGAAAACAAGTGACAAAGCAAGGTTCTTACAGGACAGAGAGAGTCATCTCAACCCCCACCCACCCCCCTCTGTGTGTGTCCCTCCACCCCTGTCCTGTTTCTTTTTTCTGCTTCTTTCTTTATGTTTTCTAGTTCTCTTACCATGTGCATGTGTACATAGATATGGTGAGATTTTATTTGTGCTGAAATGTGATTTTATTTGTATGTTAATAAATAAAGTTGCCTGGTGATCAGAGGTAAAAGTGAACCATTAAGCAGAAGTCTGGCGGTGGTAGCACATGCCCTTAATCCGATCACATGGCAGGCAGAGTCTCTATTCGGTCAAGGACACAGCCAAGCATGGTGACCCGAGTCTTTAATCCTAGTACCAACCATAGAGACCAGGAGGTCTGTATAGACAGGCAGTGACAAGGAAGTCATGTGGCTGCGCTTAGAGCCAATGAGAAGGCAGAACAGGAAAGCAATAAAAGACAAGTCACGCAGGGAGAAGCTCTCTCTCAGGGGAAGGATGGCAGTGAGTGGTAAGCTAAGGGTAGTCTTGGCTCTTCACTAGTACTCTGATCTCTTGGGCTTTTAACTCTGTATTTGGCTCTGTGTTTCTTATTTAATAAGACCATTTAAAATTTCGTCTACACATAGATGTTTCAAATATGGAGTGTTTACCACCATTGGTTCAGTACATAAATCATTACCAAGATCATTAAGTATACTCAGGAAATTAGATGAATGAATGCACAACCCCCACCCCCCCCAAAAAAAAAAGAAGGCACAAAAGGTAAGATACTAAAGAGATAACTGGAAAGGCCACATGTAGAGCTTCTTTCAGGCACCTAATGGAAAGAAGGTTGATGTTCTCATAGTATAGAAACACATCCATGGGTCATATTTACATTCATTGTCCCTGGTGCCTGTGGACCCCAAACAATGAGCTATGAAAAAAATGCAGTGTCAGTGAATGTCTGAACATTCTGAGCAAATGTATTGCCATAAGCTTTCTATGTAGCCGTTTTCATGGTCCTCTGAAAAAAGAGTGGTATCTTCTTGCAGTTATAACTAGGTGGTGTTAAATCTGAAAATTTCGAAGAGAAAAACCAAATTCATGATTGTTCAGTTAAAGCAAGCTTTATTAAATACTGGCCAAGAACATGGACACTGGCCAGGTCCATACCTGAGAATTGGCATTTAATTAGGTCAGTCAGGTGCCTATAAAGGCCAAACCCACAAGGTTTTCTGACTTCTAATGGGGGCCAAGCACACATCCTAATGTACTTCCTGCTTATGTTTCTCCCACTCATGTATGAACAAGCATATTCTGTGCAGTTACAACCAACCTTATTTGTTGAAGTGAAAACGTGTGTTGTTATCTTACATGAACAATAGCCCTCAGCATTCCAGGAAGGTTTCTGTCCTTTAGCAAGTGGAGCTTACAGGTTAACTTTAGCCCTTGCAATGGGAGTTTCATATCTCTTTCTCAATAATCTGGCACAAAGGTAGTGCAGACAGGAGAAACATACTTTAAATCAAATCCTTCTAAATAATCCAAAATTTGCTAGCAAGGCAAAACAGTGGCTCAAGACTATTTTCAGGAAAGTCTGTATTTGCTAGGCAAAGGAACTCTAAAAAACACTTTATAAAAAGCAGTTACGATGAAAATTTAAAGATAATACATCAACAAATAGAATACAAACTTTTCTCATCATATCAATCAACAAGAAGCCTGTTGCAGAGTATTACTTTAAGATATGTTACGTTTGCTAATGCTGTGGAACATTTGTTTAATGATGCAAAAATGTGTTGTGTTCTTTTATGCTGCATTTGTTTAACTCTGTGAAGCTGTGTTATTATACCTGTGTAAAACACCTGATTGGTCTAATAAAGAGCTGAATGGTCAATAGCTAGGCAGGAGAAAGGATAGGTGGGACTGGCAGGGAGAGAGTATAAATAGAATGAGAAAAAGGGAGATTAAGGAGCCAGAAAAGAAGGGGCCAGGCACCCAGCAACCCAGCCAGCAACAGAGTAAGAGTGAACATAAGATGTACAGAAGTAAAAAAAGTAAAAAGCCCAAAGGCAAGAGGTAAATGCGATAATTTAAGTTAAGAAAAGCTGGCTAGCAACAAGCCAAGCTAAGCAGGCCATTTATACATAATAATAAGCTTCCATATGTGATTTCTTTGGGAGATGGTGGTTGGCCCCCCAAAAGAGCAAAAGAATAAAGGAGTAAAAAAACAACAACAATAACAGAAACTTTAATATATAGGGCAACTTGAAGCCACTCAAGATGGAGACCTTCTGCAGAGCACTGGCCATAGGGTGGCGCTGTTATTCCCTCATTTATGGAGGATACCACAGCTCATAGTGTCTCACTCACCACCCTTCTGTTTTGAGCACCATTCATTTCACCAATGAGAAATCATTTCTCACATGCCTTATGCTGTTCTTTCTTTTATAAATGTTAATATCTGAAGCACTTGCCAAACAGCCATGTAGCCTGTTGGTTCCTGATTCAACATTCCAAATGCAACTTAATAGCCACTGAAGTGTAAATTAAAGTTAATCTACATATGTATTATGTGTTGACAGACATGAGTACACCTTACATTATTCATACTAATCTATTTTAAATAAAATTATGTATAAATGGTATAATGTATAGAATACAGATTTGCCAGAAAAAAAAATTTGAAAAGGAAGAAAAATGGTGAGTTTGATTTAATTACTTATAATTCAATAAATATCTATAACAGGATTCATTTTGGTTGCCTTTTACTTCTTTTGATTGAAAAATGTTATGGTTAGAGTCCTTGGTATTGATGCTGCAGTATTTTATAAACATAGTTTAATAGAAAAAAGAAAGTCATGTTGAACTTAACTCAAATAACTGCATCTCAAAGAGTCAGAATTTTTTTTGATCAGTAAGAAAAAACAAGTGGTCGCCTCCTATTGGTTGTAATATATTACTTTGGAGTATATACACTTCATGTTGGATTATCAGACATGTTGAGAGATAAATCATTATGGGGATAGATGAAGCCTGTTGAGTAACAACTATTCATGAGCATATCATATTGTTATAAGTGTGTATGGTAGTTTGAATGTAATTCGTAGGAATTGGCACTATTAGGAAGTGTGGCTTTGTTGGAGTGGGTATGGTCTTGTTGGAAGAAGTGTGTCACTGTGGAGGTGGGATTTGGGGTTTCCTATGCTCGCAATACCACTCAGTGAATCAGTCGACTTTCTGTTGCCTGTAATATATAGGACTCTCAGGTATTCATCCAGCACCACATCTGCCTGCATGCTGCCATGATCCCTACCATGATGATTAAGTACTGAACTTCTGAAATTGTAAGTGAACCACCCCAAATGTTTCCTTTATAAGAGTTGCTGTGATCATGATGTCTCTTTACAGCAATAAAAACCCTAACTAAGACAGTATGGATCTGAGTTCAGAGGGTGACAGCTAAGTGTTCCAAGTTATTGTGTTCTGGAGCAAGGGTGTGGACAGAGACAAGTAGGCTATGAGCAGAAAAGGCAATAGTCTGTTAAAAAGAAAAAATACCCCCAAGCTTGGAAGTGAGCCAGAATTGGAGAGTAACCTTGGCCTTCAAAGAAATTTGGCCATAGAGAGAAGATGAGGCTGTAACATTTGTTATAAGTTATTGACATATTTGCCTGTTTCTGGTCTGTTTTGATACAATAACCTGAGTGGGTGGGACTATCTCCAGTCTTCATCTGCCATAGTTTCTTTCATATGCTAATTTTGGAATCTCTGGAATCTTTCTCTCCACTTTATTCTCCTAGCTTGAAAATTTTTTCCAGGTTGGAGGGATGGCTCAATAGTTAAAAGCACAGGCTGCTTTTTCAGAGGACCTGGGTTCAATTCTCAGCTTCCACACAGTAGCTCAAGACTGTCTGTAACTCTCATTCCAGGGGATCTGACATCTTCACACTAAAGCACATAAAATAAAGTTAAATATACCCAGAACTGATAAGTGGATACCAGACCCCTTCCTTCCCTTAGGGGTTATTAAAAAAAAATGTAATTGAAAATTCTTTACAAATTCTGTGCAAAGTCATGAATAACTTTTTTCTTGCTTTCCAAAAAAAAATCACTTCAAGTAATTTTATTAAAAATAGAGAACTTTGGGCTCCCTCTAGGATGTTTTTATTTACTCCTGAAGGCAAAAAAAAGAAAAGAAAAGGAAAAAAAATGGCTGACCTATCTAGAACTAGAGGTGTATGTCTTAAGTCCTCACTACTAGAGAGCCTAAGCTGGGTGACTCGTAAGTTTGAGGGCCAGCTTGTGAAATTTGGTGAGGTCTTTTCTGAAAATAAAAGTAAACAGAGGGCTGAGAGATCTCAGTGAAAAAGTGCTTGCTTAGTACACACAAGAACATAGTTAAACTCTGGGACCATAAGGTTAAATAAATGAGCAAACAATAAACAGATGCTGTGAAGGGGCCCCAAAACAGCTTGACCACACAGCAGCCATGACAGGCTTAGGGGCCCAGACACAGCTTCTGTGAGAGGCTTACTAGCAGGCAACACCCAGATCCAGGAAAAGCCTTAAGCTGATATCACCCAGGGATCCACCCAGGGGTGAGGAAGTACCTGACATCCCAAACATTCCAACCATTAGATAAGGTGGCCAGATGTCCTTGAGTTAACGGCACACCTATTTTTTTTTAGATACCCCTAGACAATTGTCAGCCAATCAAGGTCCTGGGCCCTGGAAATCCCCTCACCCCAACCTCTGCTATGATAAAAAAAAACTCTGCCCCACCTGAGCTCAGGGCTCTCTGCTTTTATCGTTGTGTTGGACAGACAGAGGGACCAAGCTCTGGAGATTGAATAAAAGCTCTTTGCTTTCACATGTGGGATTCCTCTGTGGTGGTTTTTTGGGGGTCTCCACAATCTGGGCCTAACAAGGCATTAACAGGAGAATAAAAAGTATCGTGACATACAAGAGTTTGGTGTCAGGAAGATGCTGATAGAAAGTTTGATCACACAGTACTATGGAAATGACCCCATGAGCCAAAGGGTAGGGACATGTGTGATGGAAGTACAGCATGTTCTTGTGATTGAAGGAAGACTGATCCATCAGCCACCAATGGCCTTTGGCCTTTTCATCTTTTTATACACAAACTGTGTTTTGTTGATTATGGCAATTTTAGTATCTGGAACATAATAGGTACTGAGTACATGTCTGTGTGATTACTATAATAACATATGCAAAAAGCTCAGAGAATATTTGATGTTTGCTTACTGAAAGTCATTGTTAATGCTGTTATTATCATTAAAATGAGTAAAAAAAAAAAAAAAAAAAAAAAAAAAAAAAAAAAAAAAACTTGAGCATCCCAGGGATAGAAACTTTCCCCTTTATCATTGTCAACACCATTCAATATGATTAAGTTTTTGCTCACTAGAGATGAGGAGCATGGAATTCATGGTCAGGGTATGAAAAATGACCTTGTCTATCAACAACAGAGAATGATAAGAATTGGGGAATATGTTGCTGTTCTAGGTTACAGGAGAGCTGAAGCCAGGACAAGGAATGCATACCCAGGTTTTGGGTGTGTCCTGTTCCTTTGCTAGTATTGATGGGAAAGTCCCAGTTAACATGCAGGCTTCCATACATACAGTGAATTCAATGAGACAAAAACAACTTCATGAACAACAATGACAAAAAAAAAAAAAGTAAGAAAAAAAATAAAAGAGAAATCTGAGCCTACACAATAAAGTGAACACACTGAGAGCTACAGGCTCAGAAGTCTTGAATTCCTAAAATACCCATGTAGGTGTTGATTTCCTTATTTTAAAGACTTAATAACTTAGTCTCTGTTTTTGTTTTTGTTTTTTTCTTTGTTCAAAGCCAATCACATTTTTCCATCATTACATTTCCCAGAGTTAGCTGGTCTTCTCTGTCAGCATTAATGCCACTCAATGTGGCTGAGTTCCTGCTCATTAGAAATGCAGAACCCAGCAGTCAGAATCCATGAGTTCTATTTACATAGCAAGACCAAATGAGAGCAAACCTCAAGCCACAGTGAGACAAGCTGAGCCTTTCTAGCCTTTCTAATGTGTTCTCTGGAAAAGGAAACAAAACTCCCTTGTTGTTGAACCAACTTCCTATTGCTAAGACCAGCCCATTCCTTGTCTAAATAGTCAAAGAAAGGCTTATTTAATGAAAGTACTCTGAGTTCCTTGGAATTTACACCCAGGATCCTGATCACAGCCAAGTAAGCATGCTACTGAAATAATTTCAGGAGAATGAGGTCAGAGCACACCACTTAGCCATGTGATCCTGAGATAATGGCCATGAAGAGAGCAATTCTTAGGAATCCTTGCTTCTCCTGAAGTGAGTCATAATGAAGCAGAGATTAGTCCTATACCCTGTTGCAGTGC
This sequence comes from Peromyscus leucopus, assembly GCF_004664715.2. Lineage (NCBI taxonomy): Eukaryota > Metazoa > Chordata > Mammalia > Rodentia > Cricetidae > Peromyscus > Peromyscus leucopus. The sequence continues at coordinate 28,794,429 of NC_051071.1, read as the reverse complement.
TGTTTAAAACTTCTCATGAAAGGAGAGCAAACTCTGAGGGTGGCCAGGAAACACATGAAAGGGGAGCCAGATGATAGATTATAATCTTCAGTTTTCCAAAGAGACTCTTTAGAGTGACTCCTTCTACTCACCACTGTCATATTCATTGCTCATTGCATATGGGTCGACTCAGCTTCATCTGTATATAGATAGGGCTGGGTGGTGGGGGGGTAAGTGGGGCATAGTGTCTGACAGGAATTCTGCCTTTGTCGAGCTTATGTGGGGAAGAGCTCCATCTGGTACCCATCCAGGTGAAGAGTCAAAGGCTACATAGCTAGAAGCCCTGTTCCTAACGACCTTTCATAAGTTGGTTCTATCTCAGTTCAAGATCTCAGAAAACATTTCCCAATAAGAAGCAGTGTGGCCTGAATGCCTGGGAAGGACCAGAAATGGAGCCAGGAAAGATACAGGAGCCTCTCAGGATAGAGGGGCTATGTTCAGAAAGGACTAGAAAAGGGGGAGAGCATGACAAATAAATGAAACTGACAGGGGTGATATGAGCAGAGTGGGAAGTAGGGTAGACAGAAAGGCTGCCCGGGTGACCGGAAGTCAGAGTGCGAAGGGGCTTGCTGAGAAGTTCAAGGAGAGCTAATGTCTGCCGCACAATACTGAAGAGATAATAGGAAGGTTTGAAACACCAGGTGGCAGACAGGTAGAGAAGTTTGGAAATTTGTTCAAGTTGCATTTGAATTGATGAATGCCATGCCTGAAGAATGACAAATAACCAAAGATGAAACAGCTGTCTAGTTTGTTGAACTAAAAGAAATGAGTGCACAAATATAGACAATTTGGATAGAATTGAGAAATCAGGAAAGCAATTTGTATGTGGGTTCACATGTGCATCGATGTATGAGCCTAAGGAAGCCAGAGAACAACCTCAGGTACTTTGATGCTCAGATGCTGTCTACATTTAATTTTGAGGCAGGGTCCCTCCTTGAGGCCTCCTTGGGGCCTGGGGATGGCTGATTAGAATACAGAGAAGTTGAGCTCTACCTGTGCCTGCCTCCCTAGTGCTGGGTTATTGTTATGTATTACCATGCTATGGGGTCTGGAAACAAAACTCAGGTCCTCATGCTCAATGCACAAGCATTTTAACTACTGAGTTATCTCTCCATATCCCAATAAAAAGTGCTTTACCAGGATGAATTTTGATGGGTGCATTCTTTGCAGCATCACGCACAGTTTAAAGGCTCTACCTGCACCTCACCATGCAGAGTAATATCACAAGTCCATCTCATGACATCTCTATAGTTGCAGGTCAAATAAATGGATGAATATTGGGCAATTCCATGGGGTTCCTTTTCTCTTAACAGCCATGCTGTATTCAGAATCTGTGGAAATTCAATCTGGTGAAAAATGAAATGTAGACACAGTGGCAGGATTTAACACTTATGAGGAGATTTCCATTGCCATAGGATTTTATAAGTTTAGAGCTCCAGAGACACATCATGTTATCAGAAAACCTAGTTCAATCCTTTTCTTTAATGGGCCAGAAAATTGCTTTACAATGTTAAAGTATTAAAATAAAATAAGAAAATATAAAATAGCACAAACAAGATTCTCTTTAGCAATATCTAATATCAATCCCTGAAATGTGAGATAATGATAATATAAAATAACCTGAAAGGCACACACTGGCCTCTAAGGAGGTACTTTGTAAACTTCATGATGTGCCTTTTCAAAACATCAAATGGAGACACACTTAAGCATCAGATTGATGTACAACCATGTCTGTACCTACTGGATATTCTGAGAGTCTGTCAGTCTGGTGTTATTTTTGTGAAGGATCTTCATGGCAGGGCACTTAGTCACTCAGAATCACATCACCACACTTTCCTAAGAATGAATTGACACTCCTGTTTCTGTTGAACCACTTGTCAGAAATGCCAAATTGTGGGCTGACCTGTGTGGTACTTTCATTGGTATTATTTAGAAAGAGTATCCTTGAACTACCCTCTGACAATGTCTCTAGTAATGTCTCTCATCCCTTGTTCTTCGTCCACTTCTTCATTGTGAACTCAAGTAAGTGGCACCTACCATCCTCAGGTATCAACTTCTTTCTGGTGAGGGCACATGCCCATAGTGTGTTCCCAGTTCTGTAAGCCATCATTAAGATGAGATCTTGCCAAAAGGATAAAAACAAAATTTATTGAGCATCTATTTTGAACTCCATTTGTTACACAAATAATGACAGGTAACATAACCTCCTTTAAGTACATCTCTCCCCAAATCATTTAAGATACTCACTTTCATATAGCCAATGTGGTATAGTCCAGAATCAAACCCATATTTGTGCTATTTAGATACCAGTGGCTTTGTATTCTATCATGTGGTCATCAGGAATCGAGATAATGTCCCTCTCTGGGGAGCCAATCTAATCTCCAGGAATGAACTCTATCTTCCTTTTGACTGAGCAGCAACATGTATATTTGCACAGACTACAGATTTGTAGAGGACACTGGAAAAAAATAACAGGAAGACAGCATCTCGTCACTTAAATAATTAAACAGAAACTAACACTTCTTTCCAAACAAAACATGGCCTTTTGGTGTCAGGCCAACACCGTCCCCAGTGGGACGGTTGCAATGAACTTATAAGCACAAACAAGGAAAACAGAACGGACACAAGTCCTCTGCTGAATTATCCCATATTGACACTGGAACATTCAGACTATAAAATATGCAGGAGACGCAAGGTTGAATCAAAGTGCACTCTGTAATGTGCACCACACCAACTGAACAGTAAAATGTGATTTAATTTACTATATAATTTGCTTGTTCAACAAAGCTGAAGGATAACTCACTTAGTGCCACTTTGCTTATAAGTAAGCCGGTAACTGGTGCTGTTCTTCCAGAGAATGGTTCTGTTGTTTATGCCAGAGAAAACTGGTTGAGTGGAAAATACACAAAATTAGGGGTCTGCTGCTATAGTACTTACAATGCACCCCTTTTGTCCTCATCAAGTTTATTTCTGCATGGAGGCAATTATAGCTCTTTGTTTTTCTAACTCGATGAAGTCACTGTGTCTTGCTTGATGGCACACAGCTAGGGAGAAAAATGCATTCAGCCAAATTTAGAACCATTTGGAACTCACGAGTTGTGAATTGTGAACCAAACTTGAATCTTTTAAAAGCTCATCTGCTCTACGGTGCATGCCAGCTCTGCTCACAGCGTCGCAGCCTGGGCCTTCCTCAGAGGACCAAAGCCAAGGGTCCTGAAGTCCCCCATGCTTCTTGACATTGTCACTCTGGAGTGTTACATGGTGTACATTCTTGGATGCAATAAGATGAGTGTACAAGACCCCGGCACAAGCACCCTGAGAGGAGATACTCCCCAAAGGTGAATAAGGACTCATTTTTTTATTCTAACCTTTTAAAATTATCCAAATGTCTCTATAATCTATCACTTGTTGCTGACATTCTTATATAGATGGGCTCTAACCTATATCAACCAGAACCTGGTAAAGAGTTCCTCCTCCATTTCTCTCTTACATGAAGTTTATTGTGCACATTCTCTTTCAAAATTGTGTGTGTGGGGTGGGGTGGGGGGATGGAGCAAGATTTGAAGCGGATATGTATGTCATAGCTCACAAGCAGAGAGGAGACTTGCAGGTGTTGGCTCCTTCCTTCTACCGCATGGGTCCTGGGGATCAAGCTTGGGTAGTTAGGCTTAGCAACAAGCACTTTTACTCACTAAGCCAACAGTTCTCAACCTATGGGCAGTAACCTCTCTGGGGGTCACATATCATATGTCTTGCATGTCTGCATGAACCATACATTACAATTCATAACAGTAGCAAAATTAAGGTTATGAAGCAGCAATGAAATAATTTTGTGTGTGGAGGTCACCACAACATAAGGGACTGTATTAAAAGGGTCATAGCCTTAGGACCCTTTAAGCCCTCTTGAAAGCCTACATCACACCTAGTCCTATCATAATATCTTTGTGAAATCTCTGATTGCATGTCTCATGCTCCCATTTCAGCACAATTCCAAACTCTGTTACTTATGTATGTATTCCATCACTTTTATTCATGAGAGTTTCCTAGGCAGCTCATATGAACCAGGAACATGAGTTTCTCCACGAGTTAAGCAGCCTTGAGTAAAGACAAGAACCATGGCCATTCTTTGCTTTGTCTAAGTCAGTTGCAAATTTAAAAACTGATGATTACTCTGAGGAAGAACCTACAGTGGGTACAGGAAGGCCCGATAAAAGGTGTCCAAAGCCTATCCTCCAGGGAAGCCGTTGCTCACAAGGAAAGCCTGCCAGGAAGGGTGGGGAAGAAAGAAAGGGAAAGCTTGTCTGAGCAAAAGATATAGCTCATAAAAAGGCAGAGGCAAGTGAAAGAAGAAAACCAACTTAACGGCTCTTTCACTGAGTGTGTGGGCATGAGCCTGCAGCAGGTATCCAAAGGCACTTAAGTGGCTCCAGTGATGAAGTCCTACAGGAAGTATGGAAGCAAAGGAAGTAGCAGGTAGCAGTTCATGAAGGATACAGCTCAGTGCTAATGAGTTTGGACCTTTTCATAAAGACAAGTGGTCAGGTTTTACAATATTTTATCGTATATTTATTTCCTTGCTGAATATGTTGGTGTGCATGTACATGTGTAGGTGCACATGCCACAATGTGAGGCTAGTGGATAGAAGACAGCTTTCAGAAGTCAGTCCCATTGTGCGGGATCTGGGGAACAAACTCAGGTCATCATGCTCAACAGCAGGTGCCTTTACTTGCCAATCCCATCTCGTGAGTACAATGATTAGCCATTTTATCCAATAATTAATTTTTTAAACTGAAAATAAATTCTTCATACAATATGTTTTTATTACAGTTTCCCCTCACCATACTCCTCCTAGAACCTCCCCACTTCCTCACCCACCAAATATATACGCTTTCTTTCTCTCTCTCATTAAAATACAACAGGTATTAAAAAAATACAACATGATAAAATAAAAACAAAACAACCAGAATAGGACAGAATAAACAAATAGAAGAAAAACAGCCAAAGACGGCCGGGCGTTGGTGGCGCACGCCTTTAATCCCAGCACCTGGGAGGCAGAGGCAAGTGGATCTCTGTGAGTTCGAGGCCAGCCTGAGCTACCAAGTGAGCTCCAGGAAAGGTGCAAAGCTACATAGAGAAACCCTGTCTCGTAAAACCAAAAAAAAAAAAAAAAAAAAAAAAAAACCAAAGAAAAAGTATAAGAAAGAGATTTAGAGACACACACTTTCACAAACAAAGGAATCCCGTAAAAACACAAAACTGGAAACCATAATATATACATACATAAAAGACCTGTAAGGTATCTCCCCAATACCAGTAGTATTTGGTTTTGCCCTACATCACTGAATCTAGTCTCAGGTTCTTGACCACCTCAGCAGTGTTGGAGATGTCTTCCATTTCATGGAGTGGCCTTAAATCCAATCAGATAGTGGAGGGCTTAAAGGGTCCTAAGGCTATGACCCTTTAATACAGTCCCTTATGTTGTGGTGACCCCCAAACACAAAATTACTTCATTGCTATTTCATTGCTACTTTATGAAAAGGTCCAAACTCAGAAGGCCTTGTTTCATGTATATCATCTGGCTCTTAAAAATCTTTATGTCCCCTTTTCCACAGGGTCCCCTAATCCCTGCAAGGAGGAATTTGATGGAGACATCCCATTTAAGCTTGTGTTCCAAGGTTTCTCACTCTCTGCACATTTTTCAGCTGTGTGTCTCTGTATTTTTCCTGCATACTGCAGGAGGAAGCTTTTCTGATCATTGATGAGAAAGATAATGATCTATGAGTAGAGTAGAAGGTTGTTAGGAGTCTTTTTTGCTTTTGCTTTTTTTTTTTTTTTGAGTCATTTTTCATTATGTCCCTTTAGCAGAACAGCAGTATTTGGTTTTGCCCTATATCACTGGATCTAGTCTCAGGTTCTTGGCTACCTAAGCAGTGTTGGGGATGTCTTCCATTTCATGGAGTGGCCTTAAATCCAATCAGATAGTGGTTGGTTGCTACCACGAGCTTTGTTCCACTATTGCACTGGTGCCTTTTTCAGGCAGCACACCATTGCAGATAAAACATTTTGGACCTAGATTAATGCTTTCTTCCTTCTTTGGCAGCATGCAGAGTACCTTCCAATCCCAGGAAAACTAGTCAATATTGGTAAAGGTTCCAGGCGGCACCAGCTCAACTTCCCCATGTTCAATAAGTTGTGTAGCTGTTGTCTTTAAGAACAGGGCTTTACTGTCACTTTATGGAGGGCAACCAACAGCCTTGTCAATAGCCTGAGTTGTCTGGGAGATCCTTTGCCCAGCCACTTAATTAAATGTAACCCATTTTTAGAACTGGGAGCTTCATTTGGCAATGAGAGAGGTCCACTTGGGTTCTGTCTCCTTTGTTATTTGGCAATTATGTTTAGATCACCTTCATATATGCATATATTTTAGGAAGCTTCTGCTGTATTAGATTGCCATACAGTACTTCGAATGTCCCTTAGTTTTGGCTGTCCTTTCCCATATTCCGTATCTTCCTCCTCCTTCCCTCCCTCTCTGAATTTGGCCCTGCTGTTCCAGTGCCCTACACCCATCCATAACTATTTTCCTTTCTTGTAGAGATCCAACCCTCTCTCCCTAGTCCATTTTTCTATATATAACCTCTCTAGTTATATGGATTGTAGCCTGCTTATTGAAGATTTAACAGCTCATATCCACATGTAAGTGAATACATATCATATCTATGTTTTTTTTTTTTTTTTTTTTTTTTTTTTTTTTTTTTGGTTTTTCGAGACAGGGTTTCTCTGTGTAGCTTTGCACCTTTCCTGGAACTCACTTGGTAGTCCAGGCTGGCCTCAAACTCACAGAGATCCTCCTGGCTCTGCCTCCTGAGTGCTGGGATTAAAGGCGTGCGCCACCACCGCCCTGCCATATCTATGTTTTTAAATACAGGTTCATTAGTCAGGATGATTTTATTTCTGCCGGCATCCATTTACCAGTGAATTTCATTATTTCCTTTAAAAGTAATCTAAATAACATTCCTTTGTGTAGTTATACCATATTTTCTCTACCCATTCAACCATTGATGGACATCACTAATTGTTTCCAATTTCTGGCTATTATAAATAGAGCAACAATGAACATTTTAAAAAATGGGGTACAGATCTTAAACAGAATTCTCAAAAGAGGAAACACAAATGGCTGAGGAGCACCCAAAGAAATGTTCAGCAACCTTAATCATCAGAGAAAGAGAAATCAAAATTTTGAGATTTCATTTTACACCAGTTAGAATGACTAAGTTCAATACAACAAATGACAGCACATGCTGATGACAACACAGATCAAGGAGAATACTCATCTATTGCTGGTGGCAGTTCAAATTTATACAGTCACTATGGAAATCAGTGTCGCAGTTCCCCAGGAAGCTGAAAATCTATCTGTCTTAGGATCCAACTATACTGCTCTTTAGTGTATATCCAAAGGTTGCTTCATCCCACTACAGAGACACTTGCCCATTGATTAATTTCCTACTACAAAACAGACTCTCTGCATTTGCCTAGCATTCAGAGTTTTCAGGGACACATTCTCCACCTGTCAAGAAAAACTATACCCTTGTTTCCATGGCTTTCATTAATAGGGTAGGGCCTCTCCATGTTTTCTATATTTTCCCCATCACATACTGTGAATCTAGCCAGGATTAAGTGTAGGGATTAATAGTGTAGGACCTCTCCATGTTTTCTATACTTTTTCCATCACATACTGTGAATCTAGCCAGGATTAAGTAAAGGGAAAGAAAATGCATTTCATCATTCAGTGAATATTTACTGAGCACATATAGAATAGAAACTGTTCTGGCTGCTGAAGAGATAGCTCTGAAAGATACAGACAAGGGCTTCACTCTCATGATGCAAATGTCTTTTTGAAGGAGAGGGATGACCACTGTGTGAGCAACTCAAACTATGATTCACTGATAGTTATACGGTAAGAGTAAAGCAAGAAACAGTGTTAATACCCAAGAGAAAACCTTAATTTAGACCAGGGAAGGGCTCTAGGGGAAAAAATGCTGTATGAGCCAAAATCCAAAGAATTAGTAAAGTTGGCAGAAGAGAAGATCTGAGTGTCCTAGGTTGAAGGGCACCTAAACATAACCATCAAGCTAGAGAGATGATAAACATTTAGGCAAACATTTAGGCAATGAGTCAGTTCAGTTTGGCCATGGCTTGAAATGAAGAGAGGAGAGTCAATTTTTTTTTTTTTTTTTGGTTTTTCGAGACAGGGTTTCTCTGTGTAGCTTTGCGCCTTTCCTGGAACTCACTTGGTAGCCCAGGCTGGCCTCGAACTCACAAAGATCTGCCTGCCTCTGCCTCCCGAGTGCTGGGATTAAAGGCGTGCGCCGCCGCCGCCGCCGCCGCCGCCGCCGCCGCCGCCACCACCACCACCCGGCTAAGTCAAATTTTAATAACTGTGAAATGATGAGCAGAGTTCCTAGGCACAAACATTTGGGGCAATAGTGATATAACAATGCAATACAAGCCAAGCTGAAATTGTTCTCATTTCATTGTTTTTGTTAAAAAAAAAAAAAAAAAAAAAAAAAGGTGGGTAACTTGGCAGGAGTTAGCTGAGATCATTGAAGCCAATGTGGAGAAAAGACTTTGGTTCCCTTTTGAGAAAACACTGAAAGGAACCTGAGATGCAGAGGTGATGATGCTGGGGTGATGGTGACAGGCAGACTGCAGTCCAAGGGCTTATGTGAAACTACAGGGAAGTTTATTACCTTGACAACGTGCATCTCTGTGGAAAGGAATGAACTAGAAAATAGGAGTGAATGGGTGGGTAACAGAATCCCTTAGTCAATAAAGGGTGAATGGGTGGGTAAGAAGAGTTCCTGTGTCTTCAGACTCCAGGGTCTAAGTTCTCAGTGTGAAACAGCAAGACTCACCTCCATTTGCCCCCCAACTGACATCGTTTTTGTCAATACATCCCATTGACTTTCCTCCTTCCCTTTTCTGATTTTCCCATATCTCCACCTTTTACTGTAGTACTCAATTTCTAAATGAACAATCAGTATGCTCATTTATGTCTGGAAATCTGATTATAAAGAAACCACCAGACATATAGCCTTGTGTGCTGTCATGTAACCTATTGTTGACAACCAACATCTCTAGTAAATTAAGTTTCTGTCAGTCTTGACAATTTCTGTGGCATCATTCACCACATATACTAAAGGTAACATAAAACTACTTTTTCAGTTGTGGTGCGTGTGTGTGTGTGTGTGTGTGTGTGTGTGTGTGTGTGTGTGTACACTCAGCAGAGCTTGATATAAAGCTGCTATAGGGAGTAGCAACAGGAGATATGGATGTAGACTAATGGGAGATACTAGTAATGGCTGAAAGAAGTGGTACCCGAGATATCCATAATGGTAGCATCAGTGGTGACTGGGCTAAAGCAAAGACAACTAGAAGAAACACTTGGGAGGACTTAGTTACTCTTTTGTGTGATGGCCTAAGGCCCTACATCTTCCTTCAAAAGAAGATGATTGACATAATGAGAATAATATTATGCAATGGCAATCATGGCAATGGCCCAATGAACCTGTTCCTGATGTGCCCAGGAAACCAATTTCTTTGCAATAACTCATGCAGAGAAAAAAAACATGCAAAAAGTGCTAGGCACTAAACATGCAATTATAGTTTTCTGATTTTAAAATTGTGTTTGGGTATGTGGTGCACAATCTCTAAAATATAATTACTGAGGAACATAGTTTAATTTGTATCAGTCACAATTTACAGCTTGTCTATGTTTATAGAAATGATTATGGTTCGATGCTCCTTGTGCTTTCCTCGATGCATAAAAATGATTATCAAGGCTTCAGCAGAAGCTGCCTTCACAGAGAATTGGCAGCAATGGGCCCTTTAATCAGGAACAAGATCCTACAGTGTCAAGGAATGTAAATATGCAATCTCAGAACAACAGTTAACTTTTCATAATGAGAGTGTTGGAGACAACTGGGGTAAGACACCACAGAAAGTACCCATCTAACCAAATGCCAATAATAAATGGCTACTGGACTCAGAGGGCCGTTCTCACTCCTACAACATTTTGTCAAGTCCAAACATAAGCCAGGTTTTGCCATCATTATATAATACTTAACATTGTCATTACGGCAAATAGAGTATGAGATTGGCTGCCAACCTCTCCTAAAAGATTTCAAGAGCAGAGAGTGAGGAGGCAACCCAAAGGGGATGGCTCCCCATGAATAGAGCAACTGAGCCATTGTGGGACCATGGACAAGTCATTTCATTGCTCTGGACTTTATTATCTCTGACGTTAAGAGAGAGAGAGAGAGAGAGAGAGAGAGAGAGAGAGAGAGAGAGAGAGAGAAGAGAAGAGAAAAGAGAGGAAAAAAGATAATGGAACAAAATGTCTTTGAAGACTACATGTCCCAAGAAATGATGAATCTTTGTGAAGAAAAACATATAGTTCTCAATCAATGAGTGTATTTGCATACACACATGGGCACACTCACCACACACACACACACACACACACACACACACACACACACACATATAGGCCACATTTAGGCTATGAAATGCTAACAGATATATTATTGCTTTTGTGTGTTAGAAAGAGGAAAAGTGTTTGAAATATGTATTTTTGTAGCCTTCTATATATTAAACAGTGTGGCCATGGACAATTTTCAGACACTTTCATAAAGATGAGTTTCTAGTAGAAAAGAATATAAAGTTTAGGGACCTGAATGTGACAATATGGATGGTCCACCTTTCCTGCAGATCCATTCATTTCTGTGGTCACCTAGAAAGCTGTACACCCTGTTCCTTGGTAACTAGTTAATGCTTTTTTTTTTTTTACAAGATTAAAAGCTATTGGAGAAAGGTAGAAAGAAGTGTAAATGCACTTAAAGGGATACTCAGCTCCAAATATCCCTACTATAAGGCATTTAGGTAGTACTTCACAGGTACAAAGTTCCCACTAATCATTATGTTTGTATGAAATAAATGCTGTGGAATTTGTCATCTTATACCCTAGAGTGGGTTTAAAGGCTGCAACCACTTATATAGAATGATTGTATAGAAAGTCACTTCTCTGTGAGTTTCAAATAATAACTCCTTATCAAATTACTACCTAACAAGCCACAAGAGACCAGAGAAGAGAAGGGGAAGGTTGGTGAAGACTGGAAATGTAAGTTTCAACAGGACTATTGGGTGAGTGGAGAAAAAGACTTGAGGGGAGAGTATGAGCCATAGGGATTTATAGGGCAGGTTCAACTCAAACAATCGTGAGAGCTAAATAAAAACCATGTGATGAAAGCCTACCTATCTATGGGTTGTAAGAAATGTTAAGGTCAAAAAAAAAAAAAAAAAAAAAGAAAAAGAGAAATGTTAAGGTCAAAGATGTATAAATGAGGAAAGGGTAGAAAGACAACACCACAAGGTAAGAGGAAAGTGTCACATGGGTCTTAGAAATGCCAATAGTGTTGGCTTTTTGGAGCTGTTGGGGATGGGGGTTAAGCAGTGGATGAATGAAATCATATTTAAAATTCCTCTCCTTGGCAGCACACCATGGAAAACAACCTGTAGAGGGGTAAGGACAGAGTCATGTGTGATCAGGTGAGGAAGAGGAACTGGGAATGCTGGAAGAAGGTGGAGTTGTAAGGAAATGAGGATTAGGCTCTCATCAGAAGTTCTCAACCTATGAATAGTGACCACTTTGGGGGGGTGTCAAATGACCCTTCCACAAGGATCACCTAAGACCATCAGGAAATACAGATATGTGCATTATGATTCACAATAGTAGCAAAATTCCAGTTATGAAATAGCAACAGAAATAATTTTATAGTTGGAAGTCACCATAACATGAGGAACTATATTAAAATTACAGCATTTTAGAAAGGTTGAGAACCTTTCTAGATATTCCTCTTGAATTCCAAGAGGGCATGGACTGTTGGATATGAGGTCACCTTGTGATTCCAAATGAATGCATTGAGTACAAGAAAGGTGAATTGTCATCAACTGAGAGGAGAGGTCTTGGGTCAGGTACAGATTCTAAGTGAATAGACATTTAAGCATTAATTTCAAATTGAGAGTTAGATGCTTCAGTATAGAATTTGATATTGAACTTGATAATACAAAGGAGATATTTAAGACAGAAATAGAATTATCCCATGGCCCAGCAATATTTCATTTGAATGTACACACAAAGAAAAGCTATCCCCTCAGAGAGATATCTGCACTCCTATGTCTATTTCATCATTACTGATGAAAGACAGATATGGGAACCATGTAGTGTCTACCAGCAGATAAACAGGCAACATTTTTGTTACAATTTCTTATAATGGAATATTATTTGGCATAGAAATGAAATCTTGTCATTTGTTGCAACATGAGGTAAAATCACTCTAAAAATAGAGCTCCATGACACCACCTATATGGAAAATATAAAAACCACATGATATATAAAGAAGTACATTCTAGAACACTGACTACCAGGGACAGAGAGGTTGGAGGGTTAAAATGTAGATTAAAGTATATAGCCTATAGTAGTATAAATTTTTTTTTGATTTTTCGAGACAGGGTTTCTCTGTGTAGCTTTGCGCCTTTCCTGGAACTCACTTGGTAGCCCAGGCTAGCCTTGAACTCACTGAGATCCACCTGGCTCTGGCTCCCGAGTGGTACTATAAAATTACTAGGTACATAGATCTAATGTATAACATATCTAATTGTATAATAATACAATTATTAAATTGTATTTAATAATATTGTTACAAACTGGAAAAAATGCTAAGAGATTAAATTGTAATTGATCTCATCATACCCACATGGTAAGTACATGAGGAGGTGGGTCTGTTGTGACTATAGTAATTATTGTGTGTTGGGGGGGTGTTATTTGCTCATACTGTCCACCTTAAGTACAGATAACAGCATAAATGAGATGAAAAAGGAAGTCATCACCCCCTATGAGTACAGCACTGGCAATACTGTGTAGAGGAAACTAATTATCAGACTGGAGCCTTGAGGCTGAGGATCAAGAGAAAATATCAGTAAAGTACAGGACAAGAGAAATGCCTCTGAAAGAAAAGCAGCTCTTGGAGACAAAGGTCAGAACAGAAATGAACTATTTTGGAAGCCATATTAAAAAAAAAGATTTTAGGGAAGAGGAAGCATTGAAGTTATGTAAGTTTACATGAAGAATTAATGATCACCAAATCATAGTGGACACCGAGGCTGTCAGGAGGAAGAATTGATGAACAAGTGTCCATAATGAGGAGGAAGGAAGAGGCCAAACACAGCATGTAAAGGCCATGTTTTGTAAGTAAGTTATGTGTTCAAAGGGAAGAAGGGCAGTAGCTGCTGGGAAGAACATGGTCAGTAGATGCGTGCTTTCTTTCAGTTTTATTGTGAAATGAATGGAAATTGATTCGGATGTTGTGGGAATTGTGAAGACACAAGAAACATTTCAATATGAAGAACAGAAGGGAAACTGGCTGAAGAGGCATCGCAGACATCGTGTGCATGCAGGACAACTGTGGAGAAGTCCAGACCCTAACATCCAAGAAGTCCCAGGGACTGGGGTAAGGATCATGAGGTGTATAGACGGGTGGCTCAGCCTCATGGTCCGTATTCCATCGTGAGTGGCTCTGCACTGCCTCACCCTGTCTCCTATCCCTCATGCACTATTCAGTGTGAAACCCAAGGTCTGCTCTGTCTACGCTTAGAGTCTCCCCGATCACTCTTTGGACTGATTAAGGAAAAACACTAAAGTCTGACTAAATTTTTCTGGCAATTCTGAATGTGTGCTTAAGGAGCAATCAAAACACATATGAAAGAGAGAAATTCAAGGTCAATAAACCTCTAGAATTATACAGCTAGAAAATTTACTTTAAAATGCCACTTCGATTACAGAAATTCAAAATAATAGAATTGGTTTTTTTTTAAATTGCTTATAAGAAGAGAGATGCCAGGCTTTAATGGACAGAAATTCTGGACATCTTAAGGTTCCTAATCTTAAGGCCCCAAACTGGATGTTTGGGTTCTGCACTTGAGCCTGAAAGTAGTACAGGGAAAGCTAGATTTTTGTAACTGGTGGCAGAAGTAACTGGGAGTGTGAATTAGTATCTTGCCAGTAGAGAGGTGCTGTAAACAATGTCAGAAGAGCCTCATCGTATGTCAGATGTGAGTGCAAAGATAAAGAGCAAGAGAGCCAGGAGCAGCTACAATAGGTGGGGAAAGGGTGGGGAAATGCTGAAGTTTTCAACCCCACATGGCAAGCCTTCCACAACAAATTTAGGATGCTGGTCTCACGCCAGTCAAATGCAAGAGACTCGGCGCCTGCTTTCTTCTTGGGCCGCTTGAATCCTATCATCCATCAGAGTGCAATTGCCTCACCCCAGATAAGCATTTATTTCACTTTACAGTGTGTGTGTGTGTGTGTGTGTGTGTGTGTGTGTGTGTGTGTGTGTGTGTTCATGTGCCTATGTGTATGCACATTGATTGATGTCCTTCCTCAGGAGCCATCCAGTATATTCTTTTCTCATGGATTTCTTTTCTCATGGATTTTCTCAGGATTTCTCACTGGCCTGGATCTTGGCAAATAGGCTAGGCTGAATAGTTAACAAGCCTCAGGGATCTTCATGTCTATATGCCCCCTCACCAGCTTGAGGAGTTCACGTTTCTGACTATCACACCTGGCTTTTTACATGATTTCTTGGAATTACACTCTGGCCCTCATACCTGTAAGGTATGTTCTTTTAGCACCTCAGTCACCCTCCCCAGCAACTGGATGTCCATAACTCTTGGCCATGATAATCCAGATTGCTATGTGTGATGGTTGGCTTTGTTTTCAACTTGATAACAGCTAGAATTACCTGGGAAGAGGAAATATCAGGTGAGAAGAAAACTGATAACTCCATCAGATAGTGTGTAGACAAGTCCATGGGAAGTTTCTTAATCAATGATTGATTGATTGTGGGTGCTGTCATCCTTGGGCAGGTGGTTCTTGGTTGTACTAGGAGGCACACTGAGCAAACCATGAAGACTAAGCCAGTAAGGAACATTCTTCCATATTCTCTGCTGCACGTCCTGACTCCAGATTGCTACCACGCTTGAGTCCTTGCCTTGCTTCCCCTCAGTGATGGACTGTGAATGAGACCTGTAATCCAAATAAGCCCTTTCTCTCCCAGTTTGTTTTTGGTCATGGTCTTCATCACAGCAATAGGAAGCAAACTAAGACATTGTGGATTCAATGTGGTTACTCCTCACAAGGTTTCACTTGCTAGAAGTTTGGTCCTAAGTGTGGTGATGTTGCTAAGGCATGGAGTTTTTCAGACGTGAGGCTTAGAAGAAGATGAATAGGACCTTTGGAAGAGCAAGCAATGCTCTTAACCTCTGAGTCATCTCTCCAGCCCCAATTCCCAGCAACCACATGGTAGCTTACAACCATCTCTAATGAGATCTGATGCCTTCTTCTAGCCTGCAGGGATACGTGCAGACAGAACATTGTATACATAATAAATAAATAAATCTTTTAAAAAAGATGATGATGAATAGATCTTTGATATGCTGCCCCCAGAAGGGACTAATTCTTGTGAGACCCTGTTTATTGTCACCCCCGCCCAGCTCAAGAAAGGTCTGTTTTGTAAAGAGTGACCTAACTTCTGGGGCTTTCCATGTTGCCATGAGACCTCCCCTTCTCACCATCCCCCATGATTACTGAATCCACCATATTGTGATTCAGCCAAGGAGGCACTCTGAAGAGCCAAGAAGACATTGGTGCTATGTTCTGGAATATTCTGAAATGAGAGGTAAACCTCTTTTGTTTACAATATATACAACCTCTGGAAGTTTGTTCTGGCAATAACAACAAAAACAAAACAAAGAAATAACTAGAAAAGTATACAACTCCAACCCATTAGCTTTTAGCTTGGCAGTGCCCTCCTGTCAGGAGAATGCTTCCTTGCCCTTCCACCCTCCCACCCTGTGCCGCCATCTTGGACCAACACACACATGCAGAAAACTTGCCACTTGTCACCCTTACCTTCTGAAGAACTTCATAGAGATTACACATGGGCTGCTAACAAACAACTTATGATCACTCTCATGTCACAGGGAAACAAAAATGCAATTAGGCACAGGGAACTGATTATTCAGAGGCACCAATTACAACGGTCAGAAGTAGTGGTATTAGAGTCTTCCCAGCCAGGGTGCTTCTGCAGATGCCTCGGAAGCTCTGCTCTGGGCCAGCTCCACAGAGTGGCTAAGTTATAGTTTTCATAAGTATAATTTTATTTCAGTATTTTTTATATTAAAACTGCTTTCTCAACAGGCCCAAGTTTGGTCATAAACAATTAAATTCACCCACTGAAGTTGAGCGTAAGCCAACTCCAAATGGTCTCTTATTCTATCTGAGCCCAAGTAAGAAAATAAAACACATCTTGTAGAAAATGTTGTGATAATGACAGAAATGGAGTGCAGTTACTTAAGAACTCACTCCTGTGTCCCAAAATAACCTCTAAATCTGTAGGTGTATGGGTTATCACATAGGTGCTAGTCAAATAGAAAAGTGTCTGTGATTAATCTTGCTCATACATATATTTTTTCTTATGATTCTTCACACTGGTGAATTCATTCCTAGAAGTCCAGCTCTTGGCCAAAAGCCCCTGTGTGGAGGCCTTGGTAAGGGCTCCACTTGGCAGGCTTTACAAAGGAATCAGGCCTGGGCACACCAGACATAGGCATAGCAAAAACACAGTGCTCTCTGCAGGGACTCATCAATACTCAGACCTCACTGGTTAGTCATGCTTTTCTCATCGTGCATTCCTTTCTCCGGATGGCCCTTTCTTGGGCCACTACATCGGAAGCTTGGGCAAAAGTCCTCTTCTAGCACTCTGCTACATTTTGCCTGGAATGAGAAAAACCTTGAAGAACAATTTCCCTGCTATGTATGTTAAAACTCCAGGCCCTTCCCCTGCATCTCTGGCCCACAAAACTCTAGAAGACTTTCTTTTCCTCATATACTGGCCTCTGCCACATAATTGACACACTGTGTCACAATACACAGTGGAAAAAAGGGGCAGTTGTACTGTCTGTGACTTAGATCCTGGTTACCTTGCGATCCCATCACAGTTTGTAAGTGATTAAAAGTTTGATTATTTCTTCTGCTTTGGCTTGTATCTTTAATTAGTCATGGAGGACTGATGGCAGAGCTTCTTTCAGTTCTGTGAACAAACACTATTGAAGACTGATGAAGATACTGGAAATACATATGTACATATATACATAATATATGTTTGTGTACATACATACTTTTTGTGTGGGCACATAATATACATTCTGCAACAAGAAATTATTGGCATGTATATCCATACACATGTATACACACACACACACACACACACACACACACAGACACACACGTTTGCCTTTGTGGGTGTGTGCATACATATTTTCAACATATACTTAATCTACTCAAAACCTCCCACCTAGGATCACCAAATCAATACAGGCTGAACCATATGGCTTTGTTTAGAAGTTGGGAAGGGCATTGTAGATTATTTAGCAGTTTCTCTGTTCTCTAATCATTAAATGTTTGTAACAATCTTCTCTCCTAGCTGTAAATCTCAAAAATATCTCATAATTGCTAATTGGCTTCAGAAACACAAAGCCAACTCAAGTTGGAAGCCTCAACTTGACATTCTATCTGTGCCCCACAATATCTTTAACAAGCAAGTACCATAATTATTCTTCACATAAGAAAAATTGAGTAAGGACTGGTTAAAAAGACACTGCCAAGATCACAGGTAGGAAGAGATTAAGGCTACATTTTGGCTGTGTAACTATACCGAGACTCTAAGTACCCTAAACTATTGCACTCCAAAGTGTAAGAGAATGTTCTGGAAGTATGGTCAAAGCAAAGCCGCTCCGTTAATGTCTGGGAAGGCCACATAAGGGAAGCATCATTTGGAATGATGCTCAACGTCCTCAGATTCTTTTAAAAAGCAATGTGAGCATACTCAGCTCTCAGAGCCCACAGTAAAATTCCCATGACGTTCCTAGACCAAAACAGTTGCATTCTGCTTCCTGCTGTGTGCTCCTTGCTCTCCTTCTGTATATGTCATCAAGTTCCACTCTCCCTGCAAAGGTGTCCTAGAGACTTTCTAATAGTGTACTCATGTCACATCCTGCCCCAACAATTTTCTTTGTCAGTAACCAAAATTCAGCCTTCTGTCATCCCTGCCATCATTTTCGATCTCTTGTGTATTCTGCCATCAAATCTCTCTGAGTCAGGCACTATGAATGGCTGATGAGAACATCTTCTGTAAAGATAAATGTCCTGGTTCTGAATCTCAGATTAGCACATTTAGCCTCAAACTGTCCATTCTCTCTGTAGTCAATTTCCTCACCTCTATAAGTGAAATAATAAACCTTATCTTGTTAGAGGATAGGGAAACAGCTCAGTTGGTAAAGTCCTGGCTACATGAGCATTAAGGCCTGAGTTCAGATCCTTACCATACATGCAGATTAAGCACTGTATCAGCAATCCCAGTTCTGGGAAGATGGAAGTAGAAGAATCACTGGGGCTTGTTGGATAGCTAGTCTATCAAAATTAGTGAGCTCTGGTTTCATTGAGAGCTCTAGTTTCAAAAAATAAGAGAATGATTGAGCAAGATATTTGATATTGATCTTTGGTTTACACACACACACACACACACACACACACACACACACACGACAGAGAGAGAGAGAGAGAGAGAGAGAGAGAGAGAGAGGTGCTTATGCAACCATGAGCACAGAAATCTATACATCTGAGACTCATAGCCTCTTGTCTTCAGAAAATAAAGCAAAATAGTTTGAGCACACAATGCAAGATATAGACTACATGCTCAAAAAATGTTATTCCCTGTCCTGAAATTTGATGTACTTGGCACAACCCTCAGAAAGGTGCTACAAATGTCCTTTCAAGGATTTGCTTAAAACATTACCCAGATGATATGGGCCAACTTTGGTGAAAAGAAAAAAATATTGGCAAAATTAACTTTTTAGTGTGGAAAAGAAAGAGGAAGAGGAAATGAACCATGTGCAGTCATCTCTCCAGGTTGCCACTGTGAATCATTGCCAACATCCATACCGTGAATGCAAACTTTTTCCTAGTTTATCCATTCACACAAGGCACATGCTGAAGCTATGGTAGAGTCTGTACCTCAGAAGTAAAGGGGCCCTTGTTGCAGGATATTTATACATGTGTGAAGATATATCACTGTGACTGTTTTAATGAAAAGATGGATAGCCAATAGATAGGCAGAAGAGGGTAGGAGGAACTTTCAGGCAGAGGAACTCAGGGGATTAACCAGGCACAGGGGAGATGTCAGCAAGACACAGAGCAAGTCGGATGTACAGAAGCGAGGAGAGGTAAAAAGCCATATGGCAAAACATAGATAAATAGAAACAAGTTAATTTAAGTTATAAGAGCTAATTTGGAACAAACCTAAGCTAATGTCTAATGGGATTAATCTACGAAGTCTATTTAATGAGTAAAGGAATTTATTTGGGGGTTAACTCACAACCATGGGAGATTTATCATAGAGTTCAAGAAAGTTGAGCTACATCCCATGCTGATTTTCTTGGTCCAATATCTCAGTATCCAAAACCACAAGGTAGCAAAGAGAGAGTACATATGTGCATCCCAGGTCTTAAGGGATCCCAATGGCCATACCCCAGGGGAATGTACCTCTAGGTCATAGGCAGGCATAACAGTTACCTGCTACCTCACTAGGGGTGGTGCTTCAGGACATGGCTCAAACAATCACCCACTAAAGAAGGCCAAGATTTCATAAATAATAATAAGTCTCTGTGTCCTTATTTGGGGGCTGGCAGTCCAAAAGAGTCCAACAAGAAAGTCCTCCTACGGTCATAAGTCCATTTTTCATGGGCAAACAGATATCACAAACACTCATGAAACTTAGTGTGACAGAAGAAGGCAACTTCTTTCTTGATAAGAATGTCACTATCAACACAAACATTATTATTATTATTATTATCAGTTATGTATTCTGCAGGAAAGTATCTAAGAAGGTTTTGGAAACAGAACTGTGATGGGCTACACTAACCACTTCCCTCAAACAAATGATCTGCCTAGACTATTTTCTTGTCTGTGAGAGTGGGAAAGTACAGTGAATCCCAACAGAGCACCTCTCCCCAGCCATGGTACACTCACTTTTCACTTTCAGAGAAGACTTATAAAACTAATTCTTTGATTTTTCTTGGATGAGGGAACTATAAGAGAAGGACAGGGCACGTCCTAAGTGAGGCTAGTTTCAATGACCTTAAAAGCCCCTTAAGCAATGGTAACTGAAAATTTGACTGACACTCACTCATCCTCACTATTTGCTGCTAGGCTGAGATAATACTGAAACCATTCGCTTGGCATTCCAGATGTCTCCAGCTGTGATCTCAGTTGCCCATGAGCAAAACAGCCAGTGTATAGCATTTATTTGCTGCTTCCTAGCTGACTTCCCCAATTCCCTAACTGTAATCCTAGGGTCATCTTCTGAATAAACTGCTTGTCTCAAGGTGAACTTCTGGGGAAGTCAAAAAACAGCAGATAATGACAATATGGAACACTTGAGTGACTTCATATCAACAGTTTAACGGGCTTATTTTAGCTGAAGTTCAACCAGGGAACCAGAAATAGTAGAAAGATATATTGAATAATATGTAGTATATTAATTTCTGAAGTCTATGTGGCAGCTAGTAGAAGAAAAGACTGGAAGAACAGAGCACCCTGCTTTGTGGCAACCCACAGGCACATGTTCGTCCTCAGGAGACCCTCAGCTCCACTTTTAAGAATTTTAAATAGATAGTGGCAAGTTCAACAGATTCTACTGGTCACAGCCTTTCTTACTTTCAATCAATGAATTTTGTACTTAGATGTCTGCAAAAAAAAAAAAAAATCTCTACAGCAATATGTAGCTTTGTGCCTTACTCTGATGTGATGGCAGAAATGCGGGTAAGTTGCTATGTGAAAAAGACCATCATAACCAAAATAAATACTCAGAAACATCAGATTATTGGATATCTGGTATTGAAGAAAATGTGACGTCATGTAACAGTTAAAAACAAAAATGGATTAAGACTCAAAAAGTTAAAACCAAAAAATAGTTTAAGGCTCAAAATAAATTTATTTAAAGTCCTTCTTGAAAAGGTCACCCATGGGCAAGCATCTAACATTCATGCATCCAGCTCTGTGTTAGCTCCATTGCACACCATGCACTTTCCACCTAATACTAACTGTATTGCAAGTACGTCTTATCTCATAAAATTGAACTTTAAGCTCTTTAATGACTGAATATTTATCATCAATAAATGTTGTTATACTAATGTCATATTCTATGGCAGATGTGGTGTCTTCTTATATTTTAAATCTTTGATGGACCTGAGTGAATAATTAAATCTTCCTGCATCTTGTGGGGATTCCCTGTTTAATAATTAGCCTATTAGACTCTTCCAGCTGTTCTTACAAGAGATTCAATTCAGTAGATTCTAAAATAGCCATTGTATATAGTGAATTAATCTTCCCTAGACACTTAGAATGGTCTTGTATTGAGTTTTGTTGGGAGAATTGGGAAATAGTTATCAAAATAATTTTCAGGTGCCATGTACTTGATGAGGGAATCATAGTGAAAAATGTTGGTTGGTGGTGTACATATTTGAATTTCTTTCAAGTTTATAATTAGTGAATTTCCACTCTGAGCCTTTTCTTTCTGTAATTTTAACCATATTATTATATTTCTTCTTTAAATACAGAAGTGTTCTTTTAAATATAGAAAAGGAAGTAAAAAGGGACAACTGTTGTGGAGTGGTCTTATAGGATAGGGAGGGTGCTGCCATCAGTAATACAAGGGAATTTAAGGTGTTAAAAGGATTCTGAACCTTCATTGTGGTTGTAGCTAAATATGTCTATGTGTGTTAAATGCCATAGAAAAGCACAACAAATGCAACCAATTTTGATGTATTATGATTAAAGAGAAAGAAAAGGTTTGGGAATGAGAGCAGAATGTTGCTAAAAACAGAATGGGTGTAGAGATGATCTCTGTGTAGGAGAAACAACACCAAGGCTTCTGAAAAGTTAAAGCAATGGCTGGCAACACTGAGTATCACTGAGTTTTTCACTGATTCCTTAGATTTAAGGCCTGCCGTGTTTTGTGTCATCATTTACAACCAAATAGAAATTATGATTTGACTTTATATAAGATTTCTCTGAGGCAAACAAAATGTCTCAATGGAAAGATCAATCTTTCGACCTTCATCATTTTCAAGGAAAGATTTATTTACACTTTTCATATTCATGTGCAGAACTATTTCCACATTCATACTTAGATTAAATCTTTTAGCTAAATATTAAATCATACACATAAATAGTCATCAAGAACTGCATAAGGAATTCTAGGTTTGTGTGAAAAATGGAGAAACAGTAAAATTTTAAAGTTACCTTAGCAAAAACTCTGACTTTCATGGGTTTGATAAGTACAATACTGTAAATAGTAAACGTGTATGATAATTTATTTTTGACTTGGGAAATCTAATCTCATCATCAACTCAGACCTCCCAGGATAAAGCAATTGCAATGTGTTGATTTTGAACATGTTGTGGACCTAGGACAACATGGACTCCCCTATTATCAAACACCAGACAACAGTCTGGGTTCCCATTCTCACAAGTATAGGAGAGATGGCCTTGGACTACGCCAGTTATCCCTTTTTCTTCACTTGAAATTCTTAAGAATAATTGTAAAATATGGTGGAAATGAAATATCTTGAGATATACAGAGACTAAAAGAGTCCAAGTTCTGTAACAATCACCTCAAACAACAAAAAGCCCTTCATTCACTTACCTTAGACTAGACTGCCATGTTTGCCCAGGACATGAAATCTGAGCCATTTTGGGGGTCCTTCAGTAGAGCCTGGGCAGATGAAACTCCATCTCTTCCACTGCCCTAGACAATACTTCACAGCCTTTGAGGATCATCCCACAATGATTTCCTAGAAGGAAGGAAGTAGTAAATCTGCCTGATATTCCTTGGTCAAAGGAGGATTCTGTGTCACCTCCCTGAGAAAGCTAGTAAGCAGTATAGAGTGGCCTGCTTCACAATGGATGGTGTCAGAACCCACAGCAAATACAAGATCTTTGAAAGTGCTTCTAACTGATAAGAATTATGGAACCTCTGAGTTAAACAAAATAGTTTTATCTATGATATTATTCATGATAAGTAACAGGGTCCCTGTTAAGGTGCACTGTTCTGTCTTCTGTTTTCTCTTCCTATCTAATATTAGTATTGGATAATTTTGTTAAATCCATTGCAATGACCGTTTCAGGTTTGTTTTGGTGGGAATAGGAAAGAGCAAGATTTCCAGTTGTTTAAAATCATACTTAAGAGAAGGAGAAATCCCCTTGTGTGAATTATCTGTTTCTACCTCTGTCTTGGTTCACCTTATAACTGACACACCTTCCTGACAGGTAGGTGTGAACTCTAGAGGGTCCTCATTTCTAGTATTAAGCATGAGACCAGGAAAAATGCCCTACAGAACCTGGGCCTCCAAGGGCTTCCTTGAGCAAATCAAGTTCAGGCCAGCATAGTCTGTTCATCTTACATATGTTCTAGCCAGTTGGGATTAAAGGCATACTTACTACGTGAGTACAAGCAGTGAGCAGTTATAGTTTTTTGTTATATAGACTTTCCTCTAAATTGAAATATGAAGAAGGAGGCTCCTAGGACCCAGGGTACTTACAAAACTTACCAAGTTCAGGAAACTTATAAAACATAAAATTCACAAAGTCCCTCCTCAAAGCTGTAAGAACTACAACTGCTGAGGCAAACAGCCTTTCATCACAGAGCTTCATGGAGGCACCGGCAATCCTGCAGCTAACCCCCATCAGCTCAGTGACTCACTAAGCTAGACATGAGTGGATCAGTTCATTGGTCTACCATCAGTGTCCTTTCTGGGATGAACAGAGATGTATTCATGTTACAATAGGAAAAGACACAAAATAGCTTCCAAACAAGATTGCAGTATGTTTGATATAAATCTGCTGATTCTCTTCAGTGATACATGATGTATCCCTCTTTGATATTCTACAAAGCTATATATAGTTCCAGCGGAAATTTAATCACTTAAAACCCCTCCCCACTATGTTTAGAAAAAAACACTAAAATGTGGAGAAAAAAAGAATGAAAATCAAAAGAAAAGTATCTTCATAGAAAACTAGATGGGATTGTGGAATATAATTGAGGGTATGGATTTTATTTATGGCCATGTGAGGTTGATCCCTCTGTATTAGACAATAGTCACACAGCCACTGACACAGATAGATCACTCCAGACATCACCCAAATAGTGCAAATGTCCAACATGCACAGAGGAGCCTGATGCTCCAAGGATGCTCAGCCCCTACTAACAACCAGATTAAGTAGCCACTCTCCCTATTGAGAGTTATGTGTGTAGGAAGGAAAGAAAGATAGAATAGGTTCTTGAGCTAAAGTCCCGTTAAGGCTGTATCAAGCCTTGCATCCTCACTTTAACTAACTAGCAGATCTAAATGCAGGGAAAATGACACCTGGAATATAGTTGGAATATAACTTACAGGTTACCTACTTGGTTGTATTGAGAAATTACAAAGGTAGCAAGCAGCATGTGAGAACCATAATTTAATCACTAGTCCTGGAGATTTGGGACTTTATGTCATGATATCACAGTGAAAGTGTTGGTGTCTTATCAGGAGAAAAGTAGAAACCAATTTCTGTATGATACTTATAGGAAGATGGTTGCTATTCTAATAGGTGATTGATGCAAGGTGAAATCTAGGTAGGATCCCCAGACCACCATAGGGTGCCTGATAGCAGTGGTTCTTCTCATTCAGGATTAGGTTAGCTGTTTGAACAGGTCCATGTAAACTTGCCAACATAGTATAGAATGGATCAACAGGCAGAGGAGAGAAGATGTCAGTCATTGTGAACCTAGCCTTATAAAATCTGTCACCAGGATGTCATTCCTTTGAAGTCTCTTATTTGTTCTATCTTAAAATTCATGAGATTCTACCACTTTCGTACAATACTTTTTGCTTTGATGTAAAAATGGGGCTTAAATTACCCACCATTAAGACAACGCTGGGAAGATGAGATATGTGTTGCCCTTGGTCATGCGTATTCCAAGTTGATAGCCAAGGGCCTCCCAGGACTCAGGACTCATCACACCACACAAACTAGGGGTATGGATGCTCTGCTAGCATGCAACATTCATTCATCCACTCAACAAATGTTTATTGAACAACGATTATTTGCATGGCAGTCCATGTATATAGCAGTCATTGCCTAGACATATATATATATATCTCTAACAGAGGGATTCACCATCTTCATTTCTAACAAAATTATAAATGTCCCAGGGATATGTGTTTGGTAAGCACTTCAAAGGGTATTTCACCATTAAATTATTTTTGTGATTATCCTAAAAATGCATTGGAAGGAAAAGCAAATAATAATAGCTATTTTTTTTTTGCTTGAGGAGACTCATGAAGTCTTATTCATAAACCAACACAACACCAGAAAACATAACCTAATGCTCTGTTTTCCTACCTTCATTTGGTGTAAGGTCATCTAAAAAGTGCTCTAACCTTACTGCATATAATAGCTTATGTATAACCACATTCAACTTTTGGTCTATTAAATATGGTTAGTCCAAAATGATTCTATGTTCTTTAAATAAGTAACTCTATTCAATTACTGACTAACAGAAATATAATGCAGGCCACATGTGTGCTCTCAGATTTTCTAATGGCCAAATTTAAAAAGAAAAACAGAAATAAAATTTAAAATTTATCCAAAATATTGTCATTTCAGCATTAGAAAAATAAAAATATAAATAAGATATTTCACATTCTACATTCTTTGTACCACACTTTCAAATTTATATATATATAAATTTGTGTGTGTGTGTGTGTATGCATATATATATGTATATACATTGCACACAGTATCTCAACCCAAACTAAACTTGTAGTTCATACACTCAGCAAAAATAAGTGGCTTGTGGCATCTCTAGCAGAAAATGCAGGAACCATGCCCTATCTTAAATTGTGAAGCCCATAAAAATCTTCTATGATGTCATCAGCATGAATGTTTTAAAAACTGTGTCAGTCATGGATATTGATAGTAACAAACATAAAACAGAATTTTATTTAAATTTGTTGGGCACTTTTTCTGACATTTCTTTATTTATGTGTTTGTACAAGTATGCACATGAAACAGGACATACGTTAAAGTCATAGGCCAACTTCCAGGAATTGAGTCTCTCCTTCCACCATGTAGATCACTGAGATAAAGCACAGGCCATCAGATTTGGCAAGTGCCTTTACTTGCTGAGCTCTCTCTCTAGTCTTAATCATTTTTATACAGTAAAGGTTAAACAGTATTTCAGATAAAAGCAGTAGATAAGAAAACTAAGAAAGACAGGTATATGGTAGATAAAATCTGTTTTTTCCTCATTTCTGCTGTGTTTTATTCTTGTGTTGTGGATGAAGCTTTTTATTTCTGTCTCTGAATCATCCTTAACTTACTTTTACTGTGTTTGACCCTGACCTATAACACAAACACACACACACACACACACACACACACACACACACACACACACACACACACCTGCTCACACAATGTGTATAGAATTCTACATGAAAGTAATTGTTCTTAGAGTAAGAAATTGAAAGAATCTCCCATGAACAAAAATTATTTTATTAGCTTTCCTTTACCTCACCTCAGGGAAGTGGCGGTTGAAGCTAGGAGTTTGCTTTAAATGAAACTGCTGTATTTCACTTCTTTAGATGTTTAGTGTATCAGACTGAAAAGTACTGACACAGCTGTCTGAAGTCTCTTACAATTCATCAATACTTTGTTTTAAAAAAACTCACTTGACTCATAAACATTTAATTATTTCTCAAAATATTAAATATTCATGAATACAGAAAGGACTTGTGTATATATAAAGGCTTGTTTTTAAAAGTGCAGTGCTCATAAAGACATTTAGTCCTTCTCCAAGAATTTGGACATTTTATTAGCTTAATCATAGTCACTGTTGTTGAGAAGGAAGTTCCCAGAAATCCAGTAGCTGTCCATTGTGAGCACCTCAGTCAGTGACAGACACCCACAGAACACAGGAAAGGGAATGTACCTGAGTGAGCCATGACAGCATGATGTTAGCATGTGGTGCTATGACATTTATTCTACTAAAGACACATATAGGAACACAATACCACCATGCACACATGTAATGACAGTATATTTGTAGTGTTAAGTGCAGCCCAAGCACAGCTCTATGTATTTCATATCCATCATGTTCCCTAATCCTCACACTGACTTGAAGAATGCACATGCATGTTACAATTGAGGACTCTACTGTGGTGTCAGAGGCTGATTATCTTGCAAAAACAGTGAGATGGGAAGAAAAACACTTTCTCACTCAAACTCCAAATTCTCAAACCAGTGTGTTGGCCACACCTCTGTCTCTGTAACAAAATGTTTAGGGCAAACAACTTAAAAGAGAAAAAAATTATTCTGGTTAACTCTTTCAGAGGTCTAACAGCTGTATGGCTTTGTATCTTTGGGCCTATGGTGAGGTGGAGCATCATGCATGAATGTGTAATGGAGTAGTACATCTCACCTTGAGATGGCTAGAGTCCCAATATTTCCTTCAAGGTCAGACTTCCTTCTGCCAGATCCCACTACCTATCACTGGTTCAGTCCACTGTTGACTAAGCTTTCCACACATGAGCCTTTGAGACATTTAGCATAAAAATTACAACAGCCATGTTGCGCTTAATCATATCCCGTTTTCTGGAGGAGTCAAAGAAAAAAAAGAAAGAAAGAAAGATCTTCTGAAGGTTCATAGACCTAACTAATTAGTGCTATAGCCAGAGCCAGAAACCAAACTCCTTTAGATCCAAGACAATGGTTACTCAAGAATCATAGTCTGAGATTGTCTCCTGTATCTTAGTGTTCTTCACAATATCAACTATTCTACAGCAGTAAACAATTATGCTTTCTATAGCACTATTCACAACAACAAAGGTAATCGACTTAAGTATGTGTGGGTGGGTTAGAACAAAGTGACAGAGTTGTATACATATGTGGAGCATATTCCTTTTGGAAAAAAAGACTGGACTGTCATTTACAACAGCGTGGATTAACCTAATAGACATTGCACCAAATAAGGCAGGCACATGGAAACTGCACTGTGTAATCTGAATCACATGTTGCAACTAAGATGAAGCATAGTAGAATGGTGGTACTTTGGCCCTGGAGGTGTGGGGAGAGATAAGGAGATAGTTAAATAAGGGTACAAAGTTTCTACTATACAGGAAAAAATTTTCTGGAGGTCTATTGAAGTATAAGGTGACAATAGTGATGATCTTACTGTGCAGTACATTTAAAATTGGTAAGATACTAGGTTGTGTATGGTTTCATTCACATAAACAAAAATGATAGCTATGAAGTGATAGGCATATTAATTTGATGGTGGTGGTCATTTCACTACATATAGAATAAAAGTATCCTATTGCATATGTAGCTGATATTCATCAATTAAATCCCATTTATACTGTAAAGGAAAGCTATTATTAGATACATAGACTCATGATTTACCCCTTTCATGCAGCTACCTGAGCAAAGACTACAGGTTCTGAGAGCTGAGCCCCATAGGATGCTCAGAAGCTTTCATCCTGGCTGTTTTCCCAGTCTAATTCTTAAGGACCATCTGTTTCACTTCACATCCTTCAAAACACTATTTTTATTTGCAAGTGTTTCAGCATTCCCTGCGAGGTCCTTGATTATACTATCCCATGTGTGTGCTTTTGTGGCAGCCCCCCATCTTGTCTTTAATGGGTGTATATTCAGAAGTCTATAAGTCTATTTCTGCCTGTGATTTTTCAAACACCTAAAGAGTTCCTCTATGTAGAAGCAACCTGGGCTCTATATTCCAGAATTTGTGATAGAATGTCAAAGGGTAAGCACTGAATACATGAAAGAACTAGCATGTATAGTATCTTGACATCACTTCACACTGGTCATATTTTGCTCTCCTCATATTCTGATCTGAACCTTGTGTAAATTGCTCTAAAGTTATTCACCAATTAAATTTTAGTTGATCCCTTAAAACTTGTGCAAATTTGTTTACTTCTCTAGCCAACACTAAAATAAGCCTTCTAACAACTTTTTTTTGTACATTCTGACATGGTCATCTGCATGAGTACCTACCTTCGCCTGATAACTAGGGACCAAGTACATTTGATTGTGGAACCAGATCACAGGATTAACCATTATTTACCCCAATACCACAAAAGTTAGCCTTCTGTTGACAAATAAGTTGCTAATTTACATAAGCAACTCTAAAAAGGTAATTTAGTACAGTGGTTCTCAACCTGAGGGTCTTGACCCCATTGGGGGTTAAAGGACTCTTTCACAGGGGTCACTTAAGACCATCAGAAATATCAGATAGTTACATTATGATTCATAACAGTAGCAAAATTACAGTTATGAAGTAGCAACTATTGTGGGATATTTGTATACTGTGTAAAGATGTATTTGCTGTGATTGATGTAATAAAAAGCTGAAGGACAATAGCTAGGCATGAGATATAGCCAGGACTTTGAGAGACAGAGAAGATTCTGGAAAAAATAAAGGAGGAGATGATAAGAGACACAGAGAGGAAACAGGATCTGCAAGATGAAAGAGAAATAATGCTTTGTGACAGAATGTTGATTAATATAAATGGATAAATTTAAGTTACAAGAGCTAGTTAAGACAAGCCTAAGCTAAAGGCCAAGCTTTCATAATTAATAAGAAGTCCTCATGTCATTATTTGGAAGCTGGCTGGTGAGACAGAAAAAGACTTATTACACATATGGCCCCCAACGTGAGGCTCAAAGATCCACATAGGGCCTGAGAAATCAGTCTCTCAGGTAGGCTTGGTATACAGAGTTGTGGCTCTTTTAAGAGGCCCTGCTGTGCAGCAGAGCACTTGAGTAGCCAGTATTCTAGTTAAATGATTGCTGCATCATAGGCACAGCAGCTTCCCCAGAACTGGGGTATTAAACACACCAGCATGAGGCTAGGCTCTCAGAGAACCAAAGAGGATAGAGCTAGCCACCAGAGCTGTGCCATGAATGGCTTGGTTTTTTAAGGTTAGCCTCATGGTCAGAGAAGGCTGCAGCTATGCAGTAAAGAGATCCAGACTGAGAAAACTTTTAATAGATACAATAAAAAGTGGATATAGACCGTCATATGTGGTGATATTTTTATTTGTGCTGAAATGTGGTGATATTTTATTTGTGCTTTAATAAATAAAGCTTGCCTGGTGTTCAGAAGAAATATCAAGCCATTTTAAGTAAACAAAGAAGTCAGGCAGTGGTAGCACACAACCTTAATCCTATTAGTTAGCAGGCAGGATCTCTGTGTGTGTTCAAGGCCACACTAGGGAACAGAGCCAAGCAAGGTGACACGTTTAATCCCAGTACCAACCATAGAGGTCTGGAGGTCTGTAGAGACAGACAGAAAGTGATAGAGCTGTGTAGGAAGAGAAAGTGATGTAGCTGGGCTGAGAGTCAATGAGAAAACAGAAAAGAAAAGGCATAAAATCATGAGTATACACGAAGAAGCTCCTTGTGGAAGCTGCAGATTTGTTGAGGTGAGGTTAGCTCATGGTTTCTCCTATTCCTCTGATCCTTCTCTAAGGCTTTCACCCGTATATTTGGCTCTGTGTTTTTATTTATTAAGACTGTTTAGAAATTTTTCTACAGTCATAGAAAAAATAGTTTAAAAATAATAAAGTCTTTAAAGAATGAGTAAAATAATATAAAAATATAATAAGCCACATAAAGACGGGAAATACACAGGGTGTCTGGAGCCTGCATGGTACTTTGTTGACTTTGAATTTTTTAAATGCTAATGTACAAAAAAAATAGCTGCTGAGAGACAATGGATTATGGAAGAGATTGCTGAATTATACCAGCCTATATACTTTATAAATGTCTTGGCTTCAAAATGGAAGTCAGGAAATATGTTGTGTTAGGAGAGAGGTTATTCCTTTGTTTCCACAGGAAACAAAAAGTTCTGTTTCTCTTCAAAATTAATAAAGATAATATTTGATTGGGGAAGACCTCCTAAGGATATTGGCTGCAGACATGAGGGAAAAAGTTAAAAGGACTACAGCACAGGTGACATATATGCTGATCCCTTGACAAGGGAACATCTCTGAGACTAGAGGAAACATGATAAATCTTATTGGCTACAGAGTCCTCATGACTTATTACATGCCATCCTTTCATATAACATAGATGAAAAGTTAGATTACAGTTTGGATATGTAGTTCAATCAGACTTATAAAGTTGACCTGCCTTTTACCTACTCAAACATAGAACAAAAAAAATCATCTTTAGCTGACTTATGTACTGCACATTTCATATTTGTGTCAATGCACATATATGTTACCTTTAAAAGTTTGTACATTTTCAGAAAAAAAGAACAAATACCAACGAAAACAAATAGCCCAGATGATTCAGTCTCAGAATGCACCTGTTGCAGTTTCAACATTCTACATCCAGATAAACTTCAAAGTTGCTAGCTGAGATGGTCTAGCCTCACAGACTACTCCAACCAGGACCTCAGATAAGCTCTGTACTTTCCTATTACACAGAGACTAGACAATAAATGATAAAATTAGCTCTTCTAGGACTTGATCACTGTCCCAATTTTCTCAAGGTCTCCTAAAGATGTCATTGCCCCCAGACAACAGGAAACAGTCTAGGGAATACAACAACCACAGTCCCAAGAAATGTAGTGGGTGGTTTTGGTCATTGGGTGGGTTATAAATGTTTGTCATTATTTATGGTGGTTGGTTACAAATTGTAACTGATCATGGTCAGGAAAAAAGTAAACAAAGCAGGTTGTATTCAAGGATATTTTTTCTGGAAAGGAAAAAGGGTATAGGAATGATAGGATAAAATGATATATTATTGAATCTACCTTTAAACTGAAAAACAACTATTAATCTCAAATATTTAACAAGTGTGGATTTTTGTATATTGATGCAAAATTAAGGTTATTTTTGTTATAGCATACTGTACATATATTTCTACTCTTGTTTATGGTATTTATATATTGATACAAATTTAATGTTATTTTTGTTACAACATATTGTATATATATTCTACTCTTGTTTAAGGTATTGTACCTATGCAGCTCACTCAAAAATGTAATGTGTAATTAAGAAATAAATGCAGTTTAGTAGTTATCTGTAATAATAAAACTTGTAGTCATGTTAGGTATGTTTTCAGGGTCATACAGAGATACAGTTTGAGTAAATGGATGTTGTTCAAACACTTCAGAGATCTACAGAATATGGTATTTAAGATGTTTTAATAACCCAAGGCTTTTCATGACAGTGAGACACATCTGCTCCTGGGAGTACCAATTTACTACAAAAAAAGAATGATGAGCATCAAATAACCTCCATATGGAATTTTCTTTTATTGTGACAAAGTTAGGCATTGGGCAAGAAACTGCCCTTGCCTCAACTGTTGACAGTATACCATTTAAATTGAACAAGAAGGACACAAAAGAAAGTGGCTGATGAACTTTTCCAAGATAAGATAGGACACTCCTTCAAAATTCATGCTTCACAGTAAAGTCTGTTGGATATTCTAGGTCTGGAGGCTGAAGATGGATGCCCCAACACTGTAGAGGAACCTTGGGTGATTGTCTATGTAGCCAGCTGTTTCTGTCATTTCTATAGTTTTGGAAGTTGCTTGCTCTGAACTTCCTGTTTACTTTAGTAATATTATATCCTTCTTGGTCTCTGATGGAGTTGAATACAAGAAAGTTATAGTTACAGTTTTCCTTGTTTCCAAATTCAAAAACAAAACTTACATAAGAGATAAAATGTTTATAAGGTTGAGAAACATAAAAAAGCTTATCTATGAAAATGTTTTGAGGTCTAAAAATATATTTTTAGGATGGTAATATAAGTTATGGTAGAAAGTGGTTTAGAGGTTTAGGTATAAAACTTTGGACTCACTAAGATATGAAAAATAAAATAGTACTTTCTCTGAATTTGTCAAATACAAATGGAATGAATACTGTGAAGGTGATTCTTACCTGATAATTGTTCTTAATATATATATATATATATATATATATATATATATCACTACTATGTTAGAGTTAAAATCTTTCCTTTTTATTTAGACAAAAGAGGAGAAATATTGTGCCATATTCATACACTTTGTGAAGATGTATTTGCTGTGATTGTTGTAATTAAAAAACAGAATAATCAATAGCTAGGCAGGTGATATAGACTGGCCTACTTGGGACAGATAAGACTCCATGAAAAAGAAAGGAGGAGACACAAGGAAACAGAGAGGAAATAGGAGGTGCAAGATGAAAAAGTTAATACCATGTGACAATGTGGATTAGTATAAATGGGTAAATTTAACTTATAAGGTCTAGTTGAGACAAACCTAAGCTAAAGGCCAAGTTTTCATAATTAATAACAAGTATCCTTGTTGTTATTTGGGAGCTGGCTGGTGGGACACAAGAAGACTTGTTACTAGCAATAAAAATAATTTTATGATTAGGGTCACCACAACATGAGGAATTATATTAAAATGTCATAGCATTAGGAATGTTGAGAACTACTAATCTAGTCCCCAAGGTCTAAATTCTCCAACCACAAAAAAGATAATACCTCCTTAATGAAAGTCAAATGGCCAGCCAAATAAAAGGTAGCAAAAATGTCCAGTTCTCTATCCCTTCTTTGAGTTCTATTGCTGCCATTCATCCTACCAATAGCATTTCTTAACTCTCCCATCTAATGGCTTAGCAAGGAACTTTGCATTCTCCCAACCCATATTGTAAATATGACTCTCTCACCACCTTCCTCACTAGCCACCAATTCAAGCCAGACATCCTCATTGGGTTCTGCTGAGTCTACATTCCTGTTGCTCTATTGTGTATGAAAATTTTAATATATAAATCAATTATATCTTTTTTCTTTTCTAAACCCTTATAAAAATCTTCAATCACATTAGAAACAAAATTTAAACTCTGCTGCTATGGACAAAATCCTGTATGGTCCAGCAGAAGATGCTACCTCTAGCTTTATTCCATTTCAAGTAGGCTGGTCAGTCTATTCTGAGTATTGAATTTTGTTCTTCAAATCTTAGATGGCCTTATAATAAAAACCCAGAGCCAGATATTGGGATGAGTGCTGAAAGGTCAGAGAAGCAGAGCAAGCCACAGCCAACCTCACCTCACCAACTCCTCAGTCAATCCTGTTTCTTCAGACTGAAAGCCTCTGAGTCCTCACCCAAAAGGATCTCAGATGAACTGCTTTAGTTCCTGTTTTCTCACACCTTATATACCTTTCTCCACCCTGCCATCACTTCCTGGGATTAAAGACATGTATGCTTCCTGGTACTGGGATTAAAGGTGTGTACCACCATTGCCTGGCTCTGTTTCTAGTGTGACCTTGAACTCACAGAGATCCAGATGCATCTCTGCCTACTGAGTGAGAGGATTAAGGGTGTGTACCACTACTGTATGGCCTCTATGTCTAATCTAGTGGCTGATTCTGTCCTCTGATTCTTACTCAAGCTTTATTAAGGTACACAATACATCACCACAGGATTTATTGCTGTCCATATAACTAAAGAGAACATTCTTGCCTCTGGGACATTTTACTCTCCCCTCTGCCTCCTCTTCATTATTTACTAGGCTCTCAGTCTTAGTTCTATGAGGCACTCTGAAGATTGCTATGTGGGCTGGATGTCCTTCCCTATGAAAAGCAAACTAGACCCTGTCTTCACATACTGCATTCCTTTTTTGTCATTTATTTCTCATCAAAGCATTTACTTACAATTATAGGATTTATAAACTTGCCCATTTGTTGCTTTCTTGGTATATTAAAATGCTCTGTACGAATAATGACTGTAGCATTTGATGATAACAGTAGATTGGCTTATAGGAGGAGCACAATAAATGTTAACTAACTTTAACAATCCAATAACCAAATGTGTGGTAACAATATCCACACTAGCGCTTGAGTGAACTTGCAGTGTTTTCCCACCATATCCATTTTATTGCCAGTGTTCCTCACTGCATTAAGGTGGGACCCTTGAACCGTTTCAGTTGAATGTCCTCTAGAGTTTAAGTCATGCATCAGACAATTAGTAAATATTTAGCAAATGAAAATCATTTACTGATTTCATGTTTTGTGACCCCCAAGTCTCAGCATCTAATGAGAGAGTTTGGGAAGTTATTATTTTTCATTTTATAACAGGAGAAAAATAAGGGGAAATGCTTAACCCATAACCATATACATATGAAAAATGAATGAGTGAATAGGAAATGCCAGATGAGGCTAGGCATGTAGGTTGCAGCAGATGGGGAAAACAGTGAATACATGCTTGGAAATTTGAACATGATTCTGTATTATCTTGCTACACAGTTGCACAAATTAGCACTATAATAATCACATTCATTTCCTCATGTCATATAACAGTCCTGAGTTTAAACTTTACAGTTATGATATCCAAACAGTCCATTCAACTGAAGAACTGGCTGGTCTCTCATCTATTCTCTGCAGTGTGGCTGGCCAAGTTCTTCCTCAGTTTAATTTACATGAAGCTTTTAGTAATTTCCATCTGTTCTAGGTCTGAAATATCAACTCAGTTCAGAATACCTTCTTTGACAAACATCTACTTATCACTTACCTATTCATGCATGCATTCATGCATTTTCCTAATCACTCATATGTATTGAGCACCCATAATATACCAGAAACTGTACTAGAAATAAAATATTACATTTCAAAATAAATTCTTATGAGTGTGTGTGCAAATGTGTGTGTATTTGAATATTTCAAAGAAGTGGTAATTTTTATTCAATAATAATAGCCATGATGAATTTGGAATCTTATAAATTATGAAGCTTTTGTAAAGAGATAAATTTATTCCTTGTGTAAATGCCACATGGAATGCTTATGATGTACCTACTACTTGGTACAGCTATAAGCCCAAATCCCTGACCTTTATTCTATGTCAGAGGAGAAGAGATGCATAAAGAGTGCATATTAGCAGGCATCCCTCTTTTCAGTAGCTACGTACATGAGTGCCTTGTATTCAACTCAAACTTTACACATGAAGTAACTGAGGGTTCTTGGTTTAGCAAGAAGCCAAAGGTAACATTGTTTCTAAATGCCAAAATCAAAATATGAATATCAATTCCAGAAACCTATTCTTAGTCTTTCTTTTTGTCCATCCCTCCTTGATCCTCTATTTCTACATAATTAATCCAAAAGATCATCAGGCAGGACAGAGTAAGATTGCCTTCTTCACTGAATCCTGGATGGGGTCAGCAGTGGTGTTACAGAGCAGGGTTGTTTAGTATTGATTAATTCAGATCTGTGGTGTGCAAGGCCCCAAAAGAAAACAATGAGGGTATAGAGACCATATCTCTGTACCAGGAGAAGTTTTCTCAAACACATCAAGGAGAACCCATATTTCTATTTATGAAAAATTTGGAGAATTGAATGCATGCTTCATTTCCTTCATAGTCAAAAGCTCTCTGTAGTTGAAAGTTTTCTCTGGTCCTACCCAGCTCCACAGTCCCACAGCCACTTATAAAATAATCACTCAGAGGCTTAATATTATTTACAAACTGTATAGCCTATGGCAGATCTCTTGCTAGCTAGCTTTCATATCTTAAATTAACCCATTTGTATTATTCTATGTTTTGCTACATGTTCTGTGGCTTTACCAGTCTGCTGGCATGTTGTTCCTTGAGTGGCAGGCTGGCATCTCCCCTGACTCTACCTTTCTCTTTCCTGTCTCTCTCATTGGATTTCCCACCTGCATCTAAGCTGCCTTGCCATAGGCCAAAGCAGCTTATTTATTAAGCAATGGGAAAAACATGTACTCACAGCGTACAGAAAGACATCCCCCAGCAGCTCTCCTCACTCTAAAGCAAGCACAGATGCCAACTCTTCATAGGGGAAAGTCAACAGCATATAATAACCACACTTTGAGGAGTAGAAGATCTTCATAGGTCTATTATGGAAAACATATTGTCTCTGATGCAAAGATGTGAAGACAGGATCACTTTACTGTTTTCATTCTGAAAACGTGTAATAGAAGAATCATAAAGCAAACTTAGACAAAACACAATAGAAAATAGTAATTGCCCTTTGATTTCCATACAAGTCAAAAGCATGAGCTGTTGTCGGTGGTTTTTACTCTTTGACTCTTTTGCTTTTTGGGTCTCACCACTCAGCTCCCAAACAAAAAGGAGATTTAGTCTTACTTATGTGTGCCTGACCTTAGCTTAGCTTGTTTCTAGCCAGCTTTTCTTAATTATCCCATCTGCCTTATGCCTCTGGGCTTTTTCCTTTCTTATTTCTGTATATCTTTCTTTACTTCTGAATCCTTGCTTGCTGTACAGCTGGGGGGCTGACCCCTTGAGTCCTCCTCTCCTTTTACTCCTTAATCTCCTCTTCCCAGATTTCTCCTCCTATATCTGCCTGCCCGCCCCACCTATTCTTTCTCCTGCCTGGCTATTGGCCATTCAACTCTTTATTAGACCAATCAGGTATTTTAGACAGGCAAGGTAACACAGCTTCGCATAGTTAAACAAACGCAACATAAAAGAATGCAACACATCTTTGCATCATTAAACAAATGTTCCACAGCATGAACAAATGTAACACATCTTAAAATGATATTCTACAACAATTAACTTTCCAGAAAAGATTACTGAATGGTTCTGACAATAACTATGGTAATGACGTGGGATATGATTCTATATTATACTCATCACTATCAAGGACATTCTTAGAACACTTAAAAAACTTTGATGGATTTTGAAATCAGACAGCTCTGTTTATCATGATAATTTCCTTGTTTTTATGGCATTACTCTGATTGTTTAGAAGAATGTTTTTTTAAGGGAAAATAAATATTACAGTGTTCAGAGGACATGAGGCACCCAGTCAATAATACTTACAAGCTTCTTTCATATTTTAAATCTTTCAGTTGGTTTGGGATTATGTAATACAATAGTTTTTTATTCTTTTTGTAAATAACTCAAGCAACAGCTAAATATTCAAGGCCATGGTAATCAAAAGCAAGAAGGCAATTGAGACTATATCTTTAAGCCTCTTGGAAACATACAGAACCTCTTTTTCCTTAAATATACAAATGCCATGAAAAGAATGAAATTAAGCAAAAACCTTATTGTAGCACTGTCTACAATCAGGTTCTTTGTATTTACTTGGGAGTGAGCTACTAGCTGCTTTGTGCTTCTATAAGAAGGAACAAAACCTGTCTCCTAAATTATTCATGTGTTGTATTGAGTAAGATCACGGCAGGTGGTATGAGATCATCAATCCAGAATGTGTCATAATACTGTCTTGCTCAAGGAACACACAGTCAGGAACTGCCATCAATCTCTGTTTGTGTGATGTTCAGCTTGCAGTTTCTGCTATTCAAAACTGTGCTTAGCCTTTCTCAACTTTGAAATCCACTTTGTTACTGTGGCTAAATCCTATTCTTAATTGCCTATTGAATCACTTGTGCTTATAAAACCACAAAATCTGCAAGTCAACTTCTCAAAATGAAGGAAACCATATAAAGAGTTGAAGAGTTTGAAAACAATAGTAAGAATGATCTTAAAGTCTCCATTGCAGATCACTCTATTTCATATATTTGTTCTCAGTTCTGTGTTCATTAAACAACTTATAAATTACATAGTAGCCTCACCATTTCTGATGTTTATTCTTGTCACCTATGTGACACTACACGGAATTATCCATATTGTATGTGATAGTTATTTTGTCATTTTTGTGCTTACTAATGATCTCTTTACCTGAGTGGTTTGCTCAGACTTCTCACCCAATGTAATCCTGGCTACTCATTCAAATGATCCCCACCTCATCACCCTGAGCTTCTTCCTTTAAATAATAGTCAAATTCAGTGGCTTCCCTGATTGACACCTGCCAGACCACACAATCACTAGAACATCAGTTCTCCTTTTCTAGTATTGTACTGACAAATGTGGCTAGCCCCAGCCACATGAATAGTTCAAAATTATATTTTAATTATATTCACTTTATTTAATTCATACTTGAAACTTGTCCATATTTAAAGACTATGATTAAATCAAAACTTTAGATCCTCAAGATCACACACCATATTGCTATTTTTCTATTGCTATATATGAGTATTAATTCCTAATTTAGTCAGAGCATATGAAGATTGCTACCTTCCCCCCCCCCCTTTTTAATATGGAAAATAACATTTGAATGCATTTGTGGACTACAATAAGATGCTTTGAGATATATTTTATTATGGAATAAAGCAATAAAGCCAATAACATATCCATCATTCATGTGCATGTCATTTTATGTGAGAATATTTGACATCCACAAAAACTCTTTAAGGAAGAACACTGCTCTGGATTATAAGTACCTTAAATTAAGTCACATCTTAGGTATCAGTGCATGTAAAGCCATACATAATATTGATTCTCATTTAGAGAAAACTAGTATGACTATTTGTAGAACACACTAGAAATATCTAGTAAATAAAAAAAATTCAATACTTTGATAGTCACCATGGTAATTAACTTTTTGAACTTGATTAGACTGAGAGTACCCCTATACTTGTCTAAACATTATTTCCTACTATGTCTGTGAGGTATTTTCCAGAAGAGAATAGCATTTGAAACAATAGCTATGTAAAGACACCCCGCCCCCCCCCCCCGCCCCATCACTGACTGAGTGGGATTGTCTTATCCAGGAAGGCCAAAATAGAATGACAAATTCAATCTTTCTTGAAAATCCATCTTCTTCTGCCTTCAGGCTTCAATATTGTTGCCTTGAAGTCCTTCAGATTTAAACTGGGATTCACAATGTTGACATCGACTCTGGGGCCTTCAGACCTGGACTAGGACTCACACTGTTTATTCTCAGGTTTTCACTCTTGGCCTACCATTGCACCATGAGCTTTTCTGTGCACCCACCATAAATATCTTGGTTATATTAGTCTCGCCATGATGACCTGAGACAGAATTTGTGGTAAATATTATTCTATGTAATTATGTTCTGTGGTTTGAAAGTGGAAAGCCCCCTACAGTTTCATGTGTTTGAACACTTGGTCCCCACTTGGCACAGGTGTTTTGATGAATGATGTCCTCTAAGACTGGAAGCCAAAATAAACCTTTCCTCCCTTAAGTTGCTTCTTGCTAGGGATTTTGTTTCAGAGCAAGGAAAAAAGTAACTAAGCATATCTCTCTCTCTCTCTCTCTCTCTCTCTCTCTCTCTCTCTCTCTCTCTCTCTCTCTCTTTCTCTGTCTCTCTCTCTCTCTCTCTCTCTCTCTCTCTGTGTGTGTGTGTGTGTGTGTGTGTGTGTGTGTGTGTGTGTGTGTGTTCTACTGATTCTGTTTCCCTGGAGAACTCTAATGCATTTGCTAATTTCCATTTTTTAGTTCTTCATACACATTCTGGAAAGAAATTTCTCATGTGCATAAAATGACAAGTACAAAAAGACTTGCTAAGGTTTGCTTCTAAGAGCAATAAATTAGAAACAAAATCTGAATCATTAAATTATTATGAACAAACTCTATCATTGGGGGCATAAATAATGAAAAGAAAGACAACGAGTCACACAAGAAAATATTAAGCCTATTTAAACTAATGATATAATCATTGACTCCTTCAGTATAAAAAGCCACACAATATACAATATTTGGCAAAATACCAAATGGTGGCCTATAATGTGGTAAAATAAAAGAGATATTAAAACACTCACACATTTCTGTGTGTCACAAATGTAAAAATGCAAATATAACAGTAAAAAATGATGGACCACCAAACAATGGGCCTAAAGCAATAAATTATGGATTTCAAAAAATATTTACTAAAGCAATACATGACATTATTGCTGTCATACATTTTCATAGTACCAAGAAAACCTGGCAAGGAGTTGCTATTAGTGAATTAGGGGAGATAAGCAATTACATAATGTTTAGGCTATTCCTTGAGTTCTGCTGCATCTAACCTCCCTATTCCAGATAGCTTTTGACCTTTCTAGTAAAAAAGTAGCAGCATATTCACATTTTTTTCTGTTTGTTTCCATAGTTACAAAAAAACACTGTCAACCAAAGGAATAGATGCCTGAAGTTGGTAGAAAATGTTAAGTAGGGAATAAATAATGGATCTCAAGTATGATGATCTCCTGGGACCTTAATATTATAAAAATACAAATATTCTGCTCCTCAGAAAATCTGCAAGCCAACTTGGTTTTCTGGTCTTGTGGTATCTAGGTAGCTTTGATCCATGATCCCTTCTGAGATCCAGTCCAGGACAGATGC
Source organism: Peromyscus leucopus (assembly GCF_004664715.2). Classification (NCBI taxonomy): domain Eukaryota; kingdom Metazoa; phylum Chordata; class Mammalia; order Rodentia; family Cricetidae; genus Peromyscus; species Peromyscus leucopus. The sequence goes on along the minus strand of NC_051071.1, from coordinate 28,752,937 downwards.
AGGCAAACTGACTTAAAGGCCAGCCATCAAAGAGCTTAAAAGGCCATCAAGTTCTCAAAAGAGACAGTGAACAGGAGACAATCATATATGAGCTCATGGTCTTAACGTACCATGAACATTCCCATTGACAAAACTTACCCAGCCATGTCTGGCAGCATGCCACATTGGCAACCTTTCGATTCAGGGTCCATACCACATTAGAAACCTTTGCATTCAGGGTCAACTGTTTCAAGACTCATAGAGATCAGAATAGATTTGCCTCTTTCCACAGAACTCTTTCTTTGAAAGGCTGTTTGGACCTTTGATACCTTATGGTTCTCCATATTCATAGCTTCTGCATGTATGGATTTGATCAATTTTAGATTGAAAATATCTGATAAACTTGCATCTATATCAACTATGTGAAAACTCATATTTCCTAAATAGTATAACATATTAACTCTATAGTATACAGATTGTATTGGTGGAGACGTTACAGGTAATCTAGACATAGTTTAAGTATGGAGAAAGGTGCACATAGGGTGTATTCAAGCACTTGCTCATTTTATAAAAAAAAGACTAGAACACAGATTTGAATATCTTAGTTTGCTTTCTATTTCTATGATAAATTGCATGACCAAAAGCAACTTGGGAATGAAAGAGTTCAGTTGATTTATAGGTCTCAATCACTGTCTATGCTGAACAGAAGTTGGGGGAGGGACTCATGGCAAGAACCCAGAACCAGAACCAAAGTACAGGCTATGAAGAAATTCTGCTTACTGGATTGCCCCCAATATTCAGCTACCTTTCTTGGACCTTGTGCCTAAGGGTAGAGCCAACCATATTTGGCTGGGCCCTCCCACATCAATTATTAAACAAGAAAATGCCTAATAGACTTGCCCACAGGACAATCTAATAGCAGTGTTTTTCTCAATTGAAGTTTCCTCTTCCTAGATGACCATAGCTTGTGTTGAGCTGACACAAACAAAATTGGTCAGCACAATATCCAAAGAAAGTCTGAGAAATATTCACAGTGTAAACTGAGAAGGAGTTACTTAAACACTGCAGGAAAAAAAAAAAAAAGAGAGGATCGAGAAAATGACAAAGATAATACCACTACAGATCTTATCTAGTCCACACTAAGAATAGTAGATTTTCTTGAAACCTGCGATCCTAGAAAAGTGTAACTGTTAGAATACATCACCACCATTAGTGTGCTATGTAGATGAATCTTATATGGTCTTATTAATAAAAACAAACCTGGGGCCAGTTATTGGGGTAAATACTGGAAGATCAGAGAGACAGAACAATCCACAACTAACCTCACCTGGCCAACTTCTCAGCTGGTCATGTTTCCTCAGAATGGAAGCCTCTGTGTCCTCATATCCAAATGGCTCTCAGCTGAACTGTGCTTCTCAAAACCTAAAAGCTTAAGCAGGCCAAATGCTTCTAGTTCCTGGTCCTCACGCCTTATATACCTTTCTGCCTTCTACCACCACTCCCTGGGATTAAAGGCTCACTTTCTGGGATTAAAGTCGTGAGTCACCATGCTTGGCTGTATCCTTGAACATATGGATTTCTGCCTCTGGAATGCTAGGATTAAAGGTGTGTGCTACCACTGCCTATCCTTTATGCTTAATATTGTGGCTGTTCTGTCTCTGACCCCAGATAAGTTTATTAACATGCACAATATTTTGGGGAACACAATACCACATTTCCCTTCTTTTTGTCTAAAATTAAAAAAAGCTTATAACTAATACAAGAAAAATTATATCCAATAAGTATATACAATATACAAAGTCAAGATTACATTAACAATGTCTAGTCCATTAACATTTGACAGATTCAGACAAAAAACTCCATTAATATATAACAATGTCCAGTCTAGTAACATTTGATAAACTCAAAAAATTTCATTAGTTATCCTATTTAAAACAAGTAATTCCTTTTTAAAAGTATTGTTTTCTTTTCATAATAGATTTAGTAATCTACCTTTTGTCATTTTTAGACCTTCCCCTTTTTCTTTTCAATGTAGATTCAGTGATCTACCCATTTATCCTATTATGCCTCCCAAGAGCTGGAATTAAGTGTTAGGAAAGGCTTTTCTGTAAACAATCACTGTACTACTAGTGATTTCAAAAGATTTGAAAACATCTTGCTTATTGACGATGTCAGACACTCTCTGATTTCCACTTTGCCTCATGAAATGACTCACTGAAATCTGGTATAAGATAGTTAGGATTTATGACTGTCTACAGACCACACTCTTCTTCTATAAGCCCTCTAGTAACATTAGATATTAGAATCTGAAAGGATTTTTAATCCAATTTTCCTAAAATTCAGGAAGGCTAATGAACTCACTTGAACTTTTATGAAAATTAGTTTTTGTAATTAGATCTTTCTCTAGGGAGAAAGTTCATGGCTTTCATCTGATTCTCAGATATTTGTCAGAAGCTGTGGTGAGAACAGGAAACTTCCAGAATATGAGGTCTCTGCCAGGGAAGGAACATCTTAAGTATTTAATTATTTTAAAATACTTGAAGGTTGCTTAGTTTATCCAAACAACAGAGAGTGAATGAGGAAACAATCAAGAAACTCTATCAAATTTGAGAACTAAACTAAGATTTTATAGCATATGAAAAATAATTAACATCGGAAATGAAAGAAAAACATTGTCACTGAGACTTAATAAACAAAATTATCACAGGAACATAAAAATCTGTGTCAACTAATTTGATAATTTAGATGAACGAAGCAACTATTTATTCAGAGACAGATTGCTGAAAAAAGCGATAAGGAAAGAGAGCTGATAGAACACACAGACAGATTAAATTAGCAATTTGACAATTTTATCCATTAAAGAAACCTTAGTCCCATGTGAAATTATTCCATTTTCATTTAACATTTTAGAAATTTTAAAACCAGTTGTTTACAAACTTCCACAAAATAGATGAGAAATGGACTTACTGGCTGATTGTCAATGTCACCCTAGTACCAAAATAGGTAACAGCATCACTGGAAAACAGAAGACACTTATCCCTGTAGACATCGACATAAAGATCTTCAGCAAAATTCTAAGTCCAGTAACATTTTTAAAAAGTTACGCCATGGCTTTGTTTTATCCCAGTACTGTGAGTTTGATTAGAGATCTGAAAAAGAAAAACCAGGAATCATGAATCATACTAATAAAACACAGAGAGAAACATATAGTCATCTGAACAGGCACAGGAAAAATACTGGAAAATTTCCATATATTTCATGATGAACATAATATGTTAGGCACAAAAACAATTTTTCCCAAACTGCTGATAGACACTTATAGACACTCACAGTTAACACCATCCTTCTTGAGTAAACACTGAGCCCCCTCTGCTTTTTTGAATTTTTATTACTTCTTTGAGAATTCTGTACATTATATAGTGATTATATTCCCCTTCCTCCCCAACTCTTTCCAAATTCATCCCTTTCCCTGTCCACCCAACTCTGCGATTAATTTTTTTTTTTCTTTTAACTCATCAAGTCCAATTTGTACCACCCACGTACTCTGAGATGTGGGGCCTTTCACTGGAACATACTTGATCTACTAGGAGCCAAACCCTTAAAGAAAAAACAAAAAACCTGACTCTCCTCCCAAGACCTATGGATATGTCCACAGCTCCTCAGCTAGGGGTGTGGCTTTGAGCCCACTTCCTGTGTTCATGCTGGGATTTTGTCTGGCTTGAGTTTATGCACAGGTCTTGTACACATTGTAAAACCTTCCCTTGAAGATTAGGACCAAGATTCAGAAAAGTACATCAGCTTCTATCAGCTCTGTTCAACATTATAGCCAGAGCAATGCATTGAATATATGAAACAAGTTGATCACATTGGGAAGGAAAGTATAAAACTGTCTTCATTTGCATAATCTTGCATAGAGAAATTTCTAAAAAAAAAAAAGTCCACAAAAAACATAGTTAGAAATAATAAAGTAGCTCATCATAGTTTCTAGATACAGTGTAGAAATGTTAATCACACACTATACATTAATAATGATCATTCCAAACGTAAAATTAAGAAAGTAATTCAATTCTCTCCAGTATAACAAATAATGTCTTTAAAACCTAAAGTACAGGGCTGCAGGAATAGCTCAAGTATTTGCCTTACAAGGATGGGTTCTTGAGTTTGAATCCTGGAAGCCATGTACAAGAAGCTTAGTCCAATGGCACACCTATGATTAATGCTGAGGAAGTAGAAACAGGCATCCTAGCTCACATGGCAAGTTTTGGGCTGATGAAAGACCCCATTTCAAAGAAACAGACTGACAGAACCTGAGAAACAATGGCAAGAGATTGTATCCTGGCCTTTAACATACCGACACAAATAAGGAAACACTTTGTGTACACTTGCGCACGCGCGCGCGCGCACGCGCACGCGCACACACCCACACACACACACACACGCACACACACAATTTAGGCACAAACATGGGATCCAAAAATATAATTTCAAAAGAGATTAAAGATGAATATCCACCTTGCCATGGGAAGAAACTTAGCACTGTTGAGACTGCAACATTCTCTAATTGGCTATCTTATTCGCTATACTTCTAATCAAACTGTCTGATATCTTTCTGTTTTTCCATGAGTTGATAGATCTTTTCTAAAGTTCACAAACACCATCAGTAGCCATAAAAAATAAGGGATCAAATTGGAAAGTTTGACATGCATATATATATATATATATATATATACATATATATATATATATATATATATATATATATATATATATATATATATTGGTTTTTCGAGACAGGGTTTCTCTGTGTAGCTTTGCGCCTTTCCTGGAACTCGCTTTGGAGAACAGGCTGGCCTCAAACTCACAGAGATCCGCCTGCCTCTGCCTCCCGAGTGCTGGGATTAGAGGCGTGCGCCACCACCGCCCGGCATTACATGCATATATTTTTAAAACCTCATACAAAAAGAAAGTAAGCAAGACAGTATAGTGTTTGCATTAAGGTAAACATTCAAGGAAATGGAATGGGATTCAGGGGCAAGAAATAAATCCTTATATTTATTCTCAATTTATTTTTAAAAATTGTGCCATTAAAATTCAATGGAGAAATTTTTGACAAATAGTGCTAGAAGACACAATAGAATGAAATTAGTGCCCTACCTCACTTTGTACAAAAAGTAACTTAAAATGTATCATAGACTTTAATGGAAGAACAAATATTATAAAATTATTATCATAAAGCAGCTTTAAATTGAATCTTCTTGACATTATACATCGCTATGCTTTTTATAGATATAATACCACATTACACAGACATTGGAGGGGGCAGAAAGGGAAGAGGGAGTAGGAAATGGAGAGAGAGAGAGAGAGAGAGAGAGAGAGAGAGAGAGAACAGAAGTTAGTATTAAGAGTAAACCTTGTGTGTGACACGCATCATCAGGGAGGAAGAAAAACAACTCCCACAATGAGAAATTATTAACCAAACAGTAAATATGAAAATGGACTTTAGTGTAGACTATATAAAAACTTCAACAATAAAAAGATAAATGAATTCAAAGATGTGAATGGATATAAATGTACTTCTCTCCAAAAAGTATATTCAAAGAACTAATAGGCATACAAAAAGATTCTTCAGTTCCTAAATAATTAAAGATGCAAATAAAAACAATAAATAAATTCCATCTCCTAGCAACTGATAGGTTCAATCAAGAAAAAGTAACAAGCCCAGAAGACTACAAGTGCAGATAAAGACATGGAGACCAGAACCCCACCCACCCCCATTCCCCAAGCCTGCATCCATCCAGGGTTGGCAGCAAAACAAATAGAGGCAGTCATTTTGTAAAACCACTTGACAACTTCCTAAATTATTATAAAGTTACCATTCAAATAGGTAGTTCCTACCTAAATGGGGTGTGTGTGTATGTGTCTCTGTGTGTAAGGGGGAGGGTTGGGGCAGTACTCATTTAAGGAGTACAAGCCTTGTTCTCAGTGGGAAAACTTGTTCTAAACCCATATTATGTTGATCCTACCTTGTTGACACACTAAAATACATTGGATGATACAATTTTATTAATTACATTTCAGTAAAACTAAAAACTGCTATAGTCAATGTGAAAAGTAGAGCATAACATTAATGACAAACATTCGATAATCAAGGCATACAGAGCTTACTACAGTAAGTCATTAAAGTTCTGTAAGTAATATGACTATAGTTTGGCAAACTTCTGACACCTCCCATTGTGATTTCACTCCTCAAGCTTGACTTTACCCCAACACCACTTCCTTCCATGAAGCCTTCAGTATATGTACCTAAAGGGTTAGCTTTTCTTGTATTGCCTCAGACTCCAACAAAACATGGAATATTGACACCCCATGCTGTGGGTGGAAGTCAGTCATGCTGGGTGCTGTGTGACTTGCATATGTCTTAAAGGTGATTCCATAGGAGACCATTGTGTGTCCTCAAACAGTGGTTGAAAGTTTGTGTTCATTTGGCTACAACTTGACAGAACACACATTTTGCTTCCTGTATACAGTTGTTGACTAACATATTCTACTTACACACATTTTATTGACATTGGGCATTCCTACATTGAATTCTATATTTCCAGAGTGCTGAAAGTATTAAGAAATTGAGAACTCTTTTCCCACGTGGTTATTAAGTCAAGTGCAAAATTGCAAATCAGTGCACCCTGGTTTCCCCTACTGACACTTTCCTGAGTTCACTCACTGCCTATCCTGGGCATGCTTTTGATTGAGCTGTGTGATAGTTTTCAACAAATAGAAGGCACCTGCTTTAATTTTACTGAAGTTGCCTAAGAACCAAGTCTGTCATCAGGGCAGCTCCAGTGTTACCACCCATGATTGGCGTAAGTAGATGAATCATCAGAGGATTCATGCCTGCCATCACTCAGCCCATTATCAAGGTGTGCCTTCAAACAACCTTGTGAGTCACTCTTCAGGGAGCCTGTGGTTACCCAGTCATCCAGTAAATAATTTATCTCTCCTTTCTTTCTTTTTTTTTAATTAGTAAAATTCCCATAAAGAGTCTCTTGTTTTTTTCCTTCCTCGTTCTTTGAAAATCTTTGGAATCCTGTTAGAAGTTTAATAAATTTCCCCTAGGAGGAAGCTGCCCCAGGACATTCTTGATTGATAACCTCTATCCTCCAAGTTGACTTACTTCCTCCCTGTAACTGCACCTGCTGCTCAACAACTTTTATCTGCAGAAAGATAAGCAAGATGACCCCATTAGCCCCAGGGTTGCCCACACTGCCTGTGACTTCTCTGTGTAACCTTAATTGGCATTTCTCTTCCATTTATGTGCTACACATGCCCAATCATTTGGGAATGCAAACATTTCAAACTTTAGGTCTCTATAACTCTTGAAGCACCTCCTGTTTCCCTTCCCAGCTCAGAGCTGCTCAGGTCCATGCCTGCTCCCAGTTTCTATGTACTCTGTGTAACAAAACCTTTGCTCACACACTGAGGGTATATCCAGAATCTCAGTACATCTCCCACTGGTGCTCCACCACGTACCAAAGGCAGCCTATGCTCTCACTGAAACCCCACAGGAGCTTCTGTTGCTGTCTTCCTGATCTTCTGATGGAGCCCAAGGCCCTTTCAATGGATTTTCATTCTAGCAATAGTGGGAGCACCTTGTTGCTTACTACTAGCTCTCCTCATCCTGCAAAACAGCAGCCTGGGAGTCTCAGAGACCCAGATGATCCACATTCCTGTCATCTCTCAAATGACCCTACTAAGACAATCTCCCTTCTTCACCCCCACTAATCTGGTGCCTCTTGATCACCATGGGATGTTCTTTTTTTGCATATCTGTATGTCTAGTACCTTAAGCTCTTCTTTACTCAGATTTCATTTTCTCTATGTGGCTTTCACAGATAATTCTTCAAAATTATTCTCCAGCTACTTCTGATCTTTACCTATTTATTCTTTGGCTTAGCAGATACCTTTGTATTTTATACCAATCCAAAAACTGAAATGCTTGAGAAATTTGGCCATTTGGTCATTTTCTGTGATTATACTGGTTATGGAAATAATCACTTTTTTCATATTTTATGTGTGTGTGTATACCCCCCCACACACACACATGTTATATGTGTGTTGGTATGTATATTTGAGCACATGGGTCCAATGCCTGTGGAGACCAGATGAGACTGTCGAATACTCTAGAGTGGGAGATACAGGAGATTATGAATCCCTGATGTGGGTGACAGGAACTGAGCACAGGCCATCTGCAAGGGCATTAAGTACTTTTAATCACTGAGCTTATTTTCTAACCTAAGATATTTGCCTTATAAAGAGAAATGTCTCTGGGTGGTGGTGATGCATGCCTTTAATCTCAGCACTAGGGAGGCAGAGCCAGGTGGATCTCTGTGAGTTCGAGGCCAGCCTGGTCTCCAGAGTGAGCTCCAGGAGAGGCTCCAAAGCTACAGAGAAACCCTGGAGAGGGAGAGAGAGAGAGAGAGAGAGAGAGAGAGAGAGAGAGAGAGAGAGAGAGAGAGAGAGAGAGAGAGAGAGAGAGGTCTATTTGGGCTCACAGTTCAGGCCATGATCAGCTGTCCCATTGCTTTGAGCCTGTTGCAAGGTAGTACCTCACAGCAAGAGATCATGGTAGAGAAAACTTCTGTCAGTCAAGAAAACAGAGAAAGAAGAATGACCTGTCTCTCTATATACTGACCTTGAGGTCTTTTACTGGGTACTGTCTCATTTTTCCCATTACCTCACATCTCAGCTCCCTAAGATGGAGACCAAACCTGTGTGGTCTTTGGGTAGACACTTAAGGTCCAAACTGTGGAATTCTACTTCTGAACTCTCAAAGTATTCTATCCTTCTCATTATGCAAAATATATTCAGTCCATCCCCAGAGTCATTAAGTCATGAATACTCTAGTGCTCCCCTTAAATCCAAATAAAAAAATCTCTGAGACTTGTCAGACTCAAATGGAAATGACTATAAAAGCATAAAAGAGAACTGCTTATTTTGTTTTTTGTTTTTATTTATTCCTTTCTCACATATTACATCCTGAATGTAGTTCTCCCTCCTACCTGCTCAACTCCCCTCTCTCCAAAAGCTGTTTTTCTTCAGAAAATAGCAGGCCTCATAGGATACCAACTGACCACTGCATAACAAGTTACAGTAAGACTAGATACAAACCCTTATCATCTATCAAGGCTGGATGAGGCAACCCAGTAGGAGGGAAAGGGTCCCAAGAGCACACAAAGGAGTCAGAGACAACCCCCACCCCAATTATTAGGAGTCCCACAAGAACACCAAGCTATACAACCATAGAATATATTCAGAGGACCTAGTTCAAACCTATACAGGCTCTGTGATTGTCACTTCAGTTTCTCTGAGTCCCTGTGAGTCCTGATTATTTGATTCTGTAGTTGATTCTCCTGGTGTCCTTGACCCCTCTGGCTCCTGCAACCCTTTCTTGCCCTCTTTCTCATGTTCTTTTAACTCCTCCTAATGTTTGGGTTTTGGTTTCTGCATCTGCTCCCATCAGTTGCTGGGTGAAGGTTCCCTGATCTATGAGTATAACAGACTATCATTAGGAATCATTTCATTTACTTTTTTTTTTCTCTGCTGTTCATGTTTTGCTCTATCCTAGGTCTTGAGGATATCCAGCCTCTGGTTCCTGGTCCTCCCGCCAATGTCAGAAGTGAGCTCCATCATGTTGAATTGGTTTCAAGCTGAACCAGACATTGGTTGGCTACTCCCACAAGTTCTACACTATCATTACCCCAACACATCTGGCAGGCTGGACAAATTGTAAGTTGAAGGTTTGTGGCTGGGTTGGTGTCCCATACCCATGGCTGGAAGCCTTGAATTGCTTATTTTCAAGATACAATGATGAGATAGGAACAAGATAAAAATGTTCCCATTCCTAAGGGGAGGGTGGTAGACAAAAGGAATCGGACCAGAGTGAGACTGAAACCCAGGAGGGCAATTAAATCTTGAAACTTCACTAATAGCATCCTTGCACTCCATGGGAAGATGAGGAAGTCCTCCTCTCACAGCTTTGCTGGTTGCATCCATAGGCCTCTATCTCAATAACGATTTATGCATTGATTCTATTTCTTTCACTATAATACATATCAGAGATAAACAACTTGTAAAGAGAAAAGTTTTATATTTGGATTAACATTTTGGAAAATTCCAGTCCATCACTGGCTGATCCTGCTGCTTTTGGACCTGTGGTAATGCAATGGGTCCTGTTAGGGAGCAGGTGGCAGAGTAAGGGAGTATAAGATTACAAGGGAAAGAAACCATGATCCCACAGTGCCCTTCAGAGGAAAAACCCGAGCCACTAGGCTCCACTTCATATAGAGCTCCTCCCATTTCTCTCAGCATTAACCTGGGGACAAAGGCCAAACCACGTTTCCTTTGGGAGAAACTTCAAAGCCAAAAGACGACATGTCACTATGCAAGGACTTTATATTTTAAATGATTTTAACCCTATGACTCTGGAATAAGGTGTGCTCAAACTTTATAAACAGTTGTGTTGACACTTCCACATTTTCTTTCTCAGATGTCGGGATATAGAAGCTTCACAGGAGAAGAGATTTTTTTTCCTTGGGCTTGCTTCCTGCTGCACCCCTACTGATGAGGCCAGGTCCTGGCATAGAGAAGACTCTCGGAAATTGATTTAGTCCCCTTCAGCCCTTCCATTGGTCAAAACCCAGTCACGTGGCCTAGCCTTGGTGAATCCTGGGAAATGCATAAGTATGAAGGGAAAGGGATTAGACTTTACCCATATGCACCAGCTCCAGGATGTGAGATAAAGCAGTGCTTAATCTATCTTGCGCGCAGCACGAGCTGAGCCAGCCTCATGCTCTGCACCACCTCCCTCTATGACACAAGCCATTTTTTTCCTTAGCCAAGAGGGTCTCTGTGATTAGGCCAATGCTAGCTGCATTTCAGTGAAAGAGAAGTTATGCTAGGACCCAAACCTGAGGAGCCGGATCTCCTTTGGCTTTTGTGATGGAAAACCCCACTTCCTTCACTAAATAAAGTCTAATTCCTTTCTTACTAGAAATTTGGCAGCTCTCCAACTGCTCCCACAAAAGAGCTTCTTTGTAATGCTCCTGTGTTCCTCCCACCTTAGAACTTCCTCAAACTTGAAAGTACCTCACCCCCACTTCCTGGCTTAAGAATAATAGACTTGCCTGAGGCATATTGAACGTGAAATTTACCTGTGAAGCAGAGTGCCGACATTGAGAAACCAAGGGCTCCAAAAATTATAAAATATCTCTATACAAAGACATGGAAGGGAAATGGAAATTCATATTCCATAGTCATATTTATAATATAGCAGTAATTATAAGTCCTAAGAGACAATGCCTGCTTCTTTAATGTCACCCCACAGAGACTAATAAAATGTCTGGCACACAGTAGGACCATAATGTACAACCATTAAATAAGTGTTGCGCTCTCTCTCTCTCTCTCTCTCTCTCTCTCTCTCTCTCTCTCTCTCTCTCTCTCTTTCTCTCTCTCTCTCTCATTCTGCAAATCTTTAATGTGAATAAACTGTCTGGTAGATACTATCATTCTATGTTTTAAGATGAAAAAGTAGGGATTTCCAGAGGTAGAATGGCCCAAGATTGCAAAAGGAGTCAGGAACAAAGCTTATAATGGGACCAGTTTCTTTTCCAAGACATCTCACAGCCTGGTAAGTGAGAGTGAACTGTCAATGTCTGTAAGAGTCTTTGTTATGAGGCAGCCAGCATAGACAGAGGAAGCTAGCCACACCTCAGAGGCATTGCTCCAGATGCCTTCTGTTGTGCCCAGGTGGTAGGGGAACATCTGAAACCTTCTTGCAGGAGTTGCCAAGAAAAGCTGTGCAAGTTCTCTTCCCTGTCCTTCAGGAAAATAAAGACAGACATGCATGCTCCCCACCCCCAGCTACATGAACATTATTTTCATATCTACATGTACTTATCTGTAAGGAGATTAATAATGGCTATACTGAGCATAGTGGGCACAACTTAATGCATGCCAGTCATTATGACCTCATCCTTTTATTTAATTTAGCCATTATGTCAATCCTCTGCCCAAGACTATCATCTTTATTTTCAGTTGTTCAGTGACTGACTTATGGTCACACTTACCATGGTGTCCAACCAGGAGCATACATGCAGAAGCTGAGATTTTGATCTTGAGGCTCTGGCACATGTAAAGAGATAAGCACAGACTCCTATGCAAAACACCCTCTTGGATTGGAATCCTTGGAGGTTTTCTCTGTAGACAAGGGCAAGATACCCACTAATTCTAATCACTCATCCTACTTCCAAAGGGTTGTCTAGCTTAGAGATGCCCAAAAGCATGGAAGAGTGTTATGCCCAGATCAGAGGACCACCACAGAGATCGAATGCCCTATGTAAAAGCAAAAAGCTTTTATTTTAAGCTCAGAGCTTGGACTCTCTGTCTGATGCAGCAGGGAGAGCAGAGAGCCCTGAGCCCAGACAGGGTGGGGTTTTTATCATGGCAGAGCTTGGGGTGAGGGGATTTCTAGGGTTCAGGACTCTGATTGGCTGGCATTTGTCCAGGGGTATAGGGAATGTTCTGAATGTCAGGTATTTCTCCTTAGATGCAGGCCCTCCCTGGGTGGGGTCAACTTATGGCTTTTCCTGGGTCCAGGTGTTACCTGCCAGTAAGCCTGTCATAGAAGCTGTGTCTGGACCTCTAAACCTGTCATGGCAGCTGTGTGGTCAAGCTGTTTTGGGCCCCCCAGAAAGAGGAGAGAGAACTCTCAAAGTCAGGACTCACCTGCCCTGGCACACTAGCCCAGAACTACTTCTCAACTAATCACCAATGTGCATAGCTTCCTAGACAGATTTGTTTATTTCATTACCTCCTTCATCCACCAAGATCAAGATAAAAAGAAAATGACACGTAGTAAGCATCAGTTGAAATTTAGTATCTCATTTATGAGGATTTGAGAAAAGGTAGCATTGCCCTTATTTTACATAAGAAGCTTCTGGAATTCCTGGGATCAACTACATGGAGACCCCATAACTTGTAGATGTCAGAAGGGAATGGAAGAATATGTTACTCTGGACCCTGTGCTAGTCCCTTTACAGTTTGTAGATGTGGCTAGCTTCTTTGCTAAGATAAAGGTGACTAAATTTAGATATGGAGTGAACTATGGCTCTGTTTGAATATTTTGGTCTGGAGTTTTATATCTCATTCTCAGGAAATTACCCAAAGCAGTGTCTGTTATTTTGTAAATAGTAAACATGCCCCCCCCCCCATTTAGTAAATGTAGTACAGTAGGAATGTGGCAACCCTGGAATTCAAACCCCAGCTGAGACACTGGTAAACAGGTCCTTGTGTATCCCCAGGTGTTCCCAGCAGAATGCACAGTGCAGGGAGGAGCAGGGATGACAGCCTGCTGAACAAAGAAGGTAGCTCCAGGCAGCTCTCACCTACACTCTCCCCAGGACATCAAAGGCTCCATTTCTCCAAGGGAAAACACAATTGTGTTCTACAAAACATGTTCTGTGTGTGCGTTCAAACAGCCAAATGCAACCCAATGTGAATAAATGCTTTTAGAACCAGGGTCTTTTGGGTGAAGAAATTCATAGCAAATATGCAGTAAGAAGGATTTTCTAGTCACCACCAAGCTTGTTTTGTTACACACACATTGCTCAGTCCCTGTGGATTTTCAGTTTTAGTATTTCAAGAGTTACTCTGGAACATTCTTTGTCATTCAGGTAACCCATTGGCTCTATTTTTGCTTATCTGTTAAAATGTTCAGTCCCATGGTTAATGAATGAACAAAGACCTTACATTCTTAGTGATATTAAAGAACAATGTGGAGGCTCTACTTTGCCATGATAATTTCACAAACACTGTTAAGAGATTGCTTGGGACTATCCTAGAAAATACAATGCAAGAGATAGCTCCAAGAATATAATCAGATGAAGGGTCAGCTTTTAGATGTGCCAGATGGGGAGGACATCACTGATAGATTTATTTCAGTAAATCATTCCTAGAAAAGCTAATTCAAAGTCAGTACAGATGGAGACAAGGGCAAACGTAATGGATCAGAATAACACTCAAGTAGAAAGCACTACCAAGCTAGTGAGAATTGGGACTGGGGTTATCTAGACGACAATGAATGTTCTAGGAGATAATCAGAGCAAAGTAAATGAGACAGAGAATGTGGAATTGTACAGAATTGTGCCTGTTAAATAGTGACATTCCTTTGGGAATCACAGGCAGTGGTAGAATCTAGTCCTGCAGCTGATGTGGTTCAAACACTCTGAGATGGAGAGAGTGCTACACCATTTGTCTTGGGTTAGGGAGACTGGAAACAGGGAAGAGTTCAACATGTGTCTGGTACAACCAGAGTTGTCTTAGCAAACTCTCCCCCAGAGAACACAGAGGGGAACTATCTTATCCCTAGAACCAAGGAGAAATGATGAGTTTGACCATCTGTAAGCCAAATAAACCCTCTCTTCCCCAACCTGCTTTGGTCATGATGTTTCATCACAGCAATAGTGACCCTGATTAAGATAAATCCTGTATTATTTTTACTCTTCCCCCTAAGAAGCTCAGAACCTTACAAGACAATTGTAGCTTTTTTCTTGGAGTCAAAGGTCTCTTTCCATGCCATCTAGACCCTCCATGATATATTCTTTACTTAAGATGACTTAGCATATATCTGAAATTTAAAAAATGCTATAAAGTGTATTTTCATATGATTACTATGAAAACTAGATGCTTGCATTTTCCTTTATTTTATTTGATTAGTGTGCTGAGAAATGAACTCAGTATGCCAAGCAAGCATTCCACCACTGAGTCCTTTATATGCTTTTCAAAATAAAAAGTAGCAGAACAAAAGCAATAATTGATATACACACTATTTTGAAATATTTTATGATATTTCTTGGTTTCTAAGACACACATCCTCTTCTTCTCCCATCTTCTAATTTAAAGGAATTCCAACTTGGGAGGAAAACACAGGTGTTTCTGTTGAGAGTTTGTTTTAGGAGGGCAGTTCCATGGAGAGCGAAGATCCCCAAAAACAACCCAAATGAATGGATATGAAAATTAAATGCCTTAAATATTTGACAATTCCAGACCTGAAAACCCTCAGTATAAATCTTCAATTCTTTTTCCCTGACATTGGTTGGAGTCTTTCTCTCAGTAGTTGACTAGGGAAACAAATAAACCTATCAGCATCTCCATTATCAACAGCTCAAGAATGTCTACTGACATTTCAAAACCTCTTGTTGAAGACTATGGTTTATAACAAACACTGTGGTGTATATCAGATAGTATATTTTGATCTTGGACACAGGGGTCTGAATGAGACTTTTGTTGTTTAGCAAAAAAGTGAAGTTGCACTCAGTACAGATGTGTTACTTTCACATGTTTCCTCTACTTTCAAACGACTGAATAAGGACTTACCTCATTATTACTTTACTCTAGGGCCAGAGCTTGTTACCTCTAAGCTCTTTTATTTCCAAAAGTGCACCCAAATTAAAAAGGAAAAAAAGAAGGAGGAAGTGGAAGAGGAAGTGGAAGAGGAGGAGGAGGAGGAAGAGGAGGAGGAAGAGGAAGAGGAAGAGGAAGAAGAAGAAGAAGAAGAAGAAGAAGAAGAAGAAGAAGAAGAAGAAGAAGAAGAAGAAGAAGAAGAAGGAACCAAATTATGTTTCTTATCATCAAACCATTTATTCAGTCAACATTGGAGAGAGCATTGCCTTATCCTGATAATTATTTTCTTAAAGCCTGTAACTAAAAGAGGTCTCACATCAGAATTACAGTGAGTAAAAGTGGTGAGCCCTTCTCTCTCTGTGACTGTGAGTCTTCCTTGTACAAATAAGTTCCACTATTTTGCTTGTCTAGGAGGGAGAGAACAACTTGCTGCACAATTATCATTGCTGGAGACAAAATAAGATATTAATAAAGAAGATTTTTTTTTAACAGAGTAATTTCTTACTTGGGAAGTTCTGTGGGACAGAGGAAAATGGATTATACTGAGGACTGGCAGCCCCAGGCCTTGTTAGTGGGTTGAGGACACTGCTTCCTGTCCACTGTTTTTAGGCACGTATGAACATGGGTGATAAAAGAAGTGGCCATGGAAATCCATTTCTACAAGATTTCTATTATTTAGTAAGTTGTATGACCTTATAAAAGTTAATATATGACACTGTGAGTACAAATTTTCCATCCCTACCTTCCCCCAAAATCAAACAGAAATATAAATTGAACTTAGAAGGGGAAATGATACCATCAACAACAAAATCTGGTTGTAATTGCAAAAAAAAAAAAAAATTATGGGAAGCTCCTTGCCACATAGAGACTTTTCTCTGCTTGTGAAACAATGCATGTCTCCATTCTGTGATACTGAGTCCTTAGAAAGTCCGAGCAAAACCTGCAAGTTCATCTTAACATCTATCTGAGGAAGAGAATAAGTGAAATTGACCTACATGCATCAAGATAGACCTTTAGGAAGTGCCATGTTGGAGGAAATTACACTAATCACAGAAAGACAGATATCACTTGGGAATAATTGTAATAAATATTTAAAAGTTTAGCATATTGTTTGTGGGCTAGAGCTTTGTCATTTGATGGGTAAATTACAAATTAAACTCATTTTAATAGCTCTCTTGGGAAGAGGGTAGTGACATGGGCAAGAGACCAAGCAGCAGGCTTCAACTTTACAATGATGCTGTTCTGTGAACCAAATGTGTAAAGAAAACATGAAATGTTAATACCTATTAATTATAAATGGCAGGTACACAGATGGTTGCTAAATTATTCTCTTTTGATTCTGTGTGTTTCCAATTTTGCCTTTTCAAAGAATCAAAACATACTTGTTTGATACATTCACATTGAGAGCTAAACACAACCATCCCGGGGCTCTTAGAATGCAAAGCCATGATCAGGGGCTGTACTCCAGCCTCTGCAGCAGGACGACAAGGCAGTGGTTGAGAGCAGTCTTGAGAGGGTGTCTTCAGTGGCAAGACATCCACAGACTAAGCCTGGCTCTAACACTCCTTAGAGAAATCTAGGCAAGAGGGCTTAGTCAGTAAAATGCTTGTCTGAGTTCAGATCCTGGAGATCAATACAAAAAGGTAAGCGCAGTGACCTGCATCTGTAGTCCTCCAACTGGGGAGGCTGAAACAAGGGGATCCCTGGGGCTCACTGGTCAGCTGCTCTCCTCAAATCAATGAATTACAGATTCAATGAGAGGCACTGTCTCAAAGATAATGTGGAGAGGAATGGAAGTAAACACACTCAAACAACTTCCGGCATTTGTACACAGACACACACACACACACACAAACCTAGAATTATTCCTAGGGCAATTCTAACTAAGCCTGGCTCCCTATTATGATTGTTACAGAACATGATACTTTTGAGAAGGTCTCTCTTATGAAGTCTATAATAAGGAACATTCTAGTGTATTGGTTGGCTATTGATAGGCCCTTAATAAATTTTTTAAAGTAGCCATTCCTAAATAATACTCAAGATTTCTCTGAACTTGAACCAAAATATCTGTCTTCTTAGAGGAATGCATATGTTGGAAAAAAATGGTGTTTAGATTACTATTAACTTTTTCTTTTTTTATTAATTCATTTGTTCTTTGACATTTTCATACCATTAGCATTCTTGAAGGCCACTGCTCCAAAGGACAGGAATTTCTAGTATGTAAGGTGTGACCAAACAATACTACTGAAATCTTGTGAATTGCTAATCTAATTTTTATTCACTTCAAAGCTCAAACACTCACCCCCCTGAAGCCCCATTTCTCCTACTCAACTCCAGTTCTGGTTAGAGCATTTATGTGACTTTCAGTGCCTTGGTGGCAGAAGCTTACATCATCACCTGGTACACCAGGAATGATGTGTTTCCACTGTTGTTCCAGTCCTTATGAGTTGCATAGAGTTAAGAACTGACACATGTCCCCTTTAAAGGTCCCAGTCACCAGAGATGTCATCTTGTTTGTCTGTCTCTCGGTTCATTTATAACTGTCTCTGTCTTTCTGTCTCTATCTCTCTATGTCTCTCTCATGTCCCTACTCCGATATGGTCTTTCCTGCTCCCCGCTCCCTCAATAAACTTCTTACATTAGATCTGTTGTGTAGCATGACCTTTTAGCGGCTCACCTTGACTGGGCCTGCCAAAAGTACCCTTTTCCACTGCATTATCTTTACACTCATCTGTTTTCTTCTTTAATTAAAAAATATTTTATGAGTGGGCCACATGTGTGTAATACCCAAGCAGGCCAGAAGAGGACAACAGACCTCTTAAAACTGTAGTTTAAACGGGTCAGAACTGCGATTTGGATGCTGGGGCCTGAACTCAGGCCCTCTGGAAGAACATCCAGTGCTTTTAATTGCTGGAGCATCTCTCTCTCTGGTCCCTCATCTCTTTCTTAATATTTTTCAGATAGCCCATGTTTTTCTTCTCCAACAGATATGTGAAGGGAGAGAAAATGTTTCATTTACTTTGGATATTAATGCAATTTTCAAAAGTCAATAGCCTCACTTATGTAAGTATTAATTTGTGACATTATCTTTCAGTCTTAAGTAGAATTCAAGGAGAGCTACATTTACAGTATGCTGAGTAGATACCAAAGCAGAAATCCTTACCAGCTTTTCTTGAAGACCATCCTATAGTCTCAGCCCCCCTATGGATCAGGCTGAGTGATCAACTGACAGATAAACCATTCAAATATAAGGTGACCTCCAATCTAGGCACAAAATCAACATAAATATTACTTAGGATTCTACTGTGGCTCCTTGCCATGTACTAGGCTAAGATCTTTCTGTTTTTATCTGATTTATTTTTTCCCTATAGTTCAATGGCTGTAAAATCCAAAGTTACTCCTCTGTGACTATAAAAAAAAAAAAAAAAAAAAAAAAAAAAAAAAAAAAAAAAAAAAAAAAAAAAACCACATATGATAGAAATTTAGTAGCTCATTTAAGGTCACAAATTAGTAAATATTAGACCTAGAGTTTTACTGAGATCTATGGAAATCCAAAGTGAAAATTGTATGACCAAATGTGGAAAAGATAAACATTGATATCAAAGTCCTCCCTCACAAATGTGGAATTATATAGCATGAAGAGAACAGGGATGTTACACTACATCGGAGCTAAACAAATGCCTTGAGGCAAAGGCAGGTTCAGCAAGATTGTGGAAAACCAGGAAAGGCCAGAATCCAGCCAAGAAAAGTAAGTTTGATGCTGGTGAGAACTGTGAAGATCTACAAGAAGCTGAGCCAACAGCAGGTGAGCGTTGAGAAGGCTCCTTCCAGGGGAGAATCTTGGGCCATCTTGGAAAATAACTTTCCCATCATAGTTGTTCATGAGACTCTAAGTCTCTCTGTGTGTGTCTCTGTGTCTCTGTCTCTGTCTGTCTCTCTCCTTTTTCTTCCTTCCCCTCTCTGTGTGTGGGTATTTTATAGCTCTCTGTCAATAGCATATATTACCCTTCAAAATTACTTTCCCTGCCCATGCTATTGCTAACCTAACACCCCTAGCACTCAGCAGACTGAGACAAGAGGAGAGTGAGTTTGAGGTTTAACCAGAGCTACCCCATGAATTCTACCCTGTGCAACATAGTAAGACCATTTCTCAATCAACACACAAACACACACACACACACACACACACACACACGAACAGAAATTACCTTTCTGTAGACCTAGGAAACATGATTGTCTCTAAAGTATTTATGTCCAAGAGATGATTTTGAATATCCTTATTTTACAATCAAGAAAATTGAAGTTCAAAAGATTCAGGGACACACTGAAAGTAATAATTTGAAACTCTGAACAACTATTTTGGTGGTTTCCTAATACACAGAACAGAACAGCAGAGCATTGCTGGATGAAACAAATGCTGTAAGACAGAGAAAGATGATGGCTTCTTCTCTTACTTCATTTAAATCAGGACTGAAATTCATCAATGAGGAGAGTGAGTTTCTATGGTGAACAATATTGGCTCATTCAAGAGTGAGTCAAGGGCATGTCAGCCAATAGTCTATGGAGTTGAAAACACCAGCACATGTGTGACCCTGTGGAAATGTGTGAATGCCTGGATTAACTGAATGGGAACTACAGGGGGAAAAAAATCAAAATTCTCTGTCAGTGAGACATTTGACCTAAACCCACTTCCCTAAGTATTTTTTTTTCCTTATGCAGTACATCAACTCTGCATTTGCCAAGATAGGAGTCTAGATTAGATGCAAGAACCATTATTTCACTGACCTTGGGCTTTCTAAGGGCTTTTTCTTCTGGTTGAGATGTTTCACTGTAAAGAATCAGAAGGAAAAAATCCTGCTGTATCTCGTGAGCTTCTGACCCAACAGAATATAGTGCCAGTACTAACAGCTCTCCTTAGCTCTTGACTCTTTTCATTTCTCTTTTGCTTGCCCCACAGAAGAGAACTACACAGAAGCTACTTAGTCTTAAAAAGGGGAGGCTCTGGAAAAATGAACTCTCTCTGCTTTAGTCTCCTTTGCACCACTGTGACCAACATATTGGAGAGAAGAGCTCAAATGAGGAGAGACTGACTCTTTCTCACTGTCTCTTGGTCCCACCCCTTTGAGCAGAACATCATGGTGTCCAGACTGGGGTGAAAACCTCTTCACCTGTCAGATAAGAAGCGAAGACAAAGGAAGGTACTGAAGACCAAGCATCACCTTCCAAAGCACAAGCCCTGTGACTTCCTTCCTTCATGTAGCACCCACCTCCTACTTTCCCAGAGCTCCCAAACCAGCACCATCACACGGGGACCAACTGTTCAACACATGCACCTACATGGGCACAGTAAATGAAGAAAACCACTTGATGTGAAGTAAAAGTAGAATTTGAAATCAGATCTCACTCTCCCTACTCCTGCCAACCTTTCCTACAAAACTACAGTTTATGTCATATTTTACTTACTCATTTCTCAGTAAACATGTGTTCTTGGTGATTTTTGAATTAGGTGTTGTCTCAGAATTCCATGTACAGCATTTGGGCCTTTGTGGTGAAGCAGTCTCTCTAATTTCCTTATCTTCTCAGTGGACTACAGACAAGCCTTTGGCCTGCTTAAGACTTTTGAAGGCTGCCTAGGATTCTGTCATTTCTGTAAGACAGAGCTATTCTGCTCAAATTTGAATGTACATAAATGCCATCTGCAAAAACATATTCTCATGGACCCCCTAGTGTTGGTCCATATGTTATTATAATGTCACTTAAATGTGTATATATATATATATAAACTCATTAAAATCACCTTATGCTAATAGCTTTATGGTAGTATAAAACCTAAGAATATGTATGAAGTAATCACTAATGAAACAAAAACCCATTGTGGTCCATATGAACAACATCAGATTCAAATGATGACCAACATTATTGTGCAGAAACTAAAGGTATTCTCTCTAAAGAGTATATACAGTAATAACGGTCATAGCAAAGTGTACGTGTAAGTATGTATTTGTGTGAGTTCTGTTTTTATCTCTTTAGTGTGGATTTTTTCCAATATTTGCCTTGTCAACATATTGTTGTGAGTAGTGATGTCATTTGATTCTTATTTTAAATAAATGCACCATTTTCATTTGAGATTTGATCTTTGTTCTTTTCCTGTAGTAAGGTAATGCTATTTGATGGCAACACAAGAGAGACACTTGGGAGGAAATCACCTGACAGGGTATGGTTATGAAATGCTCCTTTAAACTGTTGAGACCCGTGGTTCTTAACTTTCCTAATATTGCAGTCCTTAAATACAGTTTCTTCTATTGTAGTAACCCCCAACCATAAAATGATTCTTGTTGCTACTTCATAACTATAATTTTGCTACTGTTGTGAATCACAATGTAAATGTCTGTTTTCTGATAATCTTAGCTAACCCCCGTGAAAGTGTGAAAGGGTCATTTGACCAACCTGCAAAGGGGTCTCAACCCTTGGGCTGAGAACAGCTGATTTAGAACATATTGAAATTAATTGGTAAACATCAGACCCAAACTTATCATCTTGTTAATTCAGTAGAATCCTACCAAGTCATCATCTTATCTTCTCATCTCTGTCTTCACCAAACCCCAAGCCCTATTTTCTCTGTAAGAAGACAGTTCATGTAGCTTGCCCATGACCATACAACTAACCTGTGCTACCTAGGATTTGAATGCAAAGATGGTATCATTTATTTTAATAAGCAATTTCTGAGCAGTGAATGCTTGTCACCTCTAACAGTACTCAATACCAGAGCAACAATAATACAATAGGCAGTGCTCCAGTTACAGGAGGTTGTTGTGGTGTCCATATCTCAGGAATGATAAGAAGCTAGTCATGTGCATTTTGAGGTAAGCTTACAGTCCCGTTTGGCATTCTTCTTCTGTGGTTTTAAATCTAACTGAAAAATGGACTTTGAGAGCCCTCAGAGAATAAACAAGCACCAAAAAAAAGAGCATTGATGACTTTTCTGGAACATCTTTATTTTGCTACCAATTAATAGTTGTGTGTGTCTAGAAGGTTCACATGACAGCACTTGAGAACTGCTTCATGAAGTGACCTGTATAGAAGACATGTGTGTGTGTGCATATGCAGCTCTTACCTCTGAGGTTATTTTCTTCTGATATCTGAAACTCATTGTTTAAGTTCATGTATAGGGTTCCTGTAAGTATGTGAACTGAGGACACAAACCACACCATGATGCAGTAATATTCATTTATTAGGTAGATAGGTCACCTGGGTAGAGAGATTCTGTTGTTAGTCTGCAAGAAAAACAACCAAAGACAAGTCGCCTGATAAAGTTCCTAGAAACTTAAATCTTTTCCTCCAGCTGCAAAAGGCACTTACCCATCTTAGGAAGACAGATGTCAGTGATGCCTTCTGGTCTTCTTCCAAAGCCTCTGGGACATGGTCTTTCCATAATGACTTCTTTCGAAATTAATAAATCCTTAACTGATTGGACTACATTTAGTCCAACAACACAGGTCAAATGAGTACATCACACCACTTGACTTGATCCAAAGGCCAAAGTTTAGGCCTCAGTTGAATTTCTATGGTGATTTCCTCTTAAAAGTGTTGAAGATCCTAGCAATCATTGAAAACCTAACACTGTTATTAAATAGTTGAGGCCCAAGAAGTTTTTCAGATATACCTGAGGTCACATATTAGTTAAAAGCAAAGCCAGTATAGAGTCTACCTCTAACTTCAGTTTCCAAACATTGCTGAGTATGAGATGTTTGTTAGCAGTTGGGGATACTGGCTGGCCTCCAGAGTATTTTAGTGGAGAGAAATAGTGTGTAAGTTGTCCATGGTACAACACTACACATATTCCAGATTGAACTGTCTAGATTCAAAGCTCAGTTCATCTGCTTACCACACATGTTATCTTAGTTTTATAATGTGAAAAGTGGTGTGGAACATCATTTTTATATCTTAACACTGTTTTATGAGTTATCTGATATTTTTGAAGCTCTTGATGGCCAGCCTAAGTTACCAACTAGCTGGTTTTAGCTATCAACAAAAATATTCCCCTCATTATCATTACTAAATTTACCCTGACAAAAATAAACAAGGTCTTAAATCAGAATTGATATAAAAGGTCCATAATCCAGATTCTCAAGACAAGCTAGGGTTGGAAGTAAAAATGTAAGGAAGGTGCAGTATGCTGAACAAAACTTCCAGAAGATGTCAACTCTAAATCACCCAAGCCTGAAAAAGTTACCTTATTAGGGGAAAATATGTCTACAGATGTGGTAAAGTTAGACTTGTAAGTTTGATGAGTGAATTACCATGTATCATGCAGGTATGCCTGAACACCAACACCACTGTTTCTTTAAGGGAGACGGGTAGAGATTTGATACACAGCTACCCAGAAAAGGAAGTGTTATGATAGGGCAGGGAAGGACATTTGATAATACTGGCATTGAAGACTTGAGTGACATGACCACAAGACAGGAATCCAACAGTCATCCCAAACAAAAGAACTAAGCAGACCACAGGGAAGTCTCCAGAGGGAATACTGGCTACTGATGCTTGACTAGGGTCCAGGGATACTGGATTTGGATATCGGTCCCGCACAACTACAAAAGGACAAGTTTATGTTATCCTTAGGTACCATGTTTGTGGTATTTGTTTCATCAGCCAAGGGAGCAAATATAAGATCCTTCCTAGAAGAAGGGATATTTGGGGTACACAGCAGAGAATGAGCAAGAGTTAGATGATCAGGAAGGAGAGGAGGGGATTGATTCCTACATGGAGAATTTCTGGCAAAGCGCTCAGCTTACAATTTTGCAAAGCTTCAGTGGATGACATCCATGTATGAGACTCTTCCCGAAGATAAGCTGAAGAGGAACTCAAGAGAACCTTTCCCACATTGTGTTTGCTTCTCTTGAGTCTGAAGGTTGTCCTTAAGTCGCAGTGTTTGATGACGTTCACTTCACCCAGCTTAGAAAAAGGAACTCAAGAGCATGATTGCTCTAGAGCAAACATGACTTAGCCCAGAAACTTTGTCTGAAAATGAAGTAATAACCCAGCCTTACCAGAGAGCATGAAGAAGAACATGAACACATGTGGGACTCACCCAAATTGCTGTTGCTGAACAGTTTCTCAGAATGAAGGGACTATGTGTGTTTCAGCAATAGCCATATGTCTAATGTGGAATTCTGGAAATAACTTTGTTCAGAGGCAAACATGATAGCAATCCCAACTTACTGAGAAAATTCTGATGTCCAGTTCAAAGAACAAGATGATCAGGGAAAATGCAGAAACACAACCTCAGATTAGTTTTGAAAGAAAGATCTGAAAAAGGAATTCTAGGTTACTTTTAAATTTCAGTCTGACTAAACAAGAATGATACTAGAAAATTCCATGGGATGTTGTGTTTATTATTTGCAAGTTTGCTTTCACTTACTATGATTGGAATCTTATAGGTTTGCTTCCAAAATGACTTGAAGACACAGCATCAAAAACAGATCTTTAGACATAGTTCTCCAATAGCAATCACATGAACAGAAATCCACAGGCATTCTTCTGTAATGTGGTTACAATGTCAATAACTAGCATGGCTCTAGAGAATGGAAGTATAGTTTCTAGAAGTAAGATAAGGCATGACCAACTGATACCTCCCCAACCCTGCAAAGTGCTTAATGTACATCACCATGGTTCCATAGCAGCCTTGTATTATGTGCAAATGTATACTCTAAGCATGGAGAAACTGGCCATTGTCACACATAAATAGACAGAGCTATAATACAGGTGTTTAACCTGTGGTGTCACAGTTAAAAATCTACCAGGTTATTGAGTAGATATACCTGCACTTGATATATCAGGAGCCAGAGAAAATGACTCAAGGAATTGCTAAAAATGTCAGGATAGAATCCCTCAAGTTCTCATCCTTTCTAAGAGTTCAGTGCATACCAAAATTCACCATGAAAAAGAATAATGGTTAGTCATACTTCTGAACAAAGACACAACTCAAGATACTCAATAGATCTCGTTATTCCAACATTTATTGGAAAGTACTTTAACTTAGAGGAAATTAGATAAGGGCCTAGGAGATGGCTCAGTGGGTAAGGGTGCTTGCTGTCGAGGCTAGAAACCTGAGTTTGATCCACAGAATGCAAATGGTAAAAGGGGAGAACTGACTCCCACAGGTTGTCCTCTGACTTCCACCATTGTGCCCTAGTACACATGTGATTATTGTGCACATACCCAAACAAACAGAAACATAGTGAAAAATTGAAGTGCAACAAATTGACTGACAAATTCATACATCATCTACCTGGGTTCAAAAGCTATCAGACATTTCCCACACTGAATCAGTTGTTGTCTTGTTGCATTTAATTGCTGCTGCAAAGAAAGTCCAGGGTTCATTCAATTCCATGCTGTGTTCTTTCCTATGGACCTCTTATAACCGCAATCTCCTGTATTTATAATAGCATCTTAACACTTTACAATGTTAACACTGAGTCCTTACTATAAACAATACTCAGGGCATAATCAGATTTCTTCATTATCTATATAACGTCTTTTTATGATTTTTAAAAATATAATATATTCACAAGAACAGAAAGTATAATGCAGCTGCAAGCCTACATGTCTGACACTCTATTACTCTGTGTTTGCAGGTTAAAGTCTTTTAGAAAAATTAATTCATATGGGACATTCTGTCTTATGCCTTTCCCCTCAGATGAAAGTTTGTTAGTGTCCCCCTTTTTTCTCAAAAAATATCTTGAATATCACAATATGATCATCCGGTCATATATTTTACAGTCTTAGTGATATGTAAAGGTTTGTTTTCCCAGTCCTTATGAATATGATATATAGCTCTGTACTTGGTAGATTTTGGATTCCTCTTTCTTTAGCAAATAACTCATGGGTAGGTTTATGATCTTCAGATAGCTCACAGGAGGTGAGTTAAATAAACTCAGTTTTGCCTAACTTCAGGGGTTCCCCCTCAGTAGGAGGGGGATTTAAGAAGGGTCACAGTCAGAAAGGGAGGGCCATAGGATGAGAAGATATGGGGAGATGAAAATTACTAAAATCCATTACATAAATATAGAAGACCAGCAAACAAAAAAACATTGAATTGAAAAAGGAAACAAAAAAGCATAAAAAATTAAGAATTTTGATCTATACTTACAGAAAATTTTTTGAGGGAATCATGAATATAAAGGACATATACACATTCAACTAGTATGCTTCTTTGGAGAATTTTTCTTGGCCACAAGCAGTTCATACATTAAGTTCAAATATATAGTAAAGGTGGCACAAATGGCTAACAAGTTTTAATCTTCAAATATAAGCTTGGTTATTCATTCCCATGGCATACAACAGTGATTTCATTGCTTCTTTCCTTTGGACTTGAGTTTTGTTTTGTTTGGGGGATTTTTAGTGGAGAAGGACACTTTCATTTCTCCCCTCTACTATTAGAGTGACTCAATTACCATGATGAATTCAATGGTTTGACATTTTACCATTGCATCGTTTTCATATATGCTTAGTCTATAGATGGCCTCCTCATTCTTTTTCATAGTATCATAATGAACATTCCATTGTGTTCATGTAATATGTTTTATTTGACTGTGTTATTCAGTGTACTATATTGAAGAAGGCTGTGATGTTTTTTACCTTATTTTTTTTTTTTTGCATGACAGATACTACTTCATTAAATAGTCTTGTACATACATCAACTCAAACTTTTCTGATATAATCCTGGAGAGTTATCCTTATGGTAGACCTTTCAGTGACTATTCATATAGCATTTATTTTTTTGTTTAGAAATAAAAACTTTTCTGTGTAGAGACCTGAATTTGACATCTGATATCTTCTGCTTCTCCTCACTAATGTTTTGAGACAGGGTTTCTCCTTGACCCTTCATTTCCCTGTTTTTACTAGAGTGGCCTGTGGTGATATTGTGTCCCCCCAATACATTGTGCACCCTAATAAACTTATCTGGGGTCAGAGAATAGAACAGCCACTAGATAGGCATAGAGGCCAGAAAATGATAGCACACACACCTTTAATCCTAGCATTACGGAGGCAGAGATCCATCTGATCTCTGTGAGTTCTAAGCCACACTGGAAACAGCCATAGTGGTGACACACACCTTTAATCCCAGGAAATGATGGCAGGAAGCAGGAAGGTATATAAGACACGAGGACCAGGAACTTTAGCCTTTTTAAGCTTTTAGTTTTCAGCAGCAGTTCAGATGAGTACTCAGAGTCTTCCAGTCTGAGGAAACAAGATCAGCTGAGGAACTGGCAAGGTGAGGTTAGATGTGGCTTATTTTGTTTCTCTGATCTTTCAGTGTTCACCCCAATACTTGGATCCAGGTTTGTTTTTTATTAATAAAACTTTTTAAGATTCATGCTACAGTGGCCTGATAGCCAGTCCCCAAGATTCAACTGTTTTATCTTCTATTATCAAATATTTACCCATGATTTCTTCCTATAAAAGTAAACCATTATCTAATTAGTCTTCAACTTACCTTTGTTTTAATAAATGGTAAAATGAGATTTCTACCAAAGAACTGTCTTAACACTAATTTCTTTATGAGTTAACAGTAAATGCTTGATATGTATAGTTATTTTACAAACCTATATACTAGGCCTACACACAAGATTTTCATGTGAAAGAGGATCCATGTGGAAAAGGTTTAAGAACCTCTTATGTAGAGTGCAATGAGTACATGGGTGGCAGAGTATTGTCTATCCTATGCCAGACTTTATGTTTGATTTCCAGAACCCATCCTCCCAAGTTCCATGCTCAGTACTTACACAATATTGGTTGGGAATGTTTTCCATCCACACTTGGTTGAATTCTTGGATGTGGAACCATGGACATGGAAGACCAACTGTGTTTCCTCTGAGATTCCCTTGCGAGTGACTGCCTAGCTGACATGGTGGAGGACATACACTGATTCCCCCTGTACTGAAATACACTCTTTCCTGGGCAACATGACCTGGTGTGGTTATATAAATATATAAATGCCTCCTCTAGAGGTGATGATACCCACTGAGATCACCTGTTTCAAGGCTTTAAACATTGGAAAAAACTAATCCATTTCCAACACATACCCTTAAAACAGAGGACAATGGTTATCTAGAACTTACATAATTTGTGTTGAAGAGACTATAAAACTATTTCAGGTTGTCTAATAAAAACATTGAAGGTGCACTAAAAATCATTATTCAGAAGATATTATTCTTTAAAATCCCTCAGAAATCTATTGGATTCAGTATTTTTTGTTTGTTTTTTTTTGTTATTTTTGCTTTGTTTTTTTTGTTTTTTGAGGCAGGGTTTCTCTGTATAGCTTTGCACCTTTTCCTGGAACTCACTTGGTAGCCCAGGCTGGCTTCGAACTCACAGAGATACTTCTGGCTCTGCCTCCCGAGTACTGGGATTAAAGGCGTGCACCACCACCACCCAGCGTGGATTCAGTATTTTTAACAAGTCACCTGAGTGGGGCTGGGAGGAGATTCTTATGCCAAAAATGATGTACTTGTCATCCCAAGTCTAGGATCTCTTCTTATCAGCATCCTTCTCACACCTCTGTTTTATCATAATAAAAGTATGAAAAGTATAGAAGAAGCATTCACCACAAAAGGCTGGTCCATGGCTTCACATCTGAGGTATCAATGGGATGTGCCACCAAATGGAGACCCAATTACTCAAATACAGAAGTCAGTGTGGGACAATTTTTATTAAAACACTAAAACATTCTTTTAACCAATTCCGTGCTCAGGTAATTACCTAATGTATTACCAGAGGTGTTACCAGAGAATTTTCACTAGATTTTAATTTACTGTAGGGGAAATTAGAAATTAAATTGTGTCCAACATTAAGAAACATCTAGCAGCAGGAGAAGGGGAGGGAGGCAGAAGAGGGGTTGGTATGTAAAAGGAAAGAAGTTTTTTTAATAAAAAAAAAAAAAGAAAACATCTAGTAAATTGAAAAGTAGCTTTTGATGGAGTATTGCCCAGCCACTGATCCTCAGCCTGTAGGGGCAACTCAGGGGTACCTGGGTCTGGATATGTGATGCAATTCACTGTAATACAACTTAAAGGTGGTGTTTGGGGGAAGCTAGAAATCTATATTCATACTGTGGGGGATGTGTGCATCATACTAATCACTTTTAAATGTTCACTTTAAATAGATGTATTCAATTGTTTGTAAATTATACTTAAGTAAATATTCAGCTTTCAAAATTCAAGAATAATGTACTAAAATAATCATAAAGATGACCACACTTGTGCACACGTTCATGTGTGTTTCTTTTATTATAAAGCAAAATAGTCATGAAAGTACCAGTGTTCATTGTGGGCAAGAATGAAGCATGCTGTCCTGACCTGAATATAGATGTGATATTGATCATGAGCACCCTCAAAAAGGACGAAGCTCTCTGCCAACTGTAATGCTATGTAAAGCACACACCTGTCCAGGAAAACTCTGCAGTATCCATACAGTTCTCAGGAAGTCCATGAACAGAGGACATTTGCCTTTTGGAAAGTCATAGGAGGAAGAATGCATGCTGGAAAATTGAAATACCTGGGTTCAAATCCTGTCTGAATCTCAGTTGATAAGTAACTTTGGCACCTGTAGCCATAAGGAATGTTAGCTTTCCTATATGCAGAACATTTTTATATAGTTGTTATGAAGAATGAAGTATTATAGAATTTTGTTTAAGTATGTTGCAGTGCCTAGATTTAGGTTTGTGCTCAACATGCCCTGATCAGATCTATTGCTGTCACTGTATTCACATTATTACTGTTAACACTTCTGGCTGTAATATGTCATCTTAGGCCTTGTCATAAATTATGAGTAAAGTTCCAAACTTACTCTTGCTTTACTTGTATGTAATTATTTCTGGGTATGTGTGTGTGTGTGTGTGTGTGTGTGTGTGTGTGTGTGTGTGTATGTGTGTATGTGCTTACATAAGTTCATGTATGTTAAGTGTGTGCAAGAGTCTGAAATTCAGAAGGAGCCATTGGAACTGGAGTTAAAGGCCATGATAAGTTACCACGTGTGTCCTGGGAGTTGAACCTGGGTCCTCTGTGGGAGCAATACACTCTCTTACCGACTAAGCCATTTCTCCACACCTTTCCAACTGACTCTGCTGCCTGTTAAACATCTACCATTGCCTGAGCTCCTGGAAAATACCCCAGGCATCCTTGTATAGCCTCTCTTTTCTGCTTTCCTCCATTGGCTTGTAGCAAGTGCTTATTTCTGGCCTCATACTGTCTAGAGTGAGGAGTTTTACTTCTTTCCTTCTCTGGACACACTTCAGAGTACTGTCTAAGTGTATAACTTGACGTTTAAGCCATTTGTAACTTTAACATATACATACTTAAAAATACATTGCCAGTGTGGCAAATTCCACCTGTTCTTTAGAGAGACAGAAACAGACTTTGGAGACAAAGGGAACTTGGATTGGTGCCCCACACTGAATATGAGACACATTGTTTTACCTCCCTTGACTTCTTCCTTCATGAAGTGGAATAATGCCATCTTCCTTGCTACCATGAGTCTATGTGTAGACTATTCTTGTAACTGAAACTAAAAATCACTGTGGACTTGTGAGCTAAAATCATCATGTTTTCATGGTGCTGTGGATTATGGATCCGGACCAAAAACACCCCTAAACTCTCTCTCAGATTCCAGAAGGAGAACTTCCCCCAGAAGAGCCTAACAAGATAGACAGATGCCCTAGCTGTAGTAGGCACATGAATGCCAGCTTCTCCAGAGAACTGAGCTCATGACTAGGGACTTACACCTTAAGTCCAAGAAGTGACCTCACCTGTTTACCAAATGAAAAAGAACTACCATTCTCTG